>NC_057801.1:693101543-693418222 GCF_018294505.1 Triticum aestivum
AGGGAAGCGTCGCCGCTGTCCTGGGTCACCGAAGAAAGAAGATCGCGCCGTACCGATGTGCGACCGCCTTTCGGTCACGAGAGTGAGCGAAACAGGGTTTTCCATCCCGACCTATGGAGGCGTGGGACTCTCACCCGGGAAAAGGCCGTGGAAAGATCCGGAGTCCCTCGCCCAGATGGGTGTCCAAAGGGCACGTTGTATTTTTCGGGGCTGATCTGGCCCTTGGTTTCTCGAGCCAGGGAGTAAGCGAGGATCCCCTCGGGATCCCGGTGTACCAAAGGATCCCTGACAGGATTTGTGTCCGGGGGGTTCTAGAGGCTATTGTGAGAAAGATTTGAAAGAGAAGATGCTGAAGGGCGCATGGCAGATTCTAGATATGGTCCTCAACGGTAATACTCATGATGATTATGTCTGGGTGATAGTGCGGCATGACATCCGGCGGCCGCTCACTAAGTCTGTAAGCATCATTCGAGCAAAAATAAGTGGCGGTTGTACCTTGTCATATATGAGAAAACCGGCAAGATTTTGTAAATTGTGTGGCTTAGTTGGTAATGAGTTCAAGGAGTGTGGGACTGAAATATATGAGGAGAAAAGCAAGAAATATGGTGATTGGCTTTATGTTGATCCTCCAAACAGGCCACATCCTGATGTGAGCAGAAGGGAAAGAACAGTAGCCTTCCGGGACATCTTATGCTACTGCTTCTTGGGACACGTTTGGTTGCTCGCATCAAGCCCAATCAGGCACGCACGGGAAGAAAACAGGTTGTTGGTTGCCTGGACTGCATTAGATTCTTTGGCTGCACGAACCTTAAAGCACTCCTCACACATGCCCATTTGGAACGGTTGAATAGGCCGTTTCCACCAAACCAGACTCGAGCGATGCATGGGAGGGGACCGCAACGCTGACATCCTGGGTCCACGAAGATGGCGGGAGCTTGCGCATGTCTCCGAAAAATCGGCAGGAGGAATTGGCATCACCTCCCATTTAATCGGTCACCCTATATAGCCTCCATCACCTCACCGCCAAAACTCCAGCCACCCCCCTTCTCGAGCTTTCCCTCCGGCACTCCTGCTCTGGCCATCGGTTGATGGCAGCCGCGATTCGACTTATCCTCTTCTCCGATGTGTGCAGCACCTCTGTCGCGGTTGCTCCAATGGTGTCCGTGAGTTCAGTCACCGCCTTCTCTCTACTAGTTCTAGCTAGCTATGTGAGCATGTGGTAGGGTTTATATCTATGACCATGTTTTAGTATTGTACATCATCAATATGTGTGAGTGTGATGTTCTAGTAGCTACTGGTGATGGATCTGAAGCATGCTAGGAGTTGTTTCCATGTTGTTAAGGATTGATAGCTAGTGGTGATGGATGGATTGGTAGTATGCTTGATGTGCAGTATGCTAGTATGCAAGTATGTGTGCTAGTTTGTTGAACTCTTTGCTATTATTTGAGCTATTTGTGTTCAACTAGATCATCCGTCTGTACATGTGGCAGTGCTCTTCATACTATCCATATATAGTGTCCATTCATATTGTCCATCTTTAGTGTTAGTTCCTACTATTGATGTGTAGTGTATGCCACTCTTGCTGATACGTACACTTGTAGGGCGTGAGCACGCAAGAGTTTATTCGGGCCCTTGTCGTGTCCCAGAGCCAGTTCACAGCGTCCTATGGCAAGGACACCCAACCTCTCATCGGCCAAGTGCTTCCTGATTATGATGTTTTCTAGGTGTCGGCCATGGTTCCACCATATGGAGTTCCACATGCCATCCTTTTTATCCTTTGTGGCTTCCTTTTGAGAAGCAACATGAGCTGCATCATTGGTCTAAGTAAGCATGTAACTCCTCATGCCAATGGCGAACTAGTGGTGGTTGGATAACACCCTCTTTTGGATGTGGTGGTAGGATGACACCATAGTAGTGGCGGGATGAACTTGTTATGTTGTATGATCATGCATGCTTACTTATGTTTCATGTCTACTGCTCCATTGCTTGCTGCTTGAATTGTTGCTCTTCTGCCATGCTAGGACAAGTGTTATGTGGTGTTCCAAGGGAGGGTTCTAGGGGTTTACAGTTCATGCGAAGTAGGCAATGAACAAGTGTTCCGAGGGCATGGCGGTTGTTAGTGGGTCATTCTCGGATGTGTCGACCTCCTCATCTATTCCCTCGATCTCATCCACAGGTTCTTCCAAGATGCTGGTTAGATCCTCGACGTTGGCCACGAGATGGGTGGTGGGTGGTTCGAACAAACTAAATTTTCCCAGGGACTCCTAGATTCGATCTGAAGGAAATATGCCCTATAGGAAATAATAAAGTTGTTATTTATATTTCCTTATATGATGATAAATGTTTATTATTCATGCTAGAATTGTATTAACCGGAAACTTAGTGCATGTGTGAATACATAGACAAAACATAGTGTCCCTAGTATGCCTCTACTTGACTAGCTCGTTGGTCAAAGATGGTTATGTTTCCTAACCATAGACATGTGTTGTCATTTGATAAATGGGATCACATCATTAGGAGAATTATGTGATGGCAAGATCCATCCCTTAGCTTAGCATTATGATCGTTATAGTTTCATTGCTACTGCTTTCTTCATGACTTATACATGTTCCTCAGACTATGAGATTATGCAACTCCCGAATACCAGAGGAACACCTTGTGTTCTATCAACGTCACAACATAACTGGGTGATTATAAAGATGCTCTACAGGTGTCTCCGAAGGGGTTTGTTGGGTTGGCGTAGATCAAGATTAGGATTTGTCACTCCATGTTTCGGAGAGGTATCTCTAGGCCCTCTCGGTAATTCCCATCACTATAAGCCTTGCAAGCAATGTGAATAATGAGTTAGTTGTGGGATGAAGGATTACAGAACAAGTAAAGATACTTTCCGGTAACGAGATTGAACTAGGTATGATGATACCGACGATCGAATCTCGGGCAAGTAACATACCGATGACAAAGGGAACAACAAATGTTGTTATGCGGTTTGACCGATAAAGATCTTTGTAGAATATGTAGGAGCCAATATGAGCATCCAGGTTCCACTATTGGTTATTGATCAGAAATGTGTCTCAGACATGTCTACATAGTTCTCGAACCCGTAGGATCCGCACGCTTAACGTTCGATGACGATTTGTATTATGAGTTATGTGTTTTGATGACCGAAGTTCGTTCGAAGTCCCGGATGAGATCACGGACGTGACGAGGAGTCTCGAAATGGTCGAGACATAAAAATTGATATAGTGGAATGCTACATTCAGACATCGGAATGGTTCCGGAGAAGTTCTGGTATTTTCCGGAGTACCAGGAGGTTAGCGGAACCCCCGGGAAGTTGTTGGGCCTTAGTGGGCCTTAGTGGGAAGAGGAGGCAGCGGCCAGGAGGTGGCGCCCCCCAGCCCAGTCCGAATTAGACAAGGGGTTGGGGGCGCGGTCCCCCTCTCCCTTCCTTTCCCCCTCTCCTTTTGGTGGAATCCTACTAGGACTTGGAGTCCTAGTAGGACTCCCCTCTCCCGGCGCGCCTAGCATAGGCCGGCCGGCCTCCCCCTCCATCCTTTATATACAGGGGCAGGGGGCACCCTAGAACACACCAAGTTTTGCCTTAGCCGTGTGCGGTGCCCCTCCACATTTACACACCTCAATCATATCGTCGTAGTGCATAGGCGAAGCCTGCTACCTCTTGAGCATGCGTTGGTTTTTCCCTTGAAGAGGAAAGGGTGATGCAGCAAAGTAGCGTAAGTATTTCCCTCAATTTTTGAGAACCAAGGTATCAATCCAGTAGGAGGATACACGCAAGTCCCTCGTACCTACACAAACAAATAAGAACCTTGCAACCAACACGATAAAGGGGTTGTCAATCCCTTCACGGCCACTTACAAAAGTGAGATCTGATAGAGATAATAAGATAAATATTTTTGGTATTTTTATGATATAGATTGGAAAGTAAAGATTGCAAAATAAAGTAGATCGGAAACTTATATGATGGAAAATAGACCCCGGGGCCATAGGTTTCACTAGTGGCTTCCCTCAAGATAGCATAAGTATTAAAGTGGGTGAACAAATTACTGTTGAGCAATTGATAGAAAAGTGCATAGTTATGAGAATATCTAGGCATGATCATGTATATAGGCATCACGTCCGCGACAAGTAGATTGAAACGATTATGCATCTACTACTATTACTCCACACATCGACCGCTATCCAGCATGCATCTAGAGTATTAAGTTCATAAGAACAGAGTAACGCATTAGGCAAGATGACATGATGTAGAGGGATAAACTCAAGCAATATGATATAAACCCCATCTTTTTATCCTCGATGGAAACAATACAATACATGCCTTGCTGCCCCTGCTGTCACTGGGAAAGGACACCGCAGGATTGAACCCAAAGCTAAGCACTTCTCCCATTGCAAGAAATATCAATCTAGTAGGCCAAACGAAACTGATAATTCGAAGAGACTTGCAAAGATAACAAATCATACATAAAAGAATTTAGAGGAGATTCAAATATTGTTCATAGATAATCTTGATCATAAACCCACAATTCATCGGATCTCGACAAACACACCGCATAAAGAATTACATCGAATAGATCTCCAAGAAGATCGAGGAGAACTTTGTATTGAGAATCAAAGAGAGAGAAGAATCCATCTAGCTAGTAACTATGGACCTGAAGGTCTGTGGTCAACTACTCACACTTCATCGAAGAGGCTATGGCGTTGATGTAGAAGCCCTCCGTGATCGATTCCCCCACTGGCGGAGCGCCGGAAAAGGCCCCAAGATGGGATCTCACGGGTACAGAAGGTTGCAGTGGTGGAAATAGGGTTTCGTGGTGCTCCTGGATGTTTTCAGGGTATATGAATATATATATAGGCGAAGGAAGTCTGTCCGGGGAGCCACAAGGGGCCCACGAGGGTGGGGGCGCGCCTGCCCCCCTAGGGCGCGCCTCCTTGCCTCGTGGCCGCCTCATTTCTTTCTTGACGTCCACTCCAAGTCTCCTAGATTGCGTTTGTTCCAAAAATAACTCTCCCAAAGGTTTCATTCCTTTTGGACTCCGTTTGATATTCCTTTTCTGCGAAACACTGAAATAGGCAAAAGAACAAAAATTTGGACTGGGCCTCCGGTTAGTAGGTTAGTCCCAAAAATAATATAAAAGTGCTTAGTAAAGCCCATTAAACATCTAAAATAGGTAATATAATAGCATGGAACAATCAAAAATTATAGATACGTTGGAGACGTATCAAGCATCCCCAAGCTTAATTCTTGCTCGTCCTCGAGTAGGTAAATGATAAAAACATAATTTTTGATGTGGAATGCTACCTAGCATATTTCTGAATCTAATTTTCTTTATTGTGGCATGAATGTTCAGATCCAAAAGATTCAAGATAAAAGTTTGATATTGACATAAAAATAGTAATACTTCAAGCATACTAACAAAGTAATCATGTCTTATCAAAATAACATAGCCAAAGAAAGCTTATCCCTACAAAATCTTATAGTTTGGCCATGCTTCATTTTCATCACACAAAATACTCCCATCATGCACAACCCCGGTTTCAGTCAAGCAATTGGTTCATACTTTTTATCGCGCTTCAGCTTTTTCAACTCTCACGCAATACATGAGCGTAAGCCATGGATATAGCACTATGGGTGGAGTAGAGTATGATGATAGGGATTGTGTGAGAAGACAAAAAAGGAGAAAGTATCACATTGATGTGGCTAATCAATGGGCTATGGAGATGCCCATCAACTGATGTCAATGCGAGGAGTAGGGATTGCCATGCAATGATGCACTAGAGCTATAAATGTATGAAAGCTCAACAAAAGAAACTAAGTGGGTGTGCATCCAACTTGCTTGCTCATGAAGACCTAGGGCATTTTGAGGAAGCCCATCATTGGAATATACAAGCCAAGTTATATAATGAAAATTCCCACTAGTATATGAAAGTGACAACATAGGAGACTCTCTATCATGAAGATCATGGTGCTACTTTGAAGCACAAGTGTGGAAAAAGGATAGTAACATTGTCCCTTCTCTCTTTTTCTCTCATTTTTTCTTTTCTTTTTTTATTTTTGTGGGCTTTTTTGGCCTCTTTTTTTATTTGGGCTTCTTTGGCCTCTTTTATTTTCATAAAGTCCGGAGTCGCATCCCGACTTGTGGGGGAATCATAGTCTCCATCATCCTTTCCTCACTTGGGACAATGCTCTAATATGGAAATAATCACACTTTTATTTATTTACAGCTCAAGAATTACAACTCAATACTTAGAATAAAATATGACTCTATGTGAATGCCTCCGATGATGTACCGGGATATGCAATGAATCAAGAGCGACATGTATGAAAGAATTATAAAGGTGGCTTCGCCACAAATATGATGTCAACTACATGATCATGCAAAAGCAATATGACAATGATGGAGTGTGTCATGATAAACGGAACGGTGGAAAGTTGCCTGGCAATATATCTCGGAATGGCTATGGAAATGCCATAATAGGTAGGTGATACGTCTCCAACGTATCTATAATTTTTGATTGCTCCATGCTACTTTATCTACTGTTTTTGAACTATATTGGGCTTTATTTTCCACTTTTATATTATTTTTGGGACTAACCTATTAATCGGAGGCCCAGCCCAGAATTGTTGTTTTTTGCCTATTTTTGTATTTCGAAGAAACAGAATATCAAACGAAGTCCAAATGGAATGAAACCTTCGGGAACGTGATTTTCTCACCGAACGTGATCCAGGAGACTTGGACCCTTCTCCAAGGAACAACCGAGGAGGTCACGAGGGTGGGGGCGCCCCCCCTAGGGTGCGCCCCCCTACCTCGTGGGCCCCTTGTTGCTCCACCGACGTACTCCTTCCTCCTATATATACCTACGTACCCCCGACAGATCAAATACGGAGCCAAAAACCTAATTCCACCGCCACAACTTTCTGTATCGACGAGATCCCATCTTGGGGCCAGTTCCGGAGCTCCGCTGGAGGGGGCATCTACCATGGAGGGCTTCTACATCAACACCATAGCCTCCCCGATGAAGTGTGAGTAGTTTACTTCAGACCTTCGGGTCCATAGCTAGTAGCTAGATGGCTTCTTCTCTCTTTTCGGATCTCAATACAATGTTCTCCCCCTCTCTTGTGGAGATCTATTCGATGTAATCTTATTTTTTGCGGTGTGTTTGTTGAGACCGATGAATTGTGGGTTTATGATCCAGCTTATCTATGAATAATATTTGAATCTTCTCTGAATTCTTTTATGTATGATTGAGTTATCTTTGCAAGTCTCTTCGAATTATCCGTTTGGTTTGGCCAACTAGATTGGTAGTTCTTGCAATGGGAGAAGTGTTTAGCTTTGGGTTCGATCTTGCGGTGTCCTTACCCAGTGACAGAAAGGGTTGCAAGGCACGTATTGTATTGGTTCCATGGAGGATAACAAGATGGGTTTTTTATCATATTGCATGAATTTATCCCTCTACATCATGTCATCTTGCTTAAGGCGTTACTCTGTTTTTAACTTAATACACTAGATGCATGCTGGATAGCGGTCGATGAGTGGAGTAATAGTAGTAGATGCAGAATCATTTCGATCTACTTGTCTCGGATGTGATGCCTATACACATGATCATACCTAGATATACTCATAATTATGCTCAATTCTGTCAATTGCTCAACAGTAATTTGTTCACCCACCATAGAATACTTATGCTCTTGAGAGAAGCCACTAGTGAAACCTATGGCCCCCGGGTCTATTCTCATCATATCAATCTCCATTACTTTATTATTTGCTTTGTTCTTACTTTGCTTTTTCACTTTTCACTTTGCATCTCTATATCAAAAATACCAAAAATATTATTTATCATCTCTATCAGATCTCACCCTCATAAGTGACCGTGAAGGGATTGACAACCCTAATCGCGTTGGTTCCGAGTAGCTATCGTTTTGTGTAGGTACGAGGGACTCGTGCGTGATCTCCTACTGGATTGATACCTTGGTTCTCAAAAACAGAGGGAAATACTTACGCTACTTTACTTCATCATCCTCTCCTCTTCGGGGAAATCCAATGCAGTGCTCAAGAGGTAGCAAGAAGAATTTCTGGCGCCGTTGCCGGGGAGTTTGCGCAAAAGTCAACCATACCAAGTACCCATCACAATCCCTATCTCCCGCATTACATTATTTTCCTCTCGTTTTCCTCTCCCCCACTTCACCCTTGCCGTTTTATTCGCTCTCTCTTTCCCAATCTCCTCCTCTCTTTCCCTTTTGCCTTTTTCTTGTTTGCCTTCCCGTTGCCATGGCCAAATCAAAAAGAACTAAGGGATTTCTCCCGAGTTCTAGTGCCTTGGATAACCCCTCTATCCTTTCTAAGCTCATAAACAATGATGCTATGGAAAGACCCGCCGGGATCACCAATGAGAATTTAGATAATTTTGATGATGATGATTCTGGAATCTTTCGCTATTTAGTTGATGAATCTTTAAAAGATGCTTGGGATAGGTTATTAAGGATTCGGGCTAGTTATGTGCCACAATACCAAATTGAGGTTTACTTAAAAAGTTTCTATGTTGGCTTGCCCGCTTCTTTCAAACAAGTTCTAGATTCTATTTTTGAAGAAGGTTTTCTTGGAGGGGATGCTATAGATACCTATTAAAAAATGAAAACCATATTTGGGCACCCTTTAAATGATAAAGTTGAATCAACTACCCTCTTGTGCTTTTATCAAAATGAAATTATCAAAGATATGAAGTCTAGCTTAGATGCAAATTTTCGTAACATGCTTAATCTCACCTCATCCATTAATGGCAATGTTCTTAACCTGAATAGAAGGATGAATGCCATAGAAAGAATATCCTCTCTTGCTACTTATGCATCAAGTACCAAAGATGGCAAAACCTAGATCTATCCTTGCTTTTATGCCTAGCTAGGGGCGTTAAACGATAGTGCTTGTTGGGAGGCAACCCAATTTTATTTTATTTTATTTTGTTTTTGCTTCTGTTTAGGGATAAATAATCCATCTAGCCTCTGGTTAGATGTGGTTTTATGTTTTAGTTAGTGTTTGTGCCAAGTAGAACCTATAGGATAAGCTATGATGATAGTTGATTTGATTCTGCTGAAAAACAGAAACTTTGCACTCACGAGAAAAAAATCTATAAATCACAGAAACGTGCTTTGGCATTGATTCGTTTTGCTGCTGATAAATAAACAAATTTTCCAGTACTTCCTATTTTGGTAGAATTTTTAGATTTCCAGAAGTTTGCGTTAGTTACGGATTGCTACAGACTGTTCTGTTTTTGACAGATTCTGTTTTTCGTGTGTTGTTTGCTTATTTCAATGCATCTATGGCTAATAAATTAGTTTATAAACCATAAGAAAGTTGGAATACAGTAGGTTTAATACCAATATAAATAAAGAATGAGTTCATTACATTACCTTAAAGTAGTCTTTTGTTTTCTTTCACTAACGGAGCTCACGAGATTTCTATTGAGTTTTGTGTTGTGAAGTTTTCAAGTTTTGGGTGAAAACTTTTGATGGATTATGGAACAAGGAGCGGCAAGAGCCTAAGCTTGGGGATGCCCATGACACCCCAAAGATAATCCAAGGACACCAAAAAGTCAAAGCTTGGGGATGCCCCGGAAGGCATCCCCTCTTTCGTCTACTTCCATCGGTAATTTACTTGGAGCTATATTTTTATTCACCACATGTTATGTGTTTTGCTTGGAGAGTCTTGTATTATTTGCGTCTTTTCTTGTTAGTTTACCACAATCATACTTGCTGTACACACCTTTTGAGAGAGCCATACATGATTTGGAATTTGCTAGAATACTCTATGTGCTTCACTTATATCTTTTGAGCTTGATAGTTTTGTTCATAGCGCTTCACTTATACCTTTTTGAGCGTGATAATTTTTGCTCTAGTGCTTCACTTAGATCTTTTAGAGCACGGTGGTGGATTTGTTTTAAAGAAACTATTGATCTCTCATGCTTCACTTAGATTATTTTGAGAGTCGTTAATAGCATGGTAATTTGCTTAAAGATAATATACTTGGTATTCAAGATATGTGAAACTTTCTTTTGAGTGCGTTGAATACTAAGATAAGTTTGATGCTTGATAATTGTTTTGAGATATGGATGTGATAATATCAAAGCAATGCTAGTTGGGGTGATTATGAATTTAAAGAATGCTTGTGTTGAAGTTTGTGATTCCCGTAGCATGCACGTATGGTGAACCGCTTTGTGATGAAGTTGGAGCATAATTTTATTTATTGATTGTCTTCCTTATGAGTGGCGGTCGGGGACGAGCGATGGTCTTTTCCTACCAATCTATCCCCCTAGGAGTATGCGTGTAGTGCTTTGGTTTTTGATGACTTCTAAATTTTTGCAACAAGTGCATGAGTTCTTTTGATTAATGTTGAGTCCATGGATTATACGCACTCTCACCCTCCCACCATTGCTAGCCTCTCTAATACCGCGCACTTTTCGCCGGTATCATACACCTACCATATACCTTCCTCAAAACAGCCGCCATACCTACCTATCATGGCATTTCCATAGCCATTCCGAGATATATTGCCATGCAACTTTCCACCGTTCCGTTCATATGACACACATTACTTTTGTCATATTGCTTTTTGCATGAACATGTAGTTGACATTATATTTGTGGCAAGGCCACCTTCATAATTTTCATACATGTCGCTCTTGATTCATTGCATACCCCGGTACACCGCCGGAGGCATTCATATAGAGTCATATATTATTCTAAGTATTGAGTTGTAATTGTTGAGTTGTAAGAAAAATAAAAGTGTGATGATCATCATTATTAGTGCATTGTCCCAGTGAGGAAAGGATGATGGAGACTATGATTCCCCCATAAGTCGGGATGAGACTCCGGACGAAATAAAAAAAAGAGGCCATAAAAAAAGAGAAAAGGCCCAAATAAAAAAAATATGAGAGAAAAAGAGAGAAGGGACAATGCTACTATCCTTTTACCACACTTGTGCTTCAAAGTAGCACCATGATCTTCATGATAGAGAGTCTCATATGTTGTCACTTCCATATACTAGTGGGAATTTTTCATTATAGAACTTGGCTTGTATATTCCAGTGATGGGCTTCCTCAAAAGTGCCCTAGGTCTTCATGAGAAAGCAATTTGGATGCACACCCACTTAGTTTCTTTTGTTGAGCTTTCATATATTTATAGCTCTAGTGCATCCGTTGCATGGCAATCCCTACTCACTCACATTGATATCTACTAATGGGCATCTCCATAGCCCGTTGATATGCCTAGTTGATGTGAGACTATCTTCTCCTTTTTGTCTTCTCCACAACCACCATTCTATTCCACCTATAGTGCTATGTCCATGGCTCACGCTCATGTATTGCGTGAAAGTTGAAAAAGTTTGAGATTACTAAAGTATGAAACAATTGCTTGGCTTGTCATCGGGGTTGTGCATGATTAAATACTTTGTTGATGAAGATAGAGCAACAGCCAGACTATATGATTTTATAGGGATAACTTTCTTTAGCCATGTTATTTTGAGAAGACATGATTACTTTGATTAGTATGCTTGAAGTATTATTACTTTTATGTCAATATGAACTTTTGTCTTGAATCTTTCGGATCTGAATATTCATACCACAATTAAGAAGATTTACATTGAAATTATGCCAAAGTATCACTCCGCATCAAAAAATCTTTTTTATCATTTACCTACTCAAGGACGAGCAGGAATTAAGCTTGGGGATGCTTGATACGTCTCCAACGTATCTATAATTTTTGATTGCTCCATGCTACTTTATCTACTGTTTTGGACTATATTGGGCTTTATTTTCCACTTTTATATTATTTTTGGGACTAACCTATTAACCGGAGGCCCAGCCCAGAATTCCTGTTTTTTGCCTATTTCAGTATTTCGAAGAAACAGAATATCAAACGGAGTCCAAACGGAATGAAACCTTCGGGAACGTGATTTTCTCACCGAACGTGATCCAGGAGACTTGGACCCTGCTCCAAGGAACAACCGAGGAGGTCACGAGGGCGGGGGGCGCCCCCCTAGGGCACGCCCCCCTACCTCGTGGGCCCCCTATTGCTCCACCGACATACTCCTTCCTCCTATATATACCTACGTACCCCCGACAGATCAAATACGGAGCCAAAAACCTAATTCCACCACCGCAACTTGCTGTATCCACGAGATCCCATCTTGGGGCCTGTTCCGGAGCTCCGCCGAAGGGGGCATCTACCATGGAGGGCTTCTACATCAACACCATAGCTTCTCCGATGAAGTGTGAGTAGTTTACTTCAGACCTTCGGGTCCATAGCTAGTAGCTAGATGGCTTCTTCTCTCTTTTTGGATCTCGATACAATGTTCCCCCCTTCTCTTGTGGAGATCTATTCGATGTAATCTTCTTTTTTGCGGTGTGTTTGTTGAGACTGATGAATTGTGGGTTTATGATCCAGCTTATCTAAGAATAATATTTGAATCTTCTCTGAATTCTTTTATGTATGATTGAGTTATCTTTGCAAGTCTCTTCGAATTATCCATTTGGTTTGGCCAACTAGATTGGTAGTTCTTGCAATGGGAGAAGTGTTTAGCTTTGGGTTCGATCTTGCGGCGTCCTTACCCAGTGACAGAAAGGGTTGCAAGGCACATATTGTATTGTTGCCATCAAGGATAACAAGATGGGATTTTTATCATATTGCATGAATTTATCCCTCTACATCATGTCATCTTGCTTAAGGCGTTACTCTATTTTTAACTTAAACTCTAGATGCATGCTGGATAGCGGTCGATGAGTGGAGTAATAGTAGTAGATGCAGAATTGTTTCGATCTACTTGTCTCGGACGTGATGCCTATACACATGATCATACCTAGATATACTCATAATTATGCTCAATTCTGTCAATTGCTCAACAGTAATTTGTTCACCCAACGTAGAATACTTATGCTCTTGAGAGAAGCCACTAGTGAAACCTATGGCCCCCGGGTCTATTCTCATCATATCAATCTCCATTACTTTATTATTTGCTTTGTTCTTACTTTGCTTTTTTACTTTTCACTTTGCATCTCTATATCAAAAATACCAAAAATATTATTTATCATCTCTATCAGATCTCACCCTCGTAAGTGACCGTGAAGGGATTGACAACCCCTAATCGTGTTGGTTCCGAGTAGCTATCGTTTTGTGTAGGTACAAGGGACTCGTGCGTGATCTCCTACTGGATTGATACCTTGGTTCTCAAAAACTGAGGGAAATACTTACGCTACTTTACTGCATCATCCTCTCCTCTTCGGGGAAATCCAACGCAGTGCTCAAGAGGTAGCAGTAGGTATGGTGGATGTTTTGAGGAAGATATAAGGAGGTTTATGTGTGATAGAGCGTATCGTATCACGGGGTTTGGATGCACCGGCAAAGTTTGCACCAACTCTCAAGGTGAGAAAGGGCAATGCACGGTACCGTATGATACGTCCATTTTACATCATGCTTTGATATTGATATTTATTGCATTATGGGCTGTTATTACACGTTATGTAACAATACTTATGCCTATTCTCTCTTATTTTACAAGGTTTACATGAAGAGGGAGAATGCCGGCAGCTGGAATTCTGGGATGGAAAAGGAGCAAATATTATAGACCTATTCTGCACAACTCCAAATGTCCTGAAACTCAGAAAGTTATTTTTGGAATTAATAAAAAATACTGGGCGAATAAAGTACCAGAGGGGGCCCACACCCTGGCCACGAGGGTGGGGGCGCGCCCTACCCCCTTGGGTGCCCCCTGCCTCGTGGGCCCCCTGGCAGGCTTCCAGTGACCATCTTCTTCTATATGAAGTCTTTTACCCTGGAAAAAATAATAAGCAAGCTTTCGGGACGAGACATCGCCGCCACGAGCCGGAACCTTGACGGAACCAATCTAGGGCTCCGGCGGAGCTGTTCTGCCAGGGAAACATCCCTCCGGGAGGGGGAAATCATCACCATCGTCATCACCATCGATCCTCTCATCGGGAGGGGGTCAATCCCCATCAACATCTTCACCAACACCATCTCCTCTTAAACCCTAGTTCATCTCTTGTATCTAATCTTTGTCCCAAAACCTCAGATTGGTACCTGTGGGTTGCTAGTAGTGTTGATTACTCCTTGTAGTTGATGCTAGTTGGTTTATTCGGTGGAAGATCATATGTTTAGATCCTATATGCATATTAATACCCCTTTGATTATGAACATGAATATGATTTGTGAGTAGTTAGCTTTGTTCCTGAGGACATGGGAGAAGTCTTGCTATAAGTAGTAATGTGAATTTGGTATTCGTTTGATATTTTGATGAGATGTATGTTGTCTCTCCTCTAGTGGTGTTATGTGAATGTCGACTACATGACACTTCACCATTGTTTGGGCCTAGAGGAAGGCATTGGGAAGTAATAAGTAGATGATGGGTTGCTAGAGTGACAGAAGCTTAAACCCTAGTTTTGCGTTGCTTCGTAAGGGGCTGATTTGGATCCATATGTTTCATGCTATGGTTAGGTTTACTTGAATACTTCTTTTGTAGTTGGGGATGCTTGCAATAGGGGTTAATCATAAGTGGGATGCTTGTCCAAGAAAGGGTAGTACCCAAGCACCGGTCCACCTACATATCAAATTATCAAAGTAACGAACGCGAATCATATGAGCACGATGAAAACTAGCTTGACAATAATTCCCATGTGTCCTCGGGAGCAATTTTCTCTATATAAGAACTTGTCCAGGCTTGTCCTTTGCTCCAAAAAGGATTGGGCCATCTTGCTGCACTTTATTTACTTTTGTTACTTGTTACCCGTTACAAATTACCTTATCACAAAACTATCTGTTACCGATAATTTCAGTGCTTGAAGAGAAAACCTTACTGAAAACCGCTTGTCATTTCCTTCTGCTCCTCGTTGGGTTCGACACTCTTACTTATTGAAAGGACTATGATAGATCCCCTACACTTGTGGGTCATCAAGACTCTTTTCTGGCGCCGTGGAGGATATAGTTACTGAGTATAAACCGGCCAGGAGGGTCTGGTTCACCCTTGATTATGTTAAAGCCCATGAAGATCCAGAAGATGGCGCTTTACTAAAGAAGCATAGAAGCCCGAAGCCCAAAGGCGGATTAGGGCCCATAGTGGTAAACCGCCATGACTATGTAAACTTGTAGTATAAGTTAGGAAAGGAGAGACCGAGCCAGACACTTTGTATAAGTCGTCCTCGGGACTCTGTAAGCCGGCCGGGCGTCAACCTGTGTATATAAAGGGGCGACCCGGCGGCGGTTTAGGGACAACAGACAACAACTCGAGACTCAGGCAAGCGTATTCCACTCCCTGATCATCGAAACCCAATCAATCCCATCACAACTAGACATAGGCTTTTACCTTCATCGAAGGGGCCGAACTAGTATAACTCCCGTGTCCCTTGTCCGGTTTAACTCCTTCAAGCTAACCCGTTGTGATGGCTCCACGACTATGTCCTTTCACAAGGACATCTGACGTGATAATTCCACGACAGTTGGTGCCCACCATGGGGCTATCGCACGATGGTGTCGAGTTCTTGAAGGGCTGCTCTGAAGGACTCAAGGGGTACGTGATCGGCCGGATGACCAAAAGTCATCACGGCAAGCTTTACATCGACGACAAAGGATGGGGCACCGAGGCCGGCTCAATCGAGTACGGGTACCGGATCCCCTTCGGCGGAATTCATGTCTTCATTGGCAAGATCGGCGAACTGGGCCCTGAGCCGGACATCTACACCGACCTCGTCGAGACGGCTCAGCGTGCGAGTCCAGCCCGGGTTACGCCCGTCGTGAAGCGTGCGTTCGTAGGATGCATCCATGGGATCGGATCTGAACCGGTGTCTGAGGGCGACAAGGCGGTATATTCTAACGGCGAATCATCCACTGGCGAAACCGAGTCCTTGTACCAGATTCATGACGGTATGCCCGAGGGATATTCCGATGGCAAGTATTCCGGACCACCCTGAAGTGCCGAGCCGGGTTGCTATTTACATGGCCGACACGCAACCTGTGTTACAGTCTTCATCAACCGCAGCAATGACTACCGGATCAGCGGCCGCGGCAGGTACCTCGACGCGCCGACCGGTGTAGGTTCTCTTCGGTTTAATGGACGCTTGGGTGACCTTGTTAACCACGGCAGTCACCCCGGATACGCAGGATCGACACAATGCAGAAGTTGCGAGGCTGAAGGAGCAGATTACGCAGGCTAAGGCAGACCTGGTGGCTGAGGATAATAGGATGGCTGAGGAACAGGCCGCTTTGAATGCTCAAGCACAGCAGATACAAGCATAGAATTACCGTCTCATGCTGGACCGGACCGCGTCAGAGGAGGTGTTACGGAGGAAGTATCGGTCGCGCCTACCGCCGGTTTACGAAGGGTTAAATCTCTTTCAGACCCCAGGCGCTGGGCCGAGCAATCCAGAAGCCGCAGACCGAGCCGAAGCGCCGAGGATCACCTCGGATCAGCCACGGGCAACGGAGCTACCCCGACGGACAGTTAACCCGCCACAGTATGTGCCTACATCACCGGGTCACTTTTCGAGCCCCCTGGATAACATGATTGCCGCAGCTTCACGCTTGGCAGCCATTCCAATGGAAGGAGATTCAATAGAGGCAGTTGAGACACGGCGGGCGAGAGATCTTCTTCAAACCGCCGTAGTGCAGCAACAGGCTTATTCATATAGCCGAGACATGATCCATTCAACCCCCCGTCCGAGCCCAAGTTATAGCAGGCGGATGGACGAACCAGAGGTGTCTAGCAGCGTGCGGTGTTGCAATGCTCAGGAGGTAGTGGACCATGGCAGGGCTCGAAGGGATGGCGCTTTGGATCGTTATCAACCCGCCCCGGTTCAGCCAACAGTGTCGGTTGACAGAGGCAGCGGGCTTGCTTTCAGTTCCTGGGGTGTACCATGCCTTATTCCGGCTCTCCATAATGTACGTCTGCCCAAGGATTTCAAGGGACCGCGCAAGGTGCCTAACTATACGGCGGATCAGCCACCTGAGGCGTGGGTCGAGACTTATGAGATGGAAATGGAGATGCTGGATGTGGATGAAGCAGCTTGTGCAAAGTACTTCACGATGATGTTGGAAGGACTAGCCTGCACTTGGTTGAAAAATCTACCAGCTAATTTCATCGAGTCATGGGATCAGTTGAAGGCCCGGTTTATAGCCAATTTTAAGGATACGTGCAAACAGCCCATGTCCATTATAGAACTGGATGCATGTGTTCAGGGTGAGAATGAGTCCACAACTCATTGGGTGCACCGGGTCTCAGAAGTTTTGCACTCGTCCGACCGGATTAACGCTGGCCAAGCGATTATCACGCTGGAACGTAATTGCCGATTTAAGTCACTGAAGGAGAAGTTGGGATGGCTCAAGCGCCACTGCAACGACCTGGGAACCCTCATGGCAGCCTTGGTAAAATATGCCGATTCTGATAATACCAAGGATCCCGATTCTGATAATGAGAAACCGGAGAAGGGAAAGAGGAACGGCAGTGCGAAGGGACAGCAGCACAACCAGGGAGGCCATGGGAATAATGGTAAGCGTAAAGAGGATTCAGATTTTGTGGCTAATGCTAACGTGCAGCGTCGTAGGGGTAAACCGCCCCAGCGTGGTGGGGCGATGAATCTGGAGCGCTTATTGAATCAGCCCTGTCCAAAGCATGGAACCAAAGAAGTCCCTGCAACACATCTCTGGAAGGATTGCAACATTATGAAGGAGTTCAAAAATTCTGATCTCTTCCGGTATGATCAGGTCCCGTCGGGCGATTCAGGTCCTGGTTTTCATGGTGGCAGCGGTTCAAGCTCTGGGTTTCAGAATAATCATAGTAACCAGAACAACCAAGGTGGCAATAACCAGCAGAGTGGTCAAGGGAATCAGCAACAGTTGGGTTACCAGAGTCACCCGAAGCAGTTGAATGGTGGACAATATCATGTATTCACCACTAGTCTGTGCAAGCGTGATTTGAAGCTGCATAAGAGGGCAGTAAATGCGGTTGAACCGGTAGTTCCATGCTATCTGCGGTGGTCAGAACAACCCATCATGTGGAGTAGGGAGGATCATCCGCCCCGGGTTGACAATCCGGGTCAGCTAGCTCTGGTGGTGGCACCTCAGGTGGGAGGCTACAAGTTCACCAAGGTACTCATGGATGGAGGAAGCAGTATTAATATTATGTATTATGAGACATTCCGTCGAATGAGGTTGACAGATAAGAAGCTTAAACCGTCCAATACTGTGTTCCATGGCATGGTACCAGGAAAATCAGCATATCTAGTGGGCAAGATTGCCTTGGAAGTTGTGTTTGGGGATGAACATGATTCCCGGTCTGAGACATTGACTTTTGAGGTGGTGAGAATCCAGAGCCCGTATCACGCCCTATTCGGACGAGCGGCTTATGCAAAATTCATGGCCAGGCCTTGTTATATTTACTTGCAGCTCAAGATGCCGGGTCACAAAGGAACCATCACGGTTCATGGCAGTCGAAAAATCGCTTTGGATTGCGAAGAGAGTGATGCGGCTTACGCTGAGTTGGTTTGTGCTACAGAGGAGTTAAAGTTTTACAAGGAGAATGTTGATCTGGCAGATATGACCCCTCTGAAGAAGCCCACCACTGAGCATGACCCAACCCTACACTTCAAACCGGCTGACGAGACAAAGCTTGTTGACTTTGTACCTGGCGAATCGTCCAAGCAGTTCAGCATCAGCACCAATCTGGATCCAAAATAGGAAAGCGCGCTCATCGAGTTCATCCGTGAGAACCGGGACATCTTTGCATGGAAGCCTTCTGACATGCCAGGTGTACCGAGGGAACTCGCTGAGCACACTCTTAATATTGATCCGAAGTTTAAACCGGTCAAGCAATTTCTTCATCGCTTTAATGAAGAAAGACGCAAGGCAATTGGGGAGGAGGTAGCCCGTCTGTTGGCTGCTGGGTTTATCGTTGAAGTGTTTCATCCTGAATGGTTGGCTAATCCGGTGCTGGTTCTTAAGAAAAACGTGACTTGGCGCATGTGTGTGGACTACACGGACTTAAATAAGGCTTGCCCGGCCGATCCTTTTGCTCTCCCGCGTATTGATCAGATCATTGATGCGACGGCGGGTTGTGAGCGCCAGAGTTTTTTGGATGCTTACTCAGGGTACCATCAGATCAAAATGGCAGTTAAGGACCAGGAGAAGACAGCCTTCATCACTCCCTTTGGAGCCTTCTTCTATGTTTCTATGCCCTTTGGGCTCAAGAGTGCTCAGGCAACTTATCAGCGTTGTGTGCAAAATTGTCTTCACACGCAGATTGGGCGTAATGTTCATGCCTATGTGGATGACATTGTGGTGAAATCTAGGGAAAAGGAGCCAGTGATAGCTGATCTGAAGGAGACGTTTGACAACCTCCGGGTTTACAAGATGATGCTTAACCCGGATAAGTGTGTCTTTGGTGTTCCGGCAGGCAAACTGCTCGGTTTTCTTGTGTCTAACAGGGGCATTGAGGCCAATCCGGAAAAGATCAAGGCAATCACATCCTTGGCTAAACCGACATGTATCAATGATCTTCAGCGTCCCGCAGGCCGAATTATAGCCCTCAGCCGGTTTATCAGTCGTCTGGGTGAGAAGGCCATTCCCTTGTATCAGATGTTGAAGAAGACGGATGATTTCGTCTGGAGTGATGCGGCCAATGCGGCCTTTGAGGAGTTAAAACGGCAGTTGGTTGAACCGCCAGTTCTTGCAGCCCCAGTTGATCATGAGCCTTTACTATTATATGTGGCTGCTAATGCCCGAGCGGTCAGTGTGGCTATCGTTGTAGAGCGTAAAGAGGCTGGGAAGGAATATCCGGTTCAACGGCCGGTATACTACATCAGTGAAGTTCTGATCGAGTCAAAGCAACACTATCCGCATTGGCAAAAGTTGGTGTATGGGGTTTTTATGGCCAGTCGAAAACTCAAGCAATATTTTCAAGGTCACCCCATCACAATGGTTAGTTCTGCTCCCTTGGGCGATATCATCCAAAACAGAGAAGCAACTGGCCGGGTTGCAAAGTGGGCAATTGAGCTTGGTCCACATGGTTTGAAATATGTGCCTCGCACAGCCATCAAGTCTCAGGCTCTTGTGGACTTTATCAATGACTAGACCGAGTTACAAGCATCAGAAGAGAAGCCGGATAATACGTACTGGACTATTCATTTCGATGGATCAAGGCAGTTGGAAGGCTCGGGGGCTGGAGTTGTCCTTACCTCCCCCCGAGGTGATAAAATTTGCTATGTCCTCCGCTTGATGTTTCCTTGTACTAACAATGCAGCTGAGTATGAAGCTCTGCTTCATGGTCTCCGTGTGGCTAAGGAGATGAACTTAACTCGAGTTCGTTGTTTCGGAGATTCTGATCTGGTGGCTCAGCAAGTTTCTGGTACTTGGGATTCTAAGGATCCACTCATGGCGGCTTACAGGCGTGAGGTAGATATTGTGGTGGGTCACTTCAAAGGTTACCAGGTTGAGCATATTGATCGGCGCAAAAACAAAGCGGCAGATGCTTTAATCCGGCTTGGATCTCAGCGTAAACCGGTACCTCATAACACCTTTTTAGATATCTTGCATAACCCTTCTGTTAAATTGCCAACAGAAGAGGATCTGGCTGTTCCTGATTCGGAGGCGCAGTTGGTGGCCGCTTTACATGCCGTGCCGGATTGGACGGTTCCATATCTGGCATATATGAGCCGGGGTGAGCTACCAAATGATCAAATCCTGGCCCGACAGATAGTCCGGTGCTCTAAGTCCATGGTTATTCACAATGGCGAGTTGCACCGCTGTAGCGTTTCAGGCGTATTTCAGCGTTGTGTTTCTCCGGAGGAAGGCCAAGCGATCCTCCGGGAAATTCATGAAGGGGATTGTGGTCATCATGCCGGTTCAAAAGTCTCAGGAGCTATGGATGATTCCCATCACTTGGCCTTTTGCTACTTGGGGGCTTGATATGGTGGGACCCTTTAAACGTTCTCGGGACAAGAAGACCCACCTGTTGGTGACAGTTGATAAATTCACCAAGTGGGTTGAAGCGGAGCCTGTTAGCAACTGTGATGCAGCTACGGCGGTTCAATTTCTCACAAAGATTATTTTCCATTTTGGTTACCCACACAACATTATCATGGATAATGGTACTAACCTCTCCAAAGGTGAGATGGAGGATTTCTGTCAGAGGGAGCACATCCGTCTTGACCTAGCATCTGTGGTGCACCCTCAATCCAACGGTCAAGCAGAGCGAGCTAATCAAGAAATCCTAAAGGGTATTAAACCCCGGCTCATGATTCCCTTGAAGCGTACGCCGGGTTCCTGGGTGGAAGAATTACCTTCTGTGTTGTGGAGCATCAACACCACCCCCAATCGATCAACAGGATACACGCCTTTCTTTATGGTCTACGGGGCAGAAGCGATTCTCCCTAGTGATATACGTCATGATTCGCCCTGGGTTGCTAATTACGTTGAAGCGGACAACGAGCAAGCCCGCCAAGAGGCACTGGATTTGCTAGATGAGAAGCGGGATATGGCTTTAGCATGCTCGGCGGTTTATCAACAAGACCTGCAGCGTTATCACAGCCGCCGGGTTAGGACAAGAGCCTTTCAAGAAGGTGACTTGGTGCTCCGGCTTATCCAGGATCAGACCGGTATACACAAATTATCCCCGCCTTGGGAAGGACCCTTTGTGGTCATCAAGAATCTGCACAACGGATCATACTACCTCATTGACATTCGAGATGACTCACGCAAATCTGAGGAGGAGACCCGGCGGCCCTGGAACATAGCTCTCCTCCGGCCTTACTACACTTGAGCCACAGGCTCTTTTTTATGTACATATTTTGACAATGTATATGTTATCATCAATAAATAAATCAGCATCCTTGCTTTAAAGCGGGGCCTCTGCTGTTTTTTCTCAAATATTCTTTGAGGTACATGGGGGTTTCAGCTGACAAAGCAGAGTACTACCCGTTAAACCGGCTATCACACCACAAAGCTTGGGAGCTTCACACCCAAAGGGCCAAAGAGAGTTTTGATGCTATGCACAACTCAAACATAGGCACCCAATGAGCACAACTCATCACAAAGCTTGGGAGCTTCACACCCAAAGGGCCAAAGAGAGTTTCGATGCTATGCACAACTCAAACATAGGCACCTAATGAGCACAGCTCATCACGTTACTTGGGGGCTCCTTGGTCCAATACCAAGAAGTCTGAATGGACCCTTGTAGCTGGGTATCGACCCATGGCTTGGAAGCCTGGTACATTTACCTAAAACCCCGGGTTAACCTGCCTTCGTCAAGTAAGACACTCCTATCCACGTCATCCTGGCACGACCCTCCGAACGTTTGACATTTACTCTCCTTGAGACCCTGCACTTGTCAAAGTTAAAACGGTGATTGGTTAGTTGGAGGTCCATCTTAAAAGGCTTTGTTAAATGGTTCAACTCAGTGGCCTGGCAGCCCACAAAAAGCCTCGCATTTGGGCCTGCAGCCCCCCAAAAGCCTCGACTACACGGTTTCCATTTGAGTTTTGGCTGTATTTTATGTTAAACCGTTTTTTCTTGACTTGATCAGTCATCTTCTTTGCCCGGTATTCCTTAAACCGGCTTGGTTTGCAACTACACGTTGACAGACCTTCATTTTAAACCGGAGTTTCTTAACCCGGCTCGGCGTTGACTTCCTGTCAACAGCCCGAATCATCTGGCGTGAATCATCACCCGGTATGACTTAATCTACGACATCAGAAAATGATGGAGATACAAATAATTCAGATTTGGGTTTTTCACCCTTGTCACAATTCAAGTTGGCCAGCCAACTAACCAGGGATCTTATATTACCGGTATGTATAATTTCATATTTTTATGATTTGATTATCAATCCGGCCTATTTTGGGCATTATGACCCATTCGGCGGTAAACCGCCAGGACCCTTTGTCTTTTTATGAATACATGAATCGCATATTATGATACTTGGAACAAAATTGGCATTGATATGGCGGATCCACGCAAAATATCTCTTGCACGATGGCAGCAGATCATCATAAGTTTTTTGCTATCCTATTACATGGCACTCCAAGGCCCAAAATATGGAATTATTCATGGATTGTACATGATATATCAACCGCCTTGACGGATTAAGCTTCATCACCGGGTTGACGTGAGGTAGATGGGTCATCTGGCGTCGGTTCAGCCTCCTCCTCATCCAATGACTGGAAGTCATTGGTGGTCCAGTCAATCCGGGTCAAGGCCTGAAAGACAGCCTCTTCACTTATAAGCTCAGTTGGATCCACGTCAGGAGTGTAAGTGTGCTTACGGATTGGTGGAATGAGATTCTGCACTTCAGGAATCACAGCTTCAACACGTTTGTTATTTGCATCATAGAAAGATCGGTGAACCGTTAGGTTTGCCTCTTCTGCTAGTTGACTCGCCAAAGGACGCATCTCCCTTGTTATCCATTTGACGGCGTCATTGTCAAATTCTTCGCCATTTTCTTGTGCACTGGGGAAGCCTTTGGATATATCAGCCGGATCAAGATCAGCTATCCATGCCTTGGCTCGATTCAGCGCCAGCAAAGCGCCTGCCCGAGCAGCGGATCGCTTTAGATCTTCTATTTGCGCTGGCGTCATTGAGAGACGATGCAGTGTATCTTTGATAAGTGTTGGTGCCACATTATCATATGAACTTGTGCATATAACCCGTTGAGCGCCGGTATACAGCTGTTCAATCAGTGTATATGCCGCTTTCAGCTTCTTCCGCATGTCAGAACCTAAGTGAGCGATGCGACTCCCTATATCGGTTCAGGAAATACATGTTAAAACGATGAAATTTCAAAGGGATACAACTTTTGGCAACCACTACTTACCAAATATGGCAGAGGTCATGGCATTGATTTGGCGCTTCAGTCCAGACAATTCTTCTGCCACCGGTTCAAAAGCCGCTTCAGCAGTCTCCGCCCGCTTCACCAGTCCGGCCTTCTCGGTGTCCCAGTTGGCCCGTTCAGACTTAAACCATTCTTTAAGCTGCTCCATGGTGGTCAAGGCGGTTTTCAGCTCTTCCTTGGCCTTGGTGGATTCTGTTTGTTGGGTTTCAAGATTTGCTCGAAGATCAGCAGTTTGAGAGATTTGTTGATTCATTTCACTCTGCAACAGTAAGAGAGCATGTTAAATATCTTTTCAAAGTCCCAAGCATATAACCAGTTATACACTCGGCACTTGGGGGCTAATGCGGATCATTTTTTATGTGGGTATTTGAAGTCCCACAGATTAATACAAGTTTTAATCCTGTCACTTGGGGGCTAATGTGTCATTGATCAGACAGAAAATTTCACAAGTTACCGCATGAAGTATATGAAGTCCCGGTTTGACTTTTTCAAGACAAACCGGCCCTTGGGGGCTACAATGCACTGAAGGTACAGAACAAGAAGCAATAATGTTTACCTCATAACGTTCCTTCATCAGATTTACTAAACCGGCTTCAAAGTCGCGGCTTGTATACAGCCGGTTCAGAAAGCCGGAATGAAGATCTTGAGCAGTGAGATCGGTATAAGCAGACAAATCAGTCTTCCCTTTCCCCTTGTTCATGGCAGCAAATTCATCCTTAGCAGTGTGCTTTGATAGAACAACCGGATTACCAGGGGCGTTATATGCAGTGCCTGTAACGACAACGTCATCATCCTTGGCCGGGCTGGAAGAATCAATATTCTGAACTGGACTTGGTATTTTCGTGGAAGGGCTTGGCGGTTTGATAATTGGACTTGGCGGATCAGCAATTGAGTCCCGTTGTTCCATTGCTGGGCTTGGCGGAGCAGGAGGATGTGAAGTGTCAGTTTCTGCAGTCGGTTCAACTTCTGGCGGGTTAGCATTACCATCTTGATTTGGCCCAGCAGAGCTGTCCATGGCAACTTCTGGGTGTTCGTCCTGATGCTCGGGCGTCTTTTTCGGATCAACTTCAACAGTAGGGTCGCTGGTCTTGGCCTTCTTGCTTAATCGGGCTTTGGCGCTATAACATCAAAGGTTAGAGTATGGTAAACCGACAAATAAAGTTATAAATCAGGTAACACTTACCCAGCGACAACTTTGAGAGGAGGCAATTGGGTGGTTGACGAACTGCCAGACGAGCTGGAAGAAGCCTGGTAATTCGGGTCAGACGGATTGAGAGGGCATCAGAAGAAACCTTTTAAAGGATATTGTTTTTCAGGAGAACAAATCACCTCTGGACGACGTTTCCGGGAGGGTGTATCAGCTAAACCGGACGAAGTGATCTGTTGACCACTATGCCGGGTTGTGCGACGTTCTTCCGCTTGCCGTTTCTTCAAAGAAAATTTTGGATCCAAATGAGCAAGGGGGTGAGATTGTTTTACTTTCCAGACTGTACGGCGAATTCTTTGAACCAGCACAGGACTTGAGTCGGAAGAAAGAAGAATTACCTCAACATGATCTGCATGGCTGGCCTCAGCGTCATCCTGAAGAGGGTCATTGTCAAGAAGATATATGAAAAGGGAGCCAAGTGAGTCAAGTTCTACCTCAGCATCTAATTCTTCCTCCTCCGGCGGATCAGATGATTCGGCGGTTTTCTTCTTTCCAGGCTTCTTGGTGGCCTTGGTTTTTACACGAGGAGCACGGGCCGGTTTAGTCCGTTTCCAGAAAGAGCTGTTGGCCTGAGATTAAGGCAGAGAAAGGTTAGTATACAGTCAATACGGAAGTAAATCCGTGAAGTATGTACATAAACTTACCGACAGCGGTTTATTGGAGACGTAAAACGGATCCAAACCGGTTTGGCTACATGCAGAGACCGGTTCATCAAGCATCTCCTTTACACATTCGGTGATTTCAAGGTCGGTCATTACTACTTCATGATATCGTTGAGGGTCTTTTACATTGCCGGTATACTCATGCATCAATCCGGGGCGGCGGCTCAAAGGCAGAATGCCCCAAGAAACCCAGCAGCGGACAAGATCAATGCCAGTTAAACCGTTGGCCATCAGAGCCCGGAGCTTGGCGAGTTGAGGATCGAAATTCTCCTGTTCTGCAGCGGTTAAACGCGGAGGCAGTGGGTGGCCATTGCTAAGCCGATGAGGGCGATAGCCCGGCAAGGGATTTTCTCCATCAGGAGCAGTGTTCCGGCAGTAAAACCAGGTCTGGTTCAAATCTTTAGGATGGCTATGATGTTTGACATGAGGGAAATCAACTTCTTTCCTTTTTTGAATTGACACGCCACCAAGCTTTGTGTTGGGGCCATCTGAGAATTCTGTGCGGCGATTCAGATGAAAGAAATCCTGGAATAACTCCATGGTTGGCTCTTCTTGAAGATAGACTTCACAGAATACTTGAAAGTTGCATATGTTTGATACAGAGTTTGGACCGATATCTTGCGGATGGAGTTGGAAGCTTGCGAGGACATCCCGGAATTTTTTTGATCGGGGTGGACTGAATCCCCGGTCTAAGTGTTGCATAAAAACAGTCACCTCTCCTTCTTGAGGTTCAGGTGGACATTCCGATTCCGGAACTCGCCAGTGGAGAGCCCTCTTTGAGGCTAAGGCACCAGTGGTGACATAACCATTGATTTGGGTCTCTGTAATCCGGGATGGAACCCAGTAGCAAGCAAAAAATTGCTTCGACATTCCAGAAAGAGAAAGTGAAAATAAAAGTGTCGGTTTAAGGTATCTAATTCTGTGTTAAACCGGAGAAGAATATTGTGGAAGTTCAGTTGGCGGTTTAAGAGAGGGCTAATGCTATATGGCGGATTGACTATTAAGGAGTTAAACCGCCTGTAGGCAGAATGGCCAGAATTCGAAATTTCTGCTAAGTATTGACAGAAACAGGTTTCACACAATGGTTAAATTTATTTGGATCTACCAACATCTGTAAAGCAGTTTTTTATCTGAGTTCTAAAGGAGCTAAATAGGGCAGGGAAGGCCATGTACTCTATAGAGGTAAAAGAACGATCTGCTAGCATTAAAAATGGACGAAGGGTACCTACCGCATGAGATCTACACTATTACTGGGTCAAAAACTGTCGCGGCAGATGGAAGAACAAAGAAAGATGAAGAACTGTGCGGAAGAACTCGGGAACCCTAGAGACAGATCTAAAGACGAAGGAGAAAGGAAGCTTAGCACTGTAGATCTACTGCGGAAGAAGGATGACGAAAGTCTGGTCCGTTTTAGGTTGATGCAGCGGCCTTTGTTGATGCAGATCTCGAAGGTCGCGGACGGCGGCGGAGCTCCAGAGCGTGGGCGTCGCGAGGAAGAAGAAGGCAAAAGGGGAAAAGAGAGAAGGGCCCTCGGACCTTATTTATAGAGGAGAGAGTAAAACGGCAGGCGCGGGAATCAAGGAGCCTGAAACGGCAGGATAAGTGCGCCTGTCGCCTCGATTTTCGGGATAACCATTAAGTGAAGGGTATCTTTTTAATTATTGTTTACAGAGATGATGTCATGATGGACCGTTGCTGCATTCAGAGGATGACGTCATGGCGGTTTACAAAGTTTCAGGAGAAGACAATTTGGCAGTTTACGAAAGTACAAGAAGATGCCTGCAAGGGATATTTGAAGTATTGAAGATTGACATGAACAAATCGAAATCAATCTGGGGCCTAATGTGGAGGATATAGTTACTGAGTATAAACCGGCCAGGAGGGTCCGGTTCACCCTTGATTATGTTAAAGCCCATGAAGATCCAGAAGATGGCGCTTTACTAAAGAAGCATAGAAGCCCGAAGCCCAAAGGCGGATTAGGGCCCATAGTGGTAAACCGCCATGACTATGTAAACTTGTAGTATAAGTTAGGAAAGGAGAGACCGAGCCAGACACTTTGTATAAGTCGGCCTCGGGACTCTGTAAGCTGGCCGGGCGTCAACCTGTGTATATAAAGGGGCGACCCGGTGGCGGTTTAGGGACAACAGACAACAACTCGAGACTCAGGCAAGCGTATTCCGCTCCCTGATCATCGAAACCCAATCAATCCCATCACAACTAGACGTAGGCTTTTACCTTCATCGAAGGGGCCGAACTAGTATAACTCCCGTGTCCCTTGTCCGGTTTAACCCCTTCAAGCTAACCCGTTGCGATGGCTCCATGACTAAGTCCTTTCACAAGGACATCTGACGTGATAATTCCATGACAGGCGCCGTTGCCGGGAGTGAAGTGCCTTTGGTAGGTGGAAGTTGGCAAGAAAAAATTTATATAGTGTGCGGAAGTTTACTGTCACTTGTTACTACGGAAACTAATCATTTGAGGGGCTTGTTCGGGGTATCTTCACCCCGACTAGTAGAGCAAAGAGTTGCTCCTCAACCTACTGAACCTACTGAAAATGTGTACTTTGAAATTCCTTTGGGTATGATAGAGAAACTGCTAGCTAATCCTTTTACAGGAGATGGAACATTGCATCCTGATTTACACCTAATCTATGTGGATGTAGTTTGTGGATTATTTAAGCTTGCAGGTATGCCCGACGTTGTTATGAAGAAGAAAGGTCTTCCCTTTATCTTTGAAGGGAGAGGCATTGACATGGTTTAGGCTATGTGATGATATGGGATCATGGAACTACAACCGATTGAAATTGGAATTTCATCAGAAATTTTATCCTATGCATCTTGTTCATCGTGATCGTAATTACATATATAATTTTTGACCCCGTGGAGGAGAAAGCATTGCTCAAGCTTGGGGGAGGCTTAAGTCAATGTTATATTCATGCCCCAATCATGAGCTCTCAAGAGAAATGATTATTGAAAAAATTTATGCTCGGCTTTCTCTCAACAATCGCTCCATGCTTGATTCTTCTTGTACTGGATCTTTTATGATGAAGACTATTGAATTAAGATGGGACTTATTGGAAAGAATTAAGCGCAACTCTGAAGATTGGGATCTCGGCGAAGGTAAGGAGTCAGGTATGACACATAAGTTTGATTGTGTTAAATCTTTTATGGATATTGATGCTTTTCGTGAATTTAGCACTAAATATGGACTTGACTCTAAGATAGTAGCTTCTTTCTGTGAATCATTTGATACTCATGTTGACCTCCCTAAGGATAAGTGGTTTAATTATAATCCTCCCACTGAAATAAAAGTAGTTGCACCTATTAAAGTTGAAGAAAATACTATCACTTATAATGATCCTATTGTTCCTACTACCTATATTGAGAAACCACCTTTCCCTGTTAGGATAAAGGATCACGCTAAAGCTTCAACTGTGGTTCGTAAGAGTAATACTAGAATACCTACACCACCTGACCAAATTAAAGTTGAACCTAGTATTTCTATGGTTTAAGATCTCTTGGTTGATAATATTGATGGACATGTTATTTACTTCTGTGATGAAGCTGCTAGAATTTCTAGACCTGATACTAAGAATAAACATAGACCAATTGTAGGCATGCCTGTTATTTCTGTTAAAATAGGAGATCATTGTTATCATGGATTATGTGATATGGGTGCTAATGCAAGTGCAATACCTCATTCCTTATACAAAGAAATTATGCACGATATTGCACCTGCTGAGATAGAAGAAACTGATGTTACAATTAAGCTTGCCAATAGAGATACTATTTCACCAGTTGGGATTGTTAGAGATGTTGAAGTCTTGTGTGGGAAAATTAAATATCCTGCCGATTTTCTTGTTCTTGGTTCCCCATAAGATAGCTTTTCTCCCATCATATTTGGTAGACCCTTCTTGAATACTATTAATGCTAAGATAGATTGCGAAAAGGATATTGTTACTATTGGTTTGGGTGATATATCTCATGAGTTTAATTTTGTTAAATTTTGTAGACAACCCCATGATAAAGAATTGCCTAGTAAGGATGAAATTATTGGTCTTGCTTCTATCGCCGTCCCTCCTAATGATCCTTTAGAACAATATTTACTAGACCATGAAAATGATATGTTTATGAATGAAAGAAGGGAGATAGATGAAGTATTCTTTAAACAAGGACCTATTTTGAAACACAACTTGCCTGTTGAAATTCTAGGGGATCCTCCACCACCCAAGGGTGATCCTGTGTTTGAGCTTAAACCATTACCTGATACTCTTAAATATGCTTATCTTGATGAAAAGAAGATATATCCTGTTATTATTAGTGCTAACCTTTCAGAGCAGGAAGAGGGGAAATTATTGAAAACTCTAAAGAAGCACCGTGCTGTGATTGGATATACTCTTGATGATCTTAAGGGCATTAGTCCCACTCTATGCCAACACAAGATAAAATTGGAGAAAGACGCTAAACCGGTTGTTGATCACCAACGACGGTTAAATCCTAAGATGAAAGAAGTGGTAAGAAAAGAAATACTAAAGCTTCTGGAGGCAGGTATAATTTATCCAGTTGCTGATAGTCAGTGGGTAAGTCCTGTTCAGTGTGTCCCTCGGAAGGGAGGTATTACTGTCGTTCCTAATGATAAAGATGAATTAATCTGACAAAGAATTGTTACAGGTTATAGGATGGCAATTCATTTCCACAAATTAAATAAAGCTACTAAAAAGATCATTACCCTTTGCCTTTTATCGATCAAATGCTAGAAAGATTATCCAAACATACATATTTTTGCTTTCTAGATGGCTACTCTGGTTTCTCTCAAATACCTGTGTCAAAGGAGGATCAAGAAAAGACCACTTTTACTTGCCGTTTCGGTACTTTTGCTTATAGACGTATGCCTTTTGGTTTATGTAATGCACTTGCTACCTTTCAAAGATGCATGATGGCTATATTCTATGACTTTTGTGAAAAGATTTTTGAGGTTTTCATGGATGATTTCTCCGTTTATGGATCTTCTTTTGATGATTGCTTGAGCAACCTTAATCGAGTTTTGCAGAGATGCAAAGATACTACTCTTGTCTTAAATTGGGAAAAGTGCCACTTTATGGTTAATGAAGGCATTGTCTTGGGGCATAAAATTTCTGAAAGAGGTATTGAAGTTGACAAAGCTAAAGTTGATGCTATTGAAAAGATGCCATGTCCCAAAGAGATTAAAGGTATAAGAAGTTTCCTTGGTCATGCCAGTTTTTATAGGAGGTTCATTAAGGACTTCTCTAAAATTTCTAGGCCTCTGACTAATATATTACAAAAAGATATTCCTTTCGTCTTCGATGATGATTGTGTAGAAGCATTTGAAATACTTAAGAAAGCTTTGATTTCTGCACCTATTGTTCAGCCACCTGATTGGAATTTACCCTTTGAAATTATGTGTGATGCTAGTGATTATGCTGTAGGTGCTATTCTAGGACAAAGAGTTGATCAGAAACTAAATGTTATTCAATATGCTAGTAAAACTCTAGACAATGCCCAGAGAAATTATGCTACTACTGAAAAAGAATTTTTAGCAGTTGTATTTGCTTGTGATAAGTTTAGACCTTATATTGTCGATTCTAAAGTAACTGTCCACACTAATGCCGCTATTAAATATCTTATGGAAAAGAAAGATGCTAAACCTAGAATTATTAGATGGGTTCTCTTGCTACAATAATTTGATTTGCATATTATTGATAGAAAGGGAGCCGAGAACCCCGTTGCAGACAACTTGTCTAGGTTAGAGAATGTTCTTGATGACCCACTACCTATTGATGATAGCTTCCCTGATGAACAATTAGCTGTCATAAATGCTTCTCGTACTGATCCATGGTATGTTGATTATGCTAATTACATTGTTGCTAAATTCATACCACCTAGTTTCACATACCAGCAAAAGAAAAAGTTCTTCTATGATTTAAGACATTACCTCTGGGATGACCCACATCTTTATAAAGAAGGGGTAGATGGTGTTATTAGACGTTGTGTACCTGAGCATGAACAGGAACAGATCCTATGCAAGTGTCACTCCGAGGCTTATGGAGGACACCACGCTGGAGATAGAACTGCGCATAATGTATTGCAATCTGGTTTTTATTGGCCTACTCTCTTCAAAGATGCCCGTAAGTTTGTCTTGTCTTGTGATGAATGTCAAAGAATTGGTAATATTAGTAGACGTCAAGAAATGCCTATGAACTATTCTCTTGTTGTTGAACCAGTTGATGTTTGGGGCTTTGATTATATGGTACTATTTCCTTCCTCTAATGGGTATACACATATTTTAGTTGTTGTTGATTACGTTACTAAGTGGGTAGAAGCTATTCCAACTAGTAGTGCTGATCATAACACCTCTATTAAGATGCTTAAAGAAGTTATTTTTCCGAGGTTTGGAGTCCCTAGATACCTAATGACTGATGGTGGTTCACATTTTATTCATGGTGCTTTTCGTAATATGCTTGCTAAGTATGATGTTAATCATAGAATTGCATCTCCATATCACCCACAGTCTAGTGGTCAAGTAGAACTGAGTAATAGAGACCTCAAATTAATTTTGCAAAAGACTGTTAATAGATCTAGAAAGAATTGCTCCAAGAAACTTGATGATGCATTATGGGCTTATAGAACTGCATATAAAAATCCTATGGGTATGTCTCCATATAAAATGGTCTATGGAAAAGCATGTCACTTACCTCTCGAACTAGAACATAAGGCATATTGGGCCATTAAAGAGCTCAATTATAATTTCAAACTTGCCGATGAGAAGAGGTTATTTGACATTAGCTCACTTGATGAATGGAGAACTCAAGCCTATGGGAATACCAAACTGTTTAAAGAAAAAGTTAAAAGATGGCATGACAAAAGGATACAAAAGCGTGAGTTTAATGTAGGTGATTATGTGTTGCTTTTCAACTCTCGTTTAAGATTTTTTTTGCAGGAAAACTTCTCTCTAAATGGGAAGGCCCTTACATTATCGAGGAGGTCTATCATTCTGGTGCCATAGAAATCAACAACTTCGAAGGCACAAGTCCGAGGGTGGTGAACAGTCAGAGGATCAAACATTATATTTCAGGTAATCCAATAAATGTTGAAACTAATGTTATTGAAACCGTAACCCCGGAGGAATACATAAGGGACACTTTCTAGAACATTTCAGACTCCAAAAAGGAATAGGTATGTGGTACGGTAAGTAAACCGACTCCAAAACAGTTCTAATAGCATTTTTTCTCCGTTTTGGAATATTTAAGAAAATAGGAAAATAAGAAGTAGTCCGAGAAGGACACGAGGCGTCCACGAGGGTGGAGGGCGCGCCCCCTGCCTCGTGGGCACCTCGTGTGCTCTCCGGACTCTGTTTTCTTGCACGATACTTCTTTTGGTCGGTAAAAATTCATTATATAATCTCCCAAAGGTTTTGACCATCGTATCACGCAAATATCCTCTGTCTTTGTTTTGAGCTGTTTTTCTGATAGATCTAGATCACCATGACGTCTTCAAGCGCCCACAAGGACAAGTTTTTTGAGAAGGTCATCAACCCCTACCTCGCGGAGGTTCTGCAACACCCTCAAACCATTGAGATGCGTGAGGGGGTGCTGCACATCCGCGATGTTGAGGGCCCAAGGAGGACTAGAAGTCTGGAGACAAAACTCGAAGCAATGGAACAACAAGTTTTCAAGTGCCAAGGGATGGTGGAACATGGACTCAACTCCAACCACATGATGATCGCGAAGTTCACCAACAACCACAAGCTGGACGCCAAGAACATTGGGAAGACCATCTTCAAGCTTCATGAGAAAATCGAGCACCTCCAAGCCCAGATCTATGACCTGCAAAACCAAAACTGTGAGTATGGATATAGATTCAAGAGGATGAGTTTAGCTGCAGATTTGAGGATCCCGGAGACCTGATCATCTTTCTATGATGGTTAGCCTATGCCTTGGAGGATGGACTACAAGCCTACATCATCAACAACTCCATCATCACCGCCTCCGAAGAAAGAGACATAAACACATGGGTATGGGCACTCCCCTTGGCAACTGCCAAGCTTGGGGGAGGTGCCCCAGTATCGTATCACCATCACACTCCTATCTTTACCGTTTTTCTTAGTCTGTTCCTTTTAGTAATATCTTGATCTAGCAGAATATAGTTTTGGTATGGTTTAGTTTTGAGTTTTGCTTTATGGTTCCTCTATGTAATCGAGTCCGTGAGCTATATATACTAAAGATTAGTGTTGAGTCAAGGGCTTGATTATCTTGCTGTGATCTTGTGGGAATTAAAGAAAAATAAAGAATAAAAAGAAATAAAGAGATCATATTGAATTTATGAAGAGTAATGACTTCACATATAAAGATATGATGAATAAAGTTGTTGAGAGTTGGCAAACATAGTTTTGGTCATCATTGCAATTAATAGGAAGTAATAAAGAAAGAGAGGTTTTCACATATAAATATACTATCTTGGACATCTTTTATGATTGTGAGCACTCATTAAAATATGAGATGCTAAAGAGTTGACGTTGGACAAGGAAGACAACGTAATGGGTTATGTTTTCTTATATTTGAAATAAAATATATTGTCATGGATCATCCAACATGTTGAGCTTTCCTTTCCCTCCCATGCTAGCTAAATTGTTTGCACCAAGTAGAGATACTACTTGTGCTTTCGAATATCCTTAAACCCTGTTTTGCCATGAGAGTCCACCATATCTACCTATGGATTGAGTAAGATCCTTCAAGTAAGTTGTCATTGTTGCATGCAATAAAAATTGCTCTCTAAATATGTATGACTTATTAGTGTGGAGAAAATAAGCTTTATACGATCTTGTGATATGGAAGCAATAAAAGTGACAAACTGCTTTATAAAGGTCCATATCACAAGGGGCAATATAAAGTGACTTTCTTTTGCATTAAGATTTTGTGCATCCAACCATAAAAGCACATGACAACCTCTGCTTCCCTCTGCGAAGGGCCTATATTTTACTTTTGTCTTTTACCTTATGCAAGAGTCATGGTGATCTTCACCTTTCCTTTTTATATTTTATCCTTTTGCAAGCACCTTGTGTGGAAAGATCCTGATATATATAGGGAAAATTCATCCTACCACCCGGTGGTAGTTACCCCACATGTCTCATATACTACCATATGGTACTATATATATTATTTTATTATTTTAAATATGTTCATATACTATATCTAAGCTATTTCAAAGCAAGTTACATGAAAAAACTGCATATGAGCCCATAGTTTTTGTTATATTTGTGAAATACGTACATATTTGTATGTAAAAAAGAGCATACGCAAAAAATGGTACATACTACCTAAAAATTAGTATATATACTACTTAATCATTGTTATATACTACATACTACACATACATACTTTCGGTTTCGACAAATACTGCATACAACATACAAAACGCAGGTGGTGGTAACTACCACTACTTGTAGGAAACATTTGTCCTATATATATATATATATATATATATATATATATATATATATATCCAATTGGATGTAAGTTAGCATGAACTATTATTGTTGATATTACCCTTGAGGTAAAAGGTTGGGAGGCAACACTATAAGCCCCTACCTTTCTCTGAGTCCGACTAAAACTCCATACCCATAAGTATTGCGTGAGTGTTAGCAATTTTGAAAGACTAAATGATAGTTGAGTATGTGAACTTGCTGAAAAGCTCTTATATTGACTCTTTCCGATGGTATGATAAATTGCAATTGCCTCAGTAACCGAGATTATAGTTGTTGGTCCTCAATGAAGTTCCTGATTCATACATGACATTGTGGATAGATTATTACTTGAGCATAAGAAATCATATGACAAAATATATTTATGATGCTATTATAAGAATGATCATGATGCCCTCATGTCCGTATTTTATTTTATCGACACCTCTATCTCTAAACATGTGGACATATTTATCGTTATCAGCTTCCGCTTGAGGACAAGCGAGGTCTAAGCTTGGGGGAGTTGATACGTCCATTTTGCATCATGCTTTGATATTGATATTTGATATGTATCCAACGTATCTATAACTTTTGATTGTTCCATGCTATTATATTACCAGTTTTGGATGTTTATGGGCTTTACTATACACTTCTATATCATTTTTGGGACTAACCTACTAACCGGAGGCCCAGCCCAAATTGTTGTTTTTTGCCTATTTCAGTGTTTCGAAGGAAATGAATATCAAATGGAGTCCAAATGGAATGAAACCTTCGGGAGCGATCTTTTTGGAACAAACGCAATCTAGGAGACTTGGAGTGGACATCAAGAAGCAGCCGAGGAGGCCACAAGGGTGGCGGCGTGCCCTAGGGGGGGGGCACGGCCCCTGCCTCATGGGCCCCTCGTGGCTCCCCTGACCAACTTCTTTTGCCTATATATATCTGCGTACCCCGAAACCATCAAGGAGCACCATGAAACCCTATTTCCACTGCCGCAACCTTCTGTTCCCGTGAGATCCCATCTTGGAGCCTTTTCCGGCGCTCTGCCGGAGAGGGAATCGATCACGGAGGGCTTCTACATCATCGCCAAGGCCTCTTCGATGAGTTGTGAGTAGTTTACCACAGACCTTCGGGTCCATAGTTATTAGCTAGTTGTCTTCTTCTCTCTCTTTGCAAGTCTCTTCGAATTATCAGTTTGGTTTGGAGATCTATTAGGTTTGGTTTGGTTCATGGGCCCCTCTTTGCAAGTCTCTTTGCAAGTCTCTTTGCAAGTCTCTTCGAATTATCAGTTTGGTTTGGCCTATTAGATTGATCTTTCTTGCAACAGGAGAAGTTCTTAGCTTTGGGTTCAATCTTGTGGTGTCCTTTCCCAGTGACAGTAGGGGCAGCAAGGCACGTACTGTATTGTTGCCATCGAGTATAAAAAGATGCAGTTTATATCATATTGCTTGAGTTTATCCCTCTACATCATGTCATCTTGCTTAATGTGTTACTCTGTTCTTATGAACTTAATACTCTAGATGCATGCTGGATAGCGGTCGATGTGTGGAGTAATAGTAGTAGATGCAGAACCGTTTCGATCTATTTGTCACGGACGTGATGCCTATATACATGATCATGCCTAGATATTCTCATAACTATGCACTTTTCTATCAATTGCTCGACAGAAATTTGTTCACCCACCGTAATACTTATGCTATCTTGAGAGAAGCCACTAGTGAAACCTATGGCCCCCGGGTCTATTTTCTATCATATAAGTTTCCTATCTACTTTATTTGCAATCTTTAATTTTCAATCTATATCACAAAAATACCAAAAATATTTATCTTATCCTATTATTTCTATCAGATCTCACTTTTGCAAGTGGCCGTGAAGGGATTGACAACCCCTTTATCACGTTGGTTACGAGATTCTTGTTTGTTTGTGTAGGTACGTGGGACTCGCGTGGAGCCTCCTACTGGATTGATACCTTGGTTCTCAAAAACTGAGGGAAATACTTATGCTACTTTGCTGCATCATGCTTTCCTCTTCAAGGGAAAAACCAACACATGCTCAAGAGTTAGCAATATTTATTGCATTATGGGCTGTTATTACATGTTATGTCACAATACTTATGCCTATTCTCTCTTATTTTACAAGGTTTACATGAAGAGGGAGAATGTTGCAGCTGGAATTCTGGGCTGGAAAAGGAGCAAATATTACAGACCTATTCTGCACAAATCCAAAAGTCCTTAAACTCCATGAAAGTTATTTTTGGAATTAATAAAAATATTGGGTGAAGAAAGTACCAGAGGGGGCCCACACCCTGGCCACGAGGGTGGGGGGCGCGCCCTACCCCCCTGGGCGTGCCCCCTGCCTCGTGGGCCCCCTGGCAAGCTTCCGGGGACCATCTTCTGCTATATGAAGTCTTTTACCCTGGAAAAAAAATAATAAGCAAGCTTTTGGGACGAGACATCACCGCCATGAGGCGGAACCAATCGAGGGCTCCGGCGGAGTTGTTCTGCCGGGGAAACATCCCTCCGAGAGGGCGGAATCATCACCATCGTCATCAGCATCGATACTCTCATCGGAGGGGGTCAATCCCCATCAACATCTTCACCAGCACCATCTCCTCTTAAACCCTAGTTCATCTCTTGTATCCAATCTTTATCCCAAAACTTCAGATTGGTACCTGTGGGTTGCTAGTAGTGTTGATTACTCCTTGTAGTTGATGCTAGTTGGTTTATTCGGTGGAAGATCATATGCTCAGATCCTATATGCATATTAATACCCCTCTGATTATGAACATGAATATGATTCGTGAGTAGTTACATTTGTTACTGAGCACATGGGAGAAGTCTTGCTATAAGTAGTCATGTGAATTTGGTATTCGTTTGATATTTTGATGAGATGTATGTTGTCTCTCCTCTAGTGGTGTTATGTGAACGTCGACTACATGACACTTCACCATTGTTTGGGCCTAGAGGAAGGCATTGGGAAGTAATAAGTAGATGATGGGTTGCTAGAGTGACAAAAGCTTAAACCCTAGTTTATGCGTTGCTTCGTAAGGGGCTGATTTGGATCCATATGTTTCATGCTATGGTTAGGTTTACCTTAATACTTCTTTTGTAGTTGCGGATGCTTGCAGTAGGGGTTAATATAAGTGGGATGCTTCTCCAAGAAAGGGCAGTACTGATAATCTCCAAGTGCAGGGAATCATCATAGCAATTTCCAAAGGTGGAAGTGATAAGTATGGGGTGTTGAACCCACAAGGAGCTAAAGGTAACATCAATATTCTCTCAAGCCCTATCTGCCACTGATACGACTCTACGTACACCGAACGTTTGCTTCCAACTAGAAACGAGAAATAAAATTACATTGTGGGTATGAAGAGGATAAATTTGCATGATATCGGAGAGGTAAAATATAAAAGTAGGTGCTGTTATCATAAAGTTAGAATATATTACTAAATATTATAAATAGCGAGTGTGGAATAATGATGGATCGGTGTGCGGAATTATCCTAGGCAATTGTTAACAAGACTGATAGTCGTCATTGCAATTTCATATGAGGGAGAGGCATAAGCTAACATACTTTCTCTTCTTGGATCATATGCACTTATGATTAGAACTCTAGCAAGCATCCGCAACTACTAAAGATCATTAAGGTAAACCAAACCATAGCATTAAAGCATCAAGTCCCCTTTATCCCATACGCCACAACCCCCTTACTCGGGTTTATGCTTCCGTCACTCAAGCAACCCACTATAAGTGAATCATGAATGTATTGCAACACCCTATACCGGGAATCCCTCACGCTTGCGTGACACGAAGGGCACAATTGGACAGCACCAAAATAAAACATACAACTCGTACCAATCTAGATCATCAATCAACCCAAAGACAAAAGATATCTACTCAAAACATCATAGGATGGCAACACATCATTGGATAATAATACGTGGCATAAAGCACCATGTTCAAGTAGGGATTACAGCGGGGTGCGGGAGAGTGAACCGCGTAAAAGAGATGAGGATGGTGGTGATGATGGTGATGTTGATGAAGACGATCACCGCGCTGATGATTCCCCTCCCGATGGCACTCTGGCGCCACCGAGAGAGAGGAGGAGAGGTCCTCCCCCTTGTGCTTCCTCCTCCATGGCCTCCCCCCTAGATGGGGAGAGGTTCTACCTCTGGTCCTTGGCCTTCATGGTGATGATGGACCCTCCGGGATCCTCCTCCATGGCCTCTGGTGATGATGGCCCCCTCCAACAGAGTGCCAGAGAGGGCCTAGATTGATTTCTCGTGGCTACAGAGGCTTGCGGCGGCAGGACTTCCAATCTAGGTTATTTCCCGAAGGTTTTTGTATTTTAGGAGAGGTTGGCGTTGATTTCAAGTCAAGGGGGTCTCCAGGCTATCCACGAGGCAGGGGGCGCGCCCCGGGGGGGTCGGCGTGCGCCCCACCCTCGTGGGCAGCTCGGGACTCTTCTGGCCCAACTCTTGCACTCCAGGGGCTTCTTTTGGTCCATAAAAATTCATCAAAAATTGGCACGTCAATTGGACTCCGTTTGGTATTTATTTTCTGTAAAACTCAAAAACAAGGAGAAAACAGAAACTGGCACTGGCATATAAAACATCCTAGATGGATAATATAATAGCATGAATAATTTATAAATTATAGATACCTTGGAGACGTATCAAGTAACCAAGCACCGGTCCACCCACATATCAAAGTATCAAAGTAATGAACGCGAATCATATGAGCATGATGAAAACTAGCTTGACGATAATTCCCATGTGTCCTCGGGAGCGCTTTCCTCTATATAAGAACTTGTCCAGGCTTGTCGTTTGCTACAAAAAGGATTGGTCCATCTTGCTGCACTTTATTTACTTTTGTTACTTTGTTACCCGTTACAAATTACCTTATCACAAAACTATCTGTTACTGACAATTTCAGTGCTTGCAGAGAAAACCTTACTGAAACCGCTTGTCATTTCCTTCTATTCCTCGTTGGGTTCGACACTCTTACTTATCTAAAGGACTACGATAGATCCCCTACACTTGTGGGTCATCACCGTAGAGGCTAGCAAATTGTGGAAGGGTAAGAGTGTGTATAATCCGTGGACTCACATTAGTCATAAATAACTCATATACTTATTGCAAAAGTTTATTAGCCCTCAAAGCAAAGTACTACTATGCATGCTCCTATGGGAAGGGTTGGTAGGAGTTAACCATCGCGCAATCCCGACCTCCACTCATAAGGAAGGCAATCAAAGAACACCCCATGCTTCAAATTTGTCACACAACGTTCACCATACGTGCATGCTACGGGATTGCAAACTTTAACACAAGTATTTCCTAATTTCATAATTACCCAACTAGCATGACTCTAACATTACCACCTTTATAGCTCAAAACAATTATTAAGTATCAAATTGATCATAGTGTTTAATGCACTCTATTTGATAGTTTTTATTATACCCAACTTGGATGCCCATCAGATTAGGACTAATTTTATAACCAAAGCAAATACCATGCTGTTCTAAAAGACTCTCAAAATAAAATAAGTGAAGAATGAGAGATAAATAACTTCTACAAAATAGAACCACCGCCGTGCTCTAAAAAGATATAAGTGAAGCACTAGAGCAAAATTATCTAGCTCAAAAGATATAAGTGAAGCACATAGAGTATTCTAATAAATTCCGATGCATGTGTGTCTCTCCAAAAGATGTGCACAGCAGGGATGATTGTGGTAAACTAAAAAGCAAATACTCAAATCATACAAGATGCTCCAAGCAAAACACATATCATGTGGTGAATAAAAGTATAGCCTCAAGTAAAGTTACCGATAGATGAAGACAAGAGGGGATGCCTTCCGGGGCATCCCCAAGCTTAGATTTTTGGTTGTCCTTGAATTTTACCTTGGGGTGCCTTGTGCATCCTCAAGATTAGGCTCTTGCCACTCCTTATTCCATAATCCATCAAATCTTTACGCAAAACTTGAAAACTTCACAACACAAAACTCAACAGAAAATCTCATGAGCTCCGTTAGTGCAAGAAAACAAACCACCACTTTAAGGTACGGTAATGAACTTATTATTTATTTATATTGGTGTTAAACCTACTGTATTCCAACTTCTCTATGGTTCATACCCCCCGATACTAGCCATAGATTCATCAAAATAAGCCAACAACACACGAAAAATAGAATCTGTCAAAAACAGAACAGTCTGCAACAATCTGTAACTTTCGAATACTTATGGAACCCTAAAAGTTCTACCAAAATAGGAAGTCCTAGGAAATTTTTCAATTAATCTACTTCAAAAAGAATCAACTAAAGAGCACGTTTCTGTGATTTATTAAAATTATTCTCGCGCGCGCAAAAGTTTTTGTTTTTCCAGCAAGATCAAATTAATTATCACCCAAGATGATCCTATAGGTTCTACTTGGCACAAACACTAATTAAAACATAAAACCACATCTAAACAAACGCTAGATGAATTATTTATTACTAAACAGGAACAAAAAGCAAGGAACAAAAATAAAATTGGGTTGCCTCCCAACAAGCGCTATCATTTAATGGCCCTAGCTAGGCATAAAAGCGAGAATAGATCTAAGTATTGCCATCTTTGGTATTCAATTCATAGGTGGATCTCATAATAGATACATAAGGTAATTTGATTTTCTTCCTAGGAAAGTGTTTCATGCCTTTCCTTAATGGAAATTGGAATATAATATTTCCTTCTTTCATATCAATAATTGCACCAATCGTTCTAAGGAAAGGTCTACCAAGAATAATAGGACGTGAAAGATTGCAATCTATATCAGGAACAATAAAATCTACGGGCACATAATTCCTATTTGCAACAATAAGAACATCATTAATTCTTCCCATAGGTTTCTTAATTGTGGAATCCGCAAGGTGCAAGTTTAAAGAGCAATCATCAAATTCACGGAAACCTAACACATCACACAAAGTTTTTGGAATCGTGGAAACACTAGCACCCAAATCACACAAAGCATATCATTCATAATCTTTAATTTTAATTTTAATAGTAGGTTCCCACTCATCATAAAGTTTTCTAGGGATAGAAACTTCCAATTCAAGTTTTTCTTCATAGGATTGCATTAAAGCATCAACGATATGTTTAGTAAAAGCTTTATTTTGACTATAAGCATGAGGAGAATTTAACACAGATTGCAACAAGGAAATACAATCTATTAAAGAACAATTATCATAATTAAATTCCTTGATATCCAAAATAGTGGGTTCATTGCTATGTAAGGTTTTCACCTCTTCAGTCCCACTATTACCAATTTTTGCATCAAGATCTAAAAACTCTGAATCATTGGGACACCTTTTCACTAAAGTTGACTTATCCCCAGTCCCATCATTATCAAGATTCATATTGCAAAACAAAGATTTAATAGGAGACACCTCAATCACTTTTAGATCTTCATCCCTATTGTCATGAAAACTAGAAGAACATGCTTTTATAAAGCAATCTTTCTTAGCACACATTCTAGCAGTTCTTTCCTTGCACTCATCAATGGAAATTCTAATAGATTTGAGAGACTCATTGATATGATGCTTAGGTGGAATAGATCTTAGTTTCAAAGAATCAACATCAAGAGAAATTCTATCCACGTTCCTAGCCAACTCATCAATCTTAGGCAATTTTTCTTCAAGCAAAGCATTGAAATGCTTTTGAGAAATCATAAACTCTTTAACACTAATCTCAAAATCAGAGGGCATCTTATTAAAATTTCCATAAGAGTTGTTGTAGGAATTACCATAATTATTAGAGGAATTACTAGGAAAAGGCCTAGGATTAAAGTTTCCTTTATACGCATTGTTACCAAACTTATTCCTACCAACAAAATTCACATCCATAGATTCATTATTATTCTCAATTAAAGTAGACAAAGGCATATCATTAGGATCAATAGGCGAACTCTTATTAGCAAACAATTTCATAAGTTCATCCATCTTTCCACTCAAAACATTAATCTCTTCTATCGCTTGAACTTTTTTACTAGTAGATCTTTCGGTGTGCCATTGAGAATAATTAACCATAATATTATCTAGGAGTTTAGTAGCTTCTCCTAAAGTGATTTCCATAAAAGTGCCTCCCGCGGCCGAATCTAAAAGATTTCTAGAAGCAAAATTCAATCCGGCATAAATTTTTTGTATGATCATCCGTAAATTTAATCCATGTGTAGGGCAATTGCGAATAATTAATTTCATCCTCTCTCAAGATTGTGCAGCATGTTCATGATCAAGTTGCTTAAAATTCATAATATCGTTTCTAAGAGAGATGATCTTAGCGGGAGGAAAGTACTTATAGAGATAAAAGCATCTTTGCACTTATTCCATGAATCAATACTATTTTTAGGCAAAGACGAAAACCAAGTTTTAGCATGATCTCTAAGTGAAAACGGAAATAGATTCAATTTAACAATATCATTATCCACATCTTTGTTATTTTGCATATCGCACAAATCAACAAAGTTGTTTAGATGAGTAGCGGCATCTTCACTAGGAAGGCGAGAGAATTGATCTTTCATGACAAGATTCAACAAAGCAGCAATAATTTCACAAGATTCAGCATCGATAAGAGGAGCAATCAGAGTGCCAAGGAAATCATTGTTGTTGGTATTGAAAAAATCACACAATTTAGTATTATCTTGAGCCATCGTGACAAACAATCCAACACACAAGCACACAAGAGGCAAGCGAAAAAGAGGCGAACCGGAAAGAGAGGGCGAATAAAACGGCAAGGGTGAAGTGGGGGAGAGCAAAACGAGAGGCAAATGGCAAATAATGTAATGCAAGGGATAAGGGTTTGTGATGGGTACTTGGTATGTCTTGACTTGAGTGTAGACTCCCCGGCAACGGCGCCAGAAATCCTTCTTGCTACCTCTTGAGCATGCATTGGTTTTTCCCTTGAAGAGGAAAGGGTGATGCAGCAAAGTAGCGTAAGTATTTCCCTCAGTTTTTGAGAACCAAGATATCAATCCAGTAGGAGGCTACACGCAAGTCCCTCGTACCTACACAAACAAATAAGAACCTTGCAACCAACACGATAAAGGGGTTGTCAATCCCTTCACGTCCACTTGCAAAAGTGAGATCTGATAGAGATAATAAGATAAATATTTTTGGTATTTTTATGATATAGATTGGAAAGTAAATTTTGCAAAATAAAGTAGATTGGAAACTTATATGATGGAAAATAGACCTAGGGGGCATAGGTTTCACTACTGGATTCTTTCAAGATAGCATAAGTATTACGGTGGGTGAATAAATTACTGTCGAGCAATTGATAGAAAAGTGCCTAGTTATGAGAATATCTAGGCATGATCATGTATATAGGCATCACGTCCGCGACAAGTAGATCGAAAAAATTCTGCATCTACTACCACTACAAAAAAAGAGACATCCATGACATTTTAGGCGGAATGATTTTTTTTCTGTCATACTTATGACACTTCTATGATGATAATTGTGACAAAATCCAGTATCATCATAGATGTGGTGGGATCCTACTTCTATGACAAAAAATCATGATAGAAAATGGGCTTTTCGTCCAGGGAGGGCCAGAGACGCAGCTGCATGACATTCTTTGGGCCGTCCATGACGGAAAAAACCGTGGTAGAAGCGACGGCGAGGAAAATATCGGGGTGTTCCCGGTTACGGTGGGTGGTCGGGGCCGAGTGATGCACATAGGTTTGCGCATTTCTCTCGTACACGCACGTGCGTGGGTGTGAGGTGTTGGGCTCTAACTAAACCCGAGCGAGGCATTCGCCTACTGAACTCGAGCGATTGCACTGCAAGCTACGCGTTACTGAACCCGAGTGATCGATCGATGGCTGTTAACTGTACCCGATTGAGCGATTCCTTCGTTACTGCTGCTACCTGAAGCCAATTGATGCTGCCTCTGGATGAACAATGAGCGTTGTTGGGGGGTTTGGATGAACAGTTCCCGGTGGGGGTGGATGAACAGGACCCCGTGGTGTTGCCTCTCGATGAACCGGGCCCCGATCAATCGAGTCGGTTGGGGCTGGATGAACAGGATCCCGTGGAGGGCTGGATGAATAGGACGACCCCGTGGACGGCTGGATGAACAGTAGATGGTGGAGGGGTGGTTGAACAGGAGCCCGTGGAGAGGGCTGGTTGAACAGTAGCTGGCGTAGTTGCGCACGGTGGAGGCTGGATGAACAGGAGACCACGGATGAACAGTCACAGGTGGAGGCTGGAGGAGGTCGATGGTGGATGAACATTAGCCCGTGGAGGCTGGAGGAGGCCGACGGTGGAGATGAACAGTATCCCATGGAGTCCCGTTTTGCGGTACGCCACACCCCTCCCAATGATCAGGACCCTCGTTTTGATCGTAGCGCTCCAACACAAGTCCGTTTCCTCCGTTTTGCGGTATGCCACACCCCTCACTACAAAAAATACACTTCCGTGATGATACGTGTTTGTCACAGTAGGTCGCATTTTTTGTCATGCATGTACATCCATGACGATTTTATGACAGAATCAAGATAGTCATACCTGTGCTGTCGTAGAAGTGTTGCATGACATTACCAAAATTATCATCACGGAAGTGTCCACTTCCATGACGATAAATCGCGCGTCATAGAAGTGCTTTTGTCAAGGGTGACCGACACATGGCATCCACCGTAAGGGAATGCCGTTAAGCTATCGGGTCGGGTTTTGGATCTGATAACCCGTTAACAGCCCCGACCAATGGGGATTTTCCACGTGTAATATCATCATTGGCTAGAGGAAACACGTGTCGGCTCATCGTTGGGACAGATGTCATCCACTCATTGGACAGAAGGCGCCTATGATACTTCGACACGTGGCACGGCCCAACATAGGCCCATTCTTGTGAAAAGGCCGGCCCGTTTAACTTGGTTAAAAGGTGGCGGGCCAGCCCATGGAAAGCCTGTTAACGGCCTGTTCGCATATAGCCCATTTACAACCCACTAACCCAAGGCCCATTATGCCCTATCCGAATTAGGCCCAATAGCGTCAACTGGGCCATCCAATATGATTCCAGCCCGTTTTCACTTCTGGCCCATGTATGGCCCATGACGTCTTTCGGCCTATATGAGGCCCTTTGTAACTCTTGGCCTATTAACGGCCCGTGGTGAAACTGGCCCGTAATGAACAGTGTATCACTTTACACCCATTAACGACCCGTTGTGAAACTAGCCCGTAATGAACAGTGTATCACCTTATACCCATTAACGGCTCGTTATTCCATTGGGCCGTTTCCAGCCCATTTATATTTTGGCCTTCTCAGAGCCCATTTATTCTTGGGCTCATTTCCAGCATTCGTTTACTTATGGCCGTTACTGTCATTTTCTGCTTTGGGCCAAATTCATCCCGTGGTTACAGTCGGCCTGTTTGTGGTCCGTTAATACGTTGGGCCGTTTTCACAGCATCATCAAATTCAGCCTATTAACGATGGCCCGTTATGGTTGGCCCACGAACGGACGATTCCAACTGTAGCCCATTTACGGCCATAATGTGGTCTGTTTGGCCCATGTTTGGCCAATCAATCATACGACCCGTATAAGGCCCATTGATGATACGACCCGCAGAAGGCCCATCGTTTCTACGGCCCGTAGAAGGCCCATTGTTTCTACGGCCCGTAGAAGGCCCACTGTTTCTACGGCCCGTAGGAGGCCCAGTGTCACTACAGTAAATATTAGCCCATGGTTATTGTGGCCTAGTTTTAAAAAAATAGGTTATTGCAGCCACTAGCAAACCACGGAAAAAGAACTGCAATGACTACAAGCAAACAAATAAACAAGATAATAAGGAAATATATAAGCAAGCAACTAACGCTAGGCTATCACGGCTATTACACATATTACATCCATTGGGCATCAAAGTTCGCCACCAGTGCAAATATAGGGAACAAAGCAGCATATCATATACACTGGTTGTCAAAGTTGGCGACCAGCGCAAATAAACGCCGCAGAAAAACAAATCCAGAACTGAAACCACTTCAGAAGATCTCAAGAAACAATAACCTGGGTACCCAAAATGCTGGCAAGATGCTTAGCAAGCTTATTAACTTTCTCTTGTTTGGCTCTTAAATCCTCCAGCGCTTGCTGTTGCACCAGGAAATATGTATCTGAATTCTACAAGGACTTCCTCAGTCCTTCAACTTCCTGTCGCAGCACATCCGATCAATGTCTTTCAACTCGAAGTTGAGACTCAAGAAGACGAACTGATTCAGATAGCGAGTTCAAAGAGCTTGTGCCAGAAGTAGTGGCCAGTAACTCGAACACTACATCAAGACAGGACTTTTGGGTTCTCTCACTGTCGTCACGATAGTTTTTATCAGCTTTCTTGGGGATCAACAGGGATGTCTCACTATCTTGAACCTTATCTGCATTACTTCCTTTACCATTGGATAACGCGGTACTGTTCTCCAATATTTTGTCCGCGTTCTAAAAGAGAAACAAGCAGACACATCACATGTTTACCAAGTTGTATATGAAACTCATTTTGGTAAATGAGTTCAGTAGTAAAGTGGAGAGGATAACAGCATGAAACAAACATATATCTATGTACCTTGGTCACTTTATGGTCTATATCATTCTAGTTTTTGTTGCCAAATCAAGATAGAGACACAGTTCAAATAATCTTTGTTCAAGACAAAGCAGAATAGACAGAATATAAGTGTGGGAAACTATAGAGAAATAACAACACTTGTAATGTGCATGACATGAGAACATAACTGTTTATTCAATTGAAACTGAAATCAACATAGGCAGGTTACAACAGCAAACCAGTTAAAGAAACAGGTTTAAAACATACATGTTGCACCGTTGGAGTTTCAATTCCATCCTTCAAATTTGAAAATAGTTGGTATGAGTAAATACAGTAATGCAAGGGCAAAGAGTATGAACCATAGCTACAGAACCTGACCTGAGAACAAATCTTCTTCTCCTTTAAGCCTTGAGTTGGGATTCGGAGTGGTGGTCCTCGTGCTTTGGGCACTGCAGTTCCCTTACTAACTGCTCGTGTTTGGGTGCTCTGTGGTGGAGACGGTGCTATGTCAACTGGAACTGGGTTACTATCTGCCGGGGTTGGGGTTAGAAGGGGTGTAGCTGGTTCTCTGTCCAACTTGTATGGGTACAATCTGCGAGAGTCTGGGTTATGTGTGATGGATCTGGTCCTTGGGCAAGTACAACCATGGTTCTATCTGCATCAACTGGTAGCACTATCTTTTCTAAAGACCGTGTTGTTACTCCCTTAGATACTGCCATCACCTTCTCCAATTCTAATGGCTCATAAACAAGAAAAATAATTGAAAGTATAGACATTGTATGATAGACAGGTGCAATGGATAGTGGGGAATAAAAGAGGGCATGAAATAATTCATATTTATGTTGTCTAACCAAACAGGATAGCATGACACAATTTCACATATATGATGGCTAACTAAACAGGATAGCATGACACAATTTCACATTATGATGGCTAACTAAAAAAGATGGAAAGACATAGTTCAAAATATGAGACTATTTAAACAGGATGACATGATATAACTATATAATGTGTTTACTAAATAGGCTGGCATGCCATAATTCACATACAGTCACGGATAGAATGCCATAATTCAAAATATGATGACTGTAAACACTAAATAGGATGAGATGATATAACTATATGATGTCTTTATTAAATGGGTTGCCATGCCATAATTCAGATAGATGATGTGTATGTACTATGTAAACATGATGGTATGATATAATTCAAATATATGATTTATATAGTAAGCAAGTAAGCAGATGACAATCCATATATGATGTAAAAACTAAGCAATGCAAGACAACATGCATGACATGGGTAATATAACCCTGCCAAGTTTGAGCATAGACCTCAGGGGGTAAATAGGACTGGTCATGAGTCTCTGAATCCTCCTCTGAGGAGCTCTCTGTAACCAGCAAGATGTCTGCTTCAGCAGGTAGCATTGTCTGCTCTGAATACCTTGTTTTCACTCCAGATACTACCATCACCGCTTCAAATGGCTGATGCACATGAAGAGTAGTTGAATATACAAACGTTGTCGACAAATGGAACACGTAATACAAAAAAATGATAGCATGATATAATTCACATACATGATGATTGGCTAAACAGCATGGCATTGCATAATTCACATATATAATGCCTTTGCAACAAGATAACATTGTATAATTCACATATATAATGTCTTGCAAGAAGATGGCAATGCATAATTCACATATATGGTAATTAGACACTGAATAGGTGGCATTCACACAAAGCATGTCTAAACTAATGAAATGACATAGCAATCTGAGACACCATACGCACGATATGAGCAACATAACCCTGCCAAGTTAGAGCATACACCTCGGGGGGGGGGATAGGACTGGCCATCTATCTCTGAATCCTCCTCTGAGGAGCTATTCGTAACCAGCGAGATATGCGCTTCGTCAGATAGCATAGTCTGCCCTGAAGACCTTGTTTTCACTCCAGAATTTGCCATCACCGTGTCAAATGGCTGATGCACACGAAGAGCAGTTGAATGTACTAACATTGTTGACAAATGTAATATGTAACAAAAAAAGGATGGCCTGATATAATTTACATATAAGATGACTGGCTAAGCAGGATGGCATTGCAAAATTCACATATATGATGCCTGGCTAAACAAGATGGCGTTGCATAATTCACACAAACGATGAATAAACTAAACAGATGGCATTCGCACAAAGGATGTCTAAACTAAGCAGATGACATATTTGATGTATAAAGTAAGCAATGCAAGACACCATATGCATGATATAACGAACATCAGCATGCAAGTTAGAACGAAGACCTCGGGGGGTAAATAGGAGTTGTCATCTCCTTCTGAATCCCCCTCAAAATAGATATCTTCCTCTCGATTACAATCTGAAATGCGTGGAGGGGGGATACCTTTGCGCCTACCATGGGCGACGTCTGCATGAAATTTTATTGCCACGCAAGGCTCGTCTCTTTTGCTCTACATGTTCAGTTCCATTATTTACAATAACTGTCATGCATAGGAATAAAACATAGTGAGATTATGTAAGGAGTGCATGCAAAAATCCAGAGTGATGGTAGCAACCTGTGGATAGACCCAAAACCAATAATAGCAGGCGGATAATGGCTTGAGTTAAAAAATACAGATAATGGCTTCTTTACTGTTTGTTTCCCACCCAACATGAAACTCACAGTAGACATCGGAGATTAACCAGGTAGTAGATAGATACTATTGATTGCGGCCCCGATATGTACCACACAACCATTTAAAAACTCAAGTTTGACCATTAGTTTGGAGCTGACTTAGAGTCTAATCGGTGAACAAGATGATAAAGTTGCATGTAATATTAAGCGATGCATAACATAAGCAGACACGAAAGAGTGCGACCTCTCTTGCGGACCCGTGTAGTCCTTGAGGTCATCTGCTCGGCTGATGATGATAATGCAGTTTTCATGGCTGCCGGCGGTGGGGAAGAAGATCTAAGACGATGAAAGACACTCTGGAGGCCAGATCCCTGCTGTGCTGGACCCTTCTATCGTTGGAGCAGCTGAGCTGGGGTGGACGACGACGCAACAGGAGCGGGACAAACCACACAAGGTTTTCTTTGACAACTATCTGTAAGAGAAGTAATTGTGTAAGGGCTCGTTTGAATTGGAGGATTCCAACAATGCAGGGTTAGGAAATAGACAGGAATAGGATAGGAATGCACGTGCAAAACAGAGAATTTAAAAACACAGGATTTCTGCCAATCTGGGTGTTTGATTCACAACAATTGGAAGATCACATGATGCAAAGAAGCATGGCGAGATTAAGTCAAACCATAAGAAAATGTACGGTTATAATGCTATTATGCTACTATATCTTAGTGATGTGCTTCATGAATAGGAATTTGAAAAGGAGGACAAGTGAAAATTAAAATTCCTACATTTTTTCTTTCAAGGAGACACTAAAGGAACAAATCCATGTGCTCAGTGGACAATATATATATAACATGTAGAGTGAACAAGAGATGCAACAAGTGTACAACCTCTTTGGCGAAGCCATGTCAATCTCAGCATGATTGGGTTGTCCGGTGAGGATGCTCCGGCTCACTTTGCTGTCGGAGGAGGCGAAGAAGATTTTAGGCGTCTGGAGATGGAGCCCGAGGTACTGCTCCGCTGTGATGGAGGGTTTCGTCGTTGGAGCAGCTCCGGTGAGTTGTATGACACCGAGGCTCAAGCTGGACAAGAGAGACAACGAACAACGTTAACCTGAGTGGAATTCTAATAGCATCTCCAATACATGACGTAAAATACATAACCACAAAGTGCTAGATGTAAAATACATCAGCCGCTCATCTCTGAACTTAACTGTCGAGACTGAATTTAACTGTCGAAACTGAACTTAACTGTCGAAACTAAACTTAACTGTTGAAACTAAATTTTGCTATCGAAACTGAATTTTGTTGTCGAAACTGAATTTTGTTGTCGAAACTGAACGCACTATCAAGGTGAGGCTACATGTCGGTCGACTGACTTTTTCATCTCTGGTCAGTTGATTTTGCACCCATTGGATACAAAATCAAGGGCCTGCGGTTCATCTTCAACCTCCACCCCCCTGAGCCGCCAGCCACCACAAGCCAAACAGCAGCTCCCCGCCGCTCGCGGCCGGCGGTGCGCCGCCCCGCCCGCCTCGAAAACACTCCCCACCGCCAGTCCACCGCCGCCCCGGCCATCCCTCTAGGCCCCCCCGTGCCGAGCTTTTTCTCCGGCGATCCCCACGCCACCGCCCCACCACCGCCGGCGACCACCGCACCTACCCTGAACCCTAAGATAGATAGTGGGGTACCTCTCCGGCGAGCCCCCCTCCCCGCTGTGGCTGGTTCTTCCTTCACATTCAAACTATTTTGAAAAATAATTTATATAAATATAAAATCCAAATAATTGCCCACTCATAAAAATCAATGGAATTTAAAATCTTGTAATGAAAAAAAAATTGAAACTAATTCCCGGTTTGATGTGTTTTAAAAATGTACAAGCCATTTCTGGGCAGACCGAATGAAACTCTCCTCGTTTGAAAGATTTGCAGCCCAGCAGGGCTGATAAAGCAAGTAGGCCTTATTTGAGTATTCCTTTTAAAAAATAGAACTGGGCTAGCCATTTTCAGCAAGAAAAAAACACAACTGGGCTCATGATGTGGTAAACATAAATAAAACCCTGGCTAGACGGGCCACAGCCCCCGCATAGCCCCCTTGTTACCCTGATCCGTCGCTAAAACTAGTATAAATAACAACCACTTGTTCCTCAAAAAACGGCGCGACCTGCTCGGTCCCTGGTGTCAGCCGCCTATAGTGTAATTCTCTCGGTTATTGACTACGTTGACAATGGCGTGAGCCCCAGATGTCCAACCATTAGGAGGAACCATATTTTTGGGCTTGTAATATAGAGGCACTTGCTTGCGTATTGCCATGATGCTGGTGGGTCCCTACTGCCATCCTCTCCACATACAGTCATCTCCTTGTTCCTCTCGGTTGTTGACGACGTTGACAAAGCAAGAGGGCGGCGCACCGCGCACGGCGAGCAAACCAAGGCCGCAAGGCGGAGGACGATGGCGAGGCCTCAGACAGAACAAACATGAGCCGTGGAAGATGCACCGGTTCAGTTGCAGGCGGAGGGGAGTACGAGGGTTGATTGGTTCGGGGGCGGGTGTGTGTTGGGGCTGACGTCGCCGGAGAATAACAGGACGTGTGGGGGAATAGAGGGAGGGGCTGGCCAACACTGGAGGGTGCATATGGTAGGGCGGCGGAGGCGGAGCTAGCCATGGGAGGCGCGAGGAGGCGGGAGCAGGCGGAGCCGACGGGGTGGTTTGGTTTGGGCGGCTCGAGGATGAAGAAGACAAGAGATAGAAGATACACGGCAGGTGTTGGATGTCAATCCAACGGCTAGTAGGAAGAATCATTTGTTGACTGGCTAGTAAGTCGACACCACTTTGGATAGGCTATTTCCTCGCGGGTCCCAAATGTCAGAATCAAAATCTGTCACGGTCATGCAGTCTTTCCTATGAAAATTTACAGCCCATTTGATGTGCTAGTTCAAAATAAGTTTGTGGGTGCTGGTGGGGGCTAATCACTTGGCTTTTGTAATGCACAATGAACTCAAGCAGCCGGCGAGAGTGATGTTATTTCCCTTGGTTGGGATTTGTTGTAATATTTCACTCTAAATTAAACGAATGGCAAGCCATTTGCCTTGTTTCAAAGAAAATATGACAGTCACAGCCGAGTTGAAAAGGGCAAGAATATCTAACTCCAGCTTATGAACTGTACAAAAGCACGAGGGTTAATTGTTCATCAGGTTCACAAAAAAACCCAGGTTGAAAAGGGCAATAACATCTAACTCTGTGATACGTCTCCAACGTATCTATAATTTTTGATTGCTCCATGCTACTTTATCTACTGTTTTAGGCAATATTGGGCTTTATTATCCACTTTTATATTATTTTTGGGACTAACCTATTAACTGGAGGCCCAACCAAGATTTACTGTTTTATGCCTATTTCAGTGTTTCGAGGAAAAGGAATATCAGACGGAGTCAAAACGGAATGAAATCAACTGGAGAAGTTAATTTTGGAAGGAAACCCACCTGATAGACTTGGAGTGCACATCAGGGGAGTCTCGGGCTGCCCAAGAGGTTAAGGGCGCCCCCCCTGAGTGTGCCCCCTGCCTCGTGAGCACCCCGGAGGTCCACCGACGTACCCCTTGCACCCATATATACCTACGTACCCAAAAATTTCCAGAACAGAAGATAGATCGGGAGTTCCGCCGCCGCAAGCCTCTGTAGCTACCAAAAAACAATCGGGACCCTGTTCGGCACCCTGCCGGATGGGGATCCCATCACCGGAGGCCATCTTCATCATCCTGGCGCTATCCATGATGAGGAGGGAGTAGTTCACCCTCGGGGCTGAGGGTATGTACCAGTAGCTGTGTGTTTGATCTCTCTCTCTCTCTCTCGTGTTCTCTCTCGTGTTCCCTCTATGGCACGATCTTGATGTATCCCGAGCTTTGCTATTGTAGTTGGATCTTATGATGTTTCTCCCCCTCTACTCTCTTGTGATGAATTGAGTTTCCCCTTTGAAGTTATCTTATCGGATTGAGTCTTTTATGAGAACACTTGATGTATGTCTTGCCGTGATTATCTGTGGTGACAATGGGATATCATGTGCCACTTGATGTATGTTTTGGTGATCAACTTGCGGGTTTCGCGACATTGGCAACCTATGCATAGGGGTTGGCACACGTTCTTGACTCTCCGGTAGTAGCTTTGGGGCACTCTTTGAAGTAATTTTATGTTGGTTGGATGAATCTGAGATTGTGTGACACATATCGTATAATCATGCCCACGGATACTTGAGGTGACAATGGAGTATCTAGGTGACATTAGGGTTTTGGTTGATTTGTGTCTTAAGGTGTTATTCTAGTATGAACTCTATGATGGATTGAGCGGAAAGAATAGCTTTATGTTATTTTACTATGAACTCTTGAATAGATAGAAAAGAAAGGATAATTTTGAGGTGGTTTCATACCCTACCATAATCTCTATGTTTGTTCTCTGCTATTAGTGGCTTTGGAGTGACTCTTTGTTGCATGTTGAGGGCTTGTTATATGATCTATCTATGTTATTATTGTTGAGAGAACTTGCTGTTGGGGAACGTTGCAGAAAATAAAAAAAATTCTAAGGTTTCACCAAGATCAATCTATGAGTTCATCTAGCAACGAGAGAGAGTAGTGCATCTACATACCCTTGTAGATCGAGCGGAAGCATTCAAGGGAACGGGGTTGAGGGAGTCGTACTCGTCGTGATCCAAATCACCGGAGATCATAGCGCCGAACGGACGGCACCTTCGCGTTCAACACACGTACGGTCAGTGTGACGTCTCCTCCTTCTTGCTCCAGCAAGGGGGAAGGAGAGGTTGATCAAGATCCAACAGCACGACGGCGTGATGGTGGACGCAGTAGGGATCCGGCAGGGCTTCGCCAAGCGACTACGGGAGGGAGAGGTGTAGCAAGGGGGGAAGGGAGGCGCCAGGTGTCAGGGTGCGGCTGCCCTCCCACCCCCCTCTTTATATAGGGACCCCAGGGGGGCACCGGCCCTAGGAGATGGGATCTCCTAGGGGGCGGCCAAGGGGGAAAACTTGCCCCCCCCCAAGGCAAGTGGAGGCACCCCCTCCCCTAGGGTTCCCAACCCTAGGTGCAGAGGGGGGCCTAGGGGGGGCGCACCAGCCCACCAGGGGCTGGTTCCCCTCCCACTTCAGCCCATGGGGCCCTCCAGGATAGGTGTCCCCACCCGGTGGACCCCCGGGACCCTTCTGATGGTCCCGGTACAATACCGGTGAACCCCGAAACTTTCCCGATGGCCGAAACTCAACTTCCCATATATAATTCTTTACCTCCGAACCATTCCGAAACTCCTCGTGACGTCCGGGATCTCATCCGGGACTCCGAACAACTTTTGGTTTGCTTCATACTCATATCTCTACAACCCTAGCATCACCGGACCTTAAGTGTGTAGACCCTACGGGTTCGGGAGACACGTAGACATGACCGAGACCGCTCTCCGGTCAATAACCAACAACGGGATCTGGATAGCCATGTTGGCTCCCACATGCTCCTCGATGATCTCATCGGATGAACCACGATGTCGAGGTTTCAAGCAACCCCGTATACAATTCCCTTTGTCAATCGATATTTTACTTGCCCGAGATTCAATCGTCGGTATCCCAATACCTTGTTCAATCTCGTTACCGGCAAGTCACTTTACTTGTACCGTAATGCATGATCCCATGACCAAACACTTGGTCACTTTGAGCTCATTATGATGATGCATTACCGAGTGGGCCCAGTGATACCTCTCCGTCTACGGAGTGACAAATCCCAGTCTCGATCCGTGTCAATCCAACAGACACTTTCGGAGATACCCATAGTATACCTTTATAGTCAGCCAGTTACGTTGTGACATTTGGTACACCCAAAGCACTCCTACGGTATCTGGGAGTTACACGATCTCATGGTCTAAGGAAAAGATACTTGAGATTGGAAAAGCTCTAGCAAAACGAACTACACGATCTTGTACTATGCTTAGGATTGGGTCTTGTCCATCACATCATTCTCCTAATGATGTGATCCCATTATCAAAGACATCCAATGTCCATAGTCAGGAAACCATGACTATCTGTTGATCAACGAGCTAGTCAACTAGAGGCTCACTAGGGACATGTTGTGGTCTATATATTCACACGTGTATTACGATTTCCAGATAATACAATTAAAGCATGAATAAAAGACAATTATCATGAACAAGAAAATATAATAATAATCCTTTTATTATTGCCTCTAGGGCATATTTCCAATAGTCTCCCACTTGCACTAGAGTAAATAATCTAGTTACATTGTGATGAATCGAACACCCATAGAGTTCTGGTGTTGATCATGTTTTGCTCGTGGAAGAGGTTTAGTCAATGGATCTGCGACATTCAGATCCGTATGTACTTTGCAAATATCTATGTCTCCATCTTGAACATTTTCACGGATGGAGTTGAAACGATGCTTGATGTGCCTGGTCTTCTTGTGAAACCTGGGCTCTTTGGCAAGGGCAATAGCTCCAGTGTTGTCACTGAAGAGAGTGATCGGCCCCGACGCATTGGGTATGACTCCTAGGTCGGTGATGAACTCCTTCATCCATATTGCTTCATGTGCTGCCTCTGAGGCTGCCATGTATTCCGCTTCACATGTAGATCCCGCCACGACGCTCTGCTTGCAACTGCACCGGCTTACTGCTCCACGATTCAACATATACACGTATCTGGTTTGTGACTTAGAGTCATCCAGATCTGTGTCGAAGCTAGCATCGACGTAACCCTTTATGACGAGCTCTTCGTCACCTCCATAAATGAGAAACATGTCCTTTGTCCTTTTCAGGTACTTAAGGATATTCTTGACCGCTGTCCAGTGTTCCTTGTCGGGATTACTTTGGTACCTTCCTACCAAACTTACGGCAAGGTTTACATCAGGTCTGGTACACAGCATGGCATACATAATAGATCATATGGCTGAGGCATAGGGGATGACATTCATCTCTTCTTTATCTTCTGCTGTGGTCGGGCATTGAGCCGAGCTCAATCTCACACCTTGCAGTACAGGCAAGAACCCTTTCTTGGACTGATCCATATTGAACTTCTTCAATATCTTATCAAGGTATGAGCTTTGTGAAAGATCAATGAGGCGTCTCGATCTATCCCTATAGATCTTGATGCCTAATATGTAAGCAGCTTCTCCAAGGTCCTTCATTGAAAAACACTTATTCAAGTAGGCCTTAATGCTGTCCAAAAGTTCTATATCATTTCCCATCAAAAGTATGTCATCTACATATAATATGAGAAATGCTACAGAGCTCCCACTCACTTTCTTATAAACGCAGGCTTCTCCATAAGTCTGCATAAACCCAAACGCTTTGATCATCTCATCAAAGCGAATGTTCCAACTATGAGATGCTTGCACCAACCTATAAATGGATCGCTAGAGCTTGCATACCTTGTTAGCATTCTTAGGATCGACAAAACCTTCCGGCTGCATCATATACAGTTCTTCCTTAAGATAGCCGTTAAGGAATGCCGTTTTGACGTCCATCTGCTATATCTCATAATCATAGTATGCGGCAATTGCTAACATGATTCAGACGGACTTCAGCTTCGCTACGGGAGAGAAAGTCTCATCGTAGTCAACCCCTTGAACTTGTCGATAACCCTTAGCGACAAGTCGAGCTTTATAGATGGTAACATTACCATCCGCGTCCGTGTTCTTCTTAAAGATCCATTTGTTTTCTATCGCTCGCCGATCATTGGGCAAGTCTGTCAAAGTCCATACTTTGTTTTCATACATGGATTCTATCTTGGATCGCATGGATTCAAGCCATTTGTTGGAATCTGGGCCCGCCATCGCTTCTTCATAGTTCAAAGGTTCACCGTTGTCTAACAACATGATTTCCAGGACAGGGTTCCATACCACTCTGGTGTGGAACGTGTCCTTGTGGACCTACGAAGTTCAGTAGCAACTTGATCCGAAGTACCTTGATCATCATCATTAATTTCCTCTCCAGTCGGTGTAGGCACCATATGAACATCTTCCTGAGCTGTGCTACTTACCGGTTCAAGAGGTAGTACTTCATCAAGTTCCACTTTCCTCCCACTTACTTCTCTCGAGAGAAACTCTTTCTCCAGGAAGGACCCATTCTTGGCAACAAAGATCTTGCCTTCGGATCTAAGGTATAAGGTATACCCAATGGTTTCCTTAGGGTATCCTATGAAGACGCATTTTTTCGACTTGGGTTCGAGCTTTTCAGGTTGAAGTTTCTTGACATAAGCATCGCATCCCAAACTTTTAGAAACGACAGCTTAGGTTTCTTCCCAAACCATAATTCATACGATGTCGTCTCAACGGATTTAGACGGAGCCCTATTTAAAGTGAATGTAGCTGTCTCTAGAGCGTATCCCCAAAATGATAGCGGTAAATCGGTAAGAGACATCATAGATTGCACCATATCCAATAGAGTGCGGTTACGACGTTCGGACACACCATTACGCTGAGGTGTTCCAGGCGGCGTGAGTTGTGAAATGATTCCACATTTTCTTAAGTGCGTACCAAATTCGTGACTTAAATATTCTCCTCCACGATCTGATCGTAAGAATTTTATCTTTCGGTCATGTTGATTCTCTACATCATTCTAAAATTCCTTGAACTCTTCAAAGGTCTCAGACTTGTGTTTCATCAAGTAGACATACCCATATCTACTTAAGTCATCAGTGAGAGTGAGAACATAACGATATCCTCCGCGAGCCTCAACGCTCATTGGACCACACACATCAGTATGTATGATTTCCAATAAGTTGGTTGCTCGCTCCATTGTTCCGGAGAACGGAGTCTTGGTCATTTTTCCCATGAGGCATGGTTCGCATGTGTCAAATGATTCATAATCGAGAGACTCTAAAAGTCCATCAGCATGGAGTTTCTTCATGCGCTTGACACCAATGTGACCAAGGCGGCAGTGCCACAAGTATGTGGGACTATCATTATCAACTTTACATCTTTTGGTATTCACACTATGAATATGTGTAACATTACGTTCAAGATTCATTAAGAATAAACCATTGACCATCGGGGCATGACCATAAAACATATCTCTCATATAAATAGAACAACCATTATTCTCGGATTTAAATGAGTAGCCATCTCATATTAAACGAGATCCAGATACAATGTTCATGCTCAAACTTGGCACTAAATAACAATTATTAAGGTTTAAAACTAATCCCATGGGTAAATGTAGAGGTAGCATGCTGACGGCGATCACATCAACCTTGGAACCATTCCCGACGCGCATCTTCACCTCGTCCTTCGCCAATCTCCGCTTATTCCGCAACTCCTGCTGTGAGTTACAAATATGAGCAACGGCACCGGTATCAAATACCCAGGAGTTACTACGAGTACTGGTAAGGTACACATCAATTACATGTATATCACATATACCTTTAGTGTTGCCGGCCTTCTTGTCCGCTAAGTATTTGGGGCAGTTCCACTTCCAGTGACCCTTCCCTTTGCAATAAAAGCACTCAGTCTCAGGCTTGGGTCCATTCTTTGACTTCTTCCCGGCAACTGGCTTACCGTGTGTGGCAACATCCTTGCCGTCCTTCTTGAAGTTTTTCTTACCCTTGCCTTTCTTGAACTTGGTGGTTTTATTGACCATCAACACTTGATGTTCTTTCTTGATTTCTACCTCTGCCGACTTCAGCATTGAAAATACTCCAGGAATAGTTTTCACCATCCCCTGCATATTGTAGTTCATCACAAAGCTCTTGTAGCTCGGTGGGAGCGACTGAAGGATTCTGTCAATGACCGCCTCGTCCGGGAGGTTAATGTCCAGCTGGGACAGGCGGTTGTGCAACCCAGACATTTTGAGTATGTGCTCACTGACAGAACTATTTTCCTCCATCTTACAACTATAGAACTTGTCGGAGACTTCATATCTCTCGACCCGGGCATGAGCTTGGAAAACCATTTTCAGCTCCTCGAACATCTCATATGCTCCGTGTTGCTCAAAACGCTTTTGGAGCCCCGGTTCTAAGCTGTAAAGCATGCCGCACTGAACGAGGGAGTAATCATCAGCACGTGACTGCCAAGCGTTCATAACGTCTTGGTTCTCTGGGATGGGTGCTTCACCTAGCGGTCCTTCTAGGACATATGCTTTCTTGGCAGCTATGAGGATGATCCTCAGGTTCCGACCCAGTCCGTATAGTTGCTGCCATCATCTTTCAGCTTGGTTTTCTCTAGGAACGCGTTGAAGTTCATGTTGACATGAGCGTTGGCCATTTGATCTACAAGACATTTTTGCAAAAGATTTTAGACTAAGTTCATGATAATTAAGTTCATCTAATCAAATTATTTAATGAACTCCCACTCAGATTTGACATCCCTCTAGTCATCTAAGTGTTACATGATCCGAGTCGACTAGGCCGTGTCCGATCATCACGTGAGACGGACTAGTCATCATCGGTGAACATCTCCATGTTGATCGTATCTTCCATACGACTCATGTTCGACCTTTCGGTCTCTGTGTTCCGAGGCCATGTCTGTACATGCTAGGCTCGTCAAGTTAACCTAAGTGTTTTTGCATGTGTAAAACTGTCTTACACCCGTTGTATGTGAACGTAGGAATCTATCACACCCGATCATCACGTGGTGCTTCGAAACGACGAACTTTAGCAACGGCGCACAGTTAGGGGGAACACTTTCTTGAAATTATTATGAGGGATCATCTTATTTACTACCGTCGTTCTAAGTAAACAAGATGCATAAACATAATAAACATCACATGCAATTAAATAGTAGTGACATGATATGGCCAATATCATATAGCTCCTTTGATCTCCATCTTTGGGGCTCCATGATCATCTTCGTCACCGGCATGACACCATGATCTCCATCATCATGATCTCCATCATCGTGTCTCCATGAAGTTGCTCGCCAACTATTACTTCTACTACTATGGCTAACGGTTTAGCAATAAAGTAAAGTAATTACATGGCGTTAAATCATTGACATGCAGGTCATACAATAATTAAGACAACTCCTATGGCTCCTGCCGGTTGTCATACTCATCGACATGCAAGTCGTGATTCCTATTACAAGAACATGATCTCATACATCACAATATATCATTCATCATTCATCACAACTTTTGGCCATATCACATCACAAAGCAATTGCTGCAAAAACAAGTTAGACGTCCTCTAATTGTTGTTGCATCTTTTACGTGGCTGCAATAGGGTTCTAGCAAGAACGTTTTCTTACCTACGAATAACCACAACGTGATTTGTCAACTTCTATTTACCCTTCATAAGGACCCTTTTCATCGAATCCGCTCCAACTAAAGTGGGAGAGACAGACACCCGCTAGCCACCTTATGCAGCTAGTGCATGTCAGTCGGTGGAACCTGTCTCACGTAAGCGTACGTGTAAGGTCGGTCCTGACCGCTTCATCCCACAATACCGCAGAAGCAAAATAAGACTAGTAGTGGCAAGAAAGTTGACAACATCTATGCCCACAACAGATCTGTGTTCTACTCGTGCAATAGAGAACTACGCATAGACCTAGCTCATGATGCCACTGTTGGGCAACATTGCAGAAAATAAATTTTTTTCTACGGTTTCACCAAGATCAATCTATGAGTTCATCTAGCAACGAGAGAGAGGAGTGCATCTACATACCCTTGTAGATCGAGCAGAAGCGTTCAAGGGAACGGGGTTGTGGGAGTCGTACTCGTCGTGATCCAAATCACCGGAGATCCTAGCGCCGAACGGACGGCACCTCCGCGTTCAACACACGTATGGTCAGCGTGACGTATCCTCCTTCTTGATCCAGCAAGGGGGAAGGAGAGGTTGATGAAGATCTAGCAGCACGACGGCGTGATGGTGGATGCAGCAGGGATCCGACAGGGCTTCGCCAAGCGACTACGGGAGGGAGAGGTGTAGCAAGGGGGGAAAGGAGGCGCCAGGTGTCAGGGTGCGGCTGCCCTCCCACCCCCCTCTTTACATAGGGACCCTAGGAGGGGCGGCGGCCCTAGGAGATGGGATCTCCTAGGGGGGCGGCGGCCAAGGGGGAAAACTTGCCCCCCAAGGCAAGTGGAGGCACCCCCTCCCCTAGGGTTCCCAACCCTAGGTGCAGAGGGGGCCCCAGGGGGCGCACTAGCCCACCAGGGGCTGGTTCCCCTCCCACTTCAGCCCATGGGGCCCTCCGGGATAGGTGGCCCCACCCGGTGGACCCCCGGGACCCTTCCGGTGGTCGCGGTACAATACCGGTGAACCCCAAAATTTTCCCGATGGCTGAAACTCGACTTCCCATATATAATTCTTTACCTCCGGACCATTCCGGAATTCCTCGTGACGTCTGGGATCTCATCCGGGACTCCGAACAACTTTTGGTTTGCTGTATACTCATATCTCTACAACCCTAGCGTCATCGAACCTTAAGTGTGTAGACCCTACGGGTTCGGGAGACACGTAGACATGACCGAGACCACTCTTCGGTCAATAACCAACAGCGGGATCTGGATATCCATGTTGGCTCCCACATGCTCCTCGATGATCTCATCGAATGAACCATGATTTCGAGGTTTCAAGCAACCCCGTATACAATTCCCTTTGTCAATCGGTATTTTACTTGCCCGAGATTCGATCGTCGGTATCCCAATACCTTGTTCAATCTCGTTACCGGCAAGTCACTTTAGTCGTACCGTAATGCATGATCCCGTGACCAAATACTTGGTCACTTTGAGCTCATTATGACGATGCATTACCGAGTGGGCCCAGTGATACCTCTCCGTCATACGGAGTGACAAATCCCAGTCTCGATCTGTGTCAACCCAACAGACACTTTCGGAGATACCCGTAGTATACCTTTATAGTCACCCAGTTACGTTGTGACGTTTGGTACACCCAAAGCACTCCTACGGTATCCAAGATTTACACGATCTCATGGTCTAAGGAAAAGATACTTGAGATTGGAAAAGCTCTAGCAAAACGAACTACACGATCTTGTGCTATGCTTAGGATTGGGTCTTGTCCATCACATCATTCTCCTAATGATGTGATCCCCTTATCAAAGACATCCAATGTCCATAGTCAGGAAACCATGACTATTTGTTGATCAACGAGCTAGTCAACTAGAGGCTCACTAGCGACATGTTGTGGTCTATGTATTCACACGTGTATTACGATTTCCGGATAATACAATTAAAGAATGAATAAAAGACAATTATCATGAACAAGGAAATATAATAATAATCCTTTTATTATTGCCTCTAGGGCATATTTCCAACACTTGCACTAGTGAAAGTATGAACCCTAGGCCTTGTTTCCTATCATTGCAATACCGTTTACACTCACTTCTACCACTTGTTACCTTGTTGTTTTTATTATTTCAGATTACAAATACCTTTATCTACTATCTATTTTGCACTTGTATCTTCATCTCTTCGCCGAACTAGTGCACCTATACAATTTACCATTGTATTGGGTGTGTTGGGGACACAAGAGACTCTTTGTTATTTGGTTGCAGGGTTGTTTGAGAGAGACCATCTTCATCCTACGCCTCCTACGGATTGATAAACCTTAGGTCATCCACTTGAGGGAAATTTGCTACTGTCCTACAAACCTGTGCACTTGCAGGCCCAACAACGTCTACAAGAAGAAGGTTGTGTAGTAGACATCACTCTGGCACTATTTTTGGCAGTCACAGTCAAATGGATCGATCAGGTCCATAGAATGAACATCATGGGTCATAAAATTTACTGGATTATGACCACAATATGTTGTAAATAGAAGCCCGGCACATTTAGATGCTCTTTTGCCCACCCGAAACTCCTTTTTTTGCTCTTCGACATACCGATCTGTCAAAACCATGCTGCTCATAAACTTAAGCCTGATGGAAAATAGTAACCTCGCATTCAGTAGGAAGAATGTGACAAATCCAATGTTTGCATGGTTGACTACATATCGTTCTAGCGTTATTGTCTTCAATCGAATCTCATGAGAAGTGAGAAAATCCCGATGCTTACAAATCCACCGATTGGTTATAACTTTCTTACCCTGTCTCGTTGCCTAAATAGACATGAAGATTGAAAACAGTTAAGGTCTAAAAAGAGTGTGTCGAAAGAGCAACAGCTGAACGGTTAATTCTAGTACACTATATGCGGGCTTCCAATGTGTGTGAAATTATCACCTTTATATACAACTTCTCCAGACATGGAAAGCACTGCAGCAAGCCAATAATCTTGTTCAGATCAAAACTATTCATTTGGATATATAAGATCTTGACAAAATCCAGCACCATTGATAGGCCATCAATGGAGAAACTCTTCATTGAGCATAGAACATAATATTAGTACAAAATGTGTACTCCAAGATGATATATAACTTATGCGCAGAAATTTAAAATGTAGCTTATGGTTACAAGTGTAGATGATAATATAAAGTACCTGAAGAACTATGGAGCCAAACACCATATTGAAATGAGCACATAGATCATGTATTACACCCAAGGTCTCCAGTTTAGACGCAGAGAGGACAATTATTTGCAACGGTGAATAACTAGAATCAAGGATCAACCTTTGAAGTGAAGGGGCATCTTTGATGATGAGCTGCCTTCCATCAAAAGAAATTCCAATTATTACAAGGTTAGGCAACTTTATTTGGAGACAACCGATTCTAACTATGAAAACAAACACCAAACACTCCAGGGCAGGGCAACTGGAGTGGATGATGTTGTGCAATGAGGCCTCCTATATACGAACCCGCACAAGTGAAAGTTTCTTGAGAAATGGGAGTCAATGGTTTATTACCAGATTGTCTGGTAGGTAGCACAGCACAAAGGTGGCAGTGTGGAGAGAGGAGGAAAACCGCGAGATGGACATCGATGCTGAGGGCACAAGTACATGGTGTTCGGTATGTGGTATGTGATTTCCAAGGGAATAGTAGAACTCAAGCAGGTGTAGTTCTGTGAATTCAGGGGATTTCAGCAAGGCGTCCACCGTGCAGGGCATGGTATGCTTGCTCGGGTAGCATGACGGGATGCAGAGGCTTTGAATGGAGCCCTGGTGGGAGGAGATGACGGCTCTGGGGATTTCAAAATCATTGAAGAGAGATAGCTGACGACAGTCGAGATTAAGGGGCACGGCGCGCCATAGAGGGTGCCCCCGAATTGAGAAGACTTGGGTGTGGCAGCAATCCTTGGTGGGGAGAAGCGAGATGATCTCCCCAAGGATGGCATCCGGGAGATTTCTGATGCAGTCCACCCGAGATTCTACGGGTTCCTGGGATCCGGTGGGGGCGGGGTCGCCGCTTCTTCCCGCGCTGGCGGTTGTGGGATCTACAACAGGCGTCACCGCTGGCGGGAGCCTCATCTTCTTAGCAATGGGGTCAGCCGACTCCATTTTCCTCGAGGGCATCGCATCGCGCTCACGGATTTGAGCATAGTAACGAATGATGAGCCTAGTTGTAGTGAGAGTGAAGAAGAAGGGGAGCTGGGGTTTTCTGTAGTAGTGAGGAAGAAGGGGATCTGGGGTTTTCTGTAGGAGTGAGGTGAGGAATTTGGGGGTACGAGTGGAGCGTGCTTGACGTGAGGTGGGTGGGAGTGAGGAGGAAGAAGAGAACCAGGTTTTTTTTGGGGGTGATGTGCTGGTGAAAGTGCAACTATCCCTGGGTGGTTTTGGTAATTCCTAACAACATATAGCTCATTGAGCTAATGCTATTTCAAGGAAAATATTTCAGGAAAGCTCAATGATTAGCATGGCATGGATGAGAAAAGTGGACCCCTCAAAATGCTAAGGACAAAAGGATTGGCTCGAGCTCAAAGCACAAGACTCTATTTTTTTTCATTTTAGTGATCCAAGATCACGTTGAGTCTATAGGAAAAGCCAATATTATCAAGGAGGGATGAGGTGTTGCTTAATGAGGTTCTTGCTCAAAATGCTTAGTGAGATGCTCCAAAACCCTCAACTACTTTCTCACATCCACATATGACCTAAACCAAAAGTCAAACTCGGCCCCACCGATTCTTTCTATCCGGCGCCACCGAGTTCAGATGTTATAGCCACTGCCACAAACCTAGTCTTTTCGGTCTCACCGATAGGGATCTCGGTCTCACCGAGATGGGATTGTAATCTCTTTGTTTCCCTTCATAACGTTTCGGTCTGACCGAGATGAGCGAATTGGTCCAACCGAGTTTACCTGACCAACTCTCTGGTTAGCTTATTACCAAAATCGGTCCCACCGAGTTTGTGTAATCGGTCTCACCGAGATTACGTTATGCCCTAACCCTAACCACATCGGTCCCACCGAGTTTACATGTCGGTCCCACCAAAAATCCTAACGGTCACATTATTTACTAAATTGGTCTAACCGAGTTTAATGATTCGGTCCCACCGAGATTGGTAAGTTGTGTGTAACTGTTAGATTTTGTGTGGAGGCTATATATACCCCTCCACCCACTCTTCATTTGTGGAGAGAGCCATCAGAACATGCCTACACTTCCAACTTACATTTTCTGAGAGAGAACCACCTACACTTGTGTTGAGGTCAAGATATTTCAATCCTACCATATGAATCTTGATCTCTATCCTTCCCCAAGTTGCTTTCCACTCAAATCTTCTTTCCACCAAATCCAAATCCTGTGAGAGAGAGTTGAGTGTTGGGGAGACTATCATTTGAATCACAAGAGCAAGGAGTTCATCATCAACACACCATTTGTCACTTCTTGGAGAGTGGTGTCTCCTAGATTGGCTAGGTGTCACTTGGGAGCCTCCGACAAGATTGTGGAGTTGAACCAAGGAGTTTGTAAGGGCAAGGAGATCGCCTACTTCGTGAAGATCTACCCCTAGTGAGGCAAGTCCTTCGTGGGTGACACCCATGGTGGGATAGACAAGGTTGCTTCTTCGTGGAACCTTCTTGGGTGGAGCCCTCCGTGGACTCACGCAACCTTTACCCTTCGTGGGTTGAAGTCTCCATCAGCGTGGATGTATGATAGCACCACCTATCGGAACCACCGCTCAAAAATCTCCGTGTCTCCAAATTGCGTTTGCCTCCTCAAACTCCTCCCCTTTACCTTCATATGTAATTGTTTTACATTCCGCTGCTATACTCTAGAATTGCATGTGTAGGTTGATTGCTTGACTTGTGCTAAGTTGCTAAAATTTGCCAAGAATTAAAATTGGGAAAAGGCAAGGTTTTTTTGGTCAAGTAGTCTAATCACCCCCCCCTCTAGACATACTTTCGATCCTACAAGTGGTATCAGAGCTTTGGTCTCCATTTGCTTTGATTTCAATAGCTTTTGGTAGTCATGGCCTTGGTTTCACAACCTAGGAGAGTATGGTGTCTAGTGAGGGAAATTACCACCGTAGAGGTCCTTACTTTGATGGTACTAATTTTTCTAGTTGGAAGCATAAGATGAAGATGCATATTCTTGGACATAACCCCGCCATTTGGGCTATTATGTGTATTGGCTTGCAAGGTGAATTCTTTGATGGGAGAGAACCGAACCGTGAAGCTTCCGTGGAAGAATTGAAGATGCTGCAATACAATGCTCAAGCTTGTGATATCCTCTTCAACGTATTATGCCCCGAAGAATTCAACAAAATCAGCCGTCTTGAGAATGCAAAGGAAATTTTGGATACTTTGATTGACATGCACGAAGGTACCGACTCTGTCAAGGAATCCAAATTGGATGTGCTTCAAAGTCAACTTGACAAGTTCAAGATGAAGGATGGTGAAGGCGTCGCTGAAATGTACTCTAGGCTTGCTCTCATCACAAATGAGATTGCCGGCTTAGGAAGTGAAGAGATGACCGACAAATACATCATCAAGAAGATCCTAAGAGCCTTGGATGGAAAATATGATACCGTGTGCACATTGATCCAAATGATGCCCAATTACAAGAATCTCAAGCCAACGGAAGTCATTGGAAGAATTGTTGCTCATGAGATGTCACTCAAGGATAAGGAAGAGCTTCACAACAAGTCAAGTGGTGCTTACAAAGCCTCATGTGAATCTCCCACATCATCAAGTGAGAAACAAACCTTCAATGAAGAATTGAGCCTAATGGTGAAGAACTTCAACAAGTTCTACAAGAGTAGAAGGAAGGAAAGAAGTTCCAAGTCACGGCCCTACAATGACAAAAGATCTTTGAGTCGTGAGCATAATTGCTACAATTGTGGAAGACTCGGACACTATTCCAATGAGTGTACGGCTCCCTACAAAAGAACAGAAGATTCTCCAAAGAAAAGAAGTAGAAGAGAAGAATCTCCAAAGTGAAGAAGTAGAAGAGAAGAATCACCACCAAGAGAGAGGAGCAGTAGAGATGATCGTTATGAACGAAGAACATCCAGGAGAAGCATGGATTCGGAAAGGAAGGACAAGTCATCAAAGAGCTATACAAAACGAATACATCAAGCTCATGTTGGTGAATGGTATCTGGCTCCGACTCTGACCATCACTCCGAGAGAAGCTATCACTCCGACTCAGAACATACTCAAGATGAAGGTGTTTCCGGACTAGCACTTGCATCAACCAACTCCTATGACATATTTGACTCACCAAATGAAGGACTTGGAGGATGCTTCATGGCTAAAGGCCCAAAGGTATTACACCCTGAGTATGTTGATTTCAATAGTGATGAGGTGATGATGATTTACTTATTGACAACTCTAGTGATGAATACTATGATGAAATGTCAAATAATCATGCTAATCAAGATGACACAAATGACAATGATAAGGAGAAGATTGAGCTCCTAACCAAAGAACTAAACACTCTTAAGTTAGCTCATGAAACTATCTTAGGAGATCATCAAGAACTTTTAAGGACTCATGAGAAGTTACGCTTTGAGAAGCTCAACCTTGAGCAAGAGCATGAGTTCTTAAAGGCTATCAATGATGATCTTCACAAGAAAAGTTCTTCTTACATTGCCAAGCGTTTACTCTTATCTACTTACATGCCGCAAGTCAAGTCTAGTAACAAAAAGGATTCTTCCTCTAGTAGTAACAACAATCATCATGCTAAATCCAATGTTGTTGCTTCTAATAGTTCTCTTGATTCCACTAATGATTCTCTTAGCCAAGTTACACTTGAGCAAGAAAATAGCTTATTGAAGGGAATTATAGAGAAAGGTATTCACAAGAGCCTTGCCAGGAGTAAGCAATTCAAGGAAATTGTACGCAAGCAAGGAAGGCACCGGAAGAACCAAGGTGTTGGTTTTGAACGGAAGTTCAATGCCAATGGAGTTGAGTGGGAAGAAGATCAATACCCCAAGACGAAGTTTGTTCCTCAACAACAGAAGTATGATCCTACTTCTTTCAAAGGGACACAAGCTCAAGATGATCTTCCACCACAAGACCACAAGCAGAAAGGCAAGGACAAGCTTCAAGAGGAGATTGATGCATTTTAAGAAGCTCCTAAGGCCTTGGTCAAGTGGGTTCCCAAGACTACATCAAGTTCTACTTCATCAAGTACGACTACAACCCAAAGGATTCCCATCAAGATGGTGTGCATCACATGAGAACATAACTGTTTATACAACTTAAACTGAAATCAACATAGAGCAAGAAGTTAGAACAGCAATCCAGTTAAAGAAATAGGTTTAAAACATACCTGTTGTGCCATTGGAGTTTCAATTGGATCCTTCAAATTCGAAAGTAGTTGGTATGAGTAAATACAGTGATGCAATAGCAAAGGAGTATGGACCATAGCTGCGGAATCTAACCTGAGAACAGTTGCTCTTCTGCTTTAAACGTGGAGTTTGGGTTAGCTGTGGTGGTCTTTGTGCTTTGGGCACTGCAGTAGCTTTACAAACTGCTCGTGTGGGGGTACTCTGTGGTGGACATGGTGCTTTGTCAACTTGAAGTGGGTTACTATCCGCTGGGGTTGCGGTTAGATGGGTTGTAGCTGGTTCTCTGCCCAATGGTGTAAGTGTGCAATATGGAAGAGTCTTGATTATGTGTGGTGGGGCTAGTTTGTGGGCCAGTACAACCATGGTTCTATCTGCATCGATGGGTAGCACTGTCTTTTGTGAAGAACGGGTTTTTGCTCCCTTAGATACTGCCATCACCCCCTCCAATTCAAATGGCTGATAAACAAGAAAAGAAATTGAACGTACACACATTGTATGATAGACAGATGTGGTAATTCACATATATGTTGTCTGACCAAACAGGACAGCATGACACAATTTCACATATATGATGCCTAACTAAACAGGATAGCATGACACATTTTCAGATATATGATGGATAACTTAACAGGATATAATGGCATAATTCAACATATTATGAGTACCTAAATAGGATGACATGACAAAACTATATGATGTCTTTCTAAAATAGGTTGGGATGAAATAATTCACATACATGTTGTCTAAGTATATAGGATGGCATGATATAATTGACACAATTGATTCATATACTAAGCAGCTGACACTCGCATGTATGATCTCTAAACTAAGCAGATGGAATTCAATATTGTGCATATGATGTCTAAACTAAGCAATGCAAGACACCATATGCATCATATGAGAAATATAAAACATTGCAACTTAGAGCATACACCTCAGGTGGGATATAGGACTGGTCATTTGTCTCTGATTACTCCTCTGAGGAGCTCCCTGTAACCATCGAGATATATGCTTCAATAGGTACCATTGCCTGCTCTGGAGACCTTGTTTTCACTCCAGATTTTTCCATAACCGGCTCAAATGGCTGATACACATGAAGAGTAGTTCAATATACACAGATTGTCAACAAATGGAATATGTAACGAAAAAAAGATGGCATGAGATAATTCACATATATGATGCCTGGCTACATGGCGGTGCATAATACACATATATGATAACTGGCTGAAAAACATGGCATTGCATAATTCACATATCTAATATAGAAAGCAAACAGGAGGCATTCACACAAAGCATGTCTAATATAAGCAGATGGCATGGCAATGCAAGACACCATATGCATGATATGAGCAATATAACCCAGCCAAGTTAGAGCATGCACCTCGGAGGGGGGGAGGGAGGGATACGACTGGTCATCTGTCTCTGAATCCTCATATGAGGAGCTATCTGTAACCAGCAAGAAATCTGCATCGACAGGTAGCACTGACTGCTCAGAAGACCTTGTTTTCACTCCAGATTTTCCCATGACTCACTGAAATGGATGATGCACAGGAAGAGTAGATGAATGTCTAAACATTGTTGACAAATGGAATACATTACGGAAAAAATATGGCACGATACAATTCACATATACGATGACTGGCTAAACAGGGTGGCATTGCATGATTCACGTATATGATGCCTGGCTAAAGAAGATGGCAATGCATAATTCCCATATACTCCCTCCGTTCCTAAATATTTGTCTTTTTAGAGATTTCAAATGGACTAGCACATACGGATGTATATAGACATATTTTAGAGTGTAGATTCACTCATTTTGTTCCGTATGTGTTCACTTGTTGAAATCTCTAAAAGGACAAATATTTTAGGAATGGTGGGAGTATGATATAGAAACCAAACAGGTGGCATTCACACAAAGCAAATCTAAACTAAGCCGATGACATATAAGAGGTGTAATGTAAGCAATGCAAGGCGCCATATGCATGATATGACCAACATCAGCATGCCAGGCTAGAGAAAACACCTCAGGTGGCAAACAGGCGTGGTCGGCTCCTTCTGAATCCCTATCTGAACAATTATCTTCCTTTGGAATACAATCTGGAAATGCAGGAGGGGGCCCCACTTCGCCCACCATGGAGCGGCATCTGCATGACATTATATACCCATGCAATGGTCTTTTTTTTCTCTACATGTTCAGTACGATTGTGTACAATATCTGACATGCATAATAAAAAATAGTTAGATTTTGAAGACCTAAGGGGTGCGTGCAAAAATCAAGACTGATGGTAGCAAACGAGTGGATGGATCCAAAACTAATGATAGCAGGTAGATTATAGCTTCAGTTTAAAAAGATAGACAATGGATCATCTATTGTTTGTTGCGCACCCAACATGAACCACATAGAAGACCCCAGATGAACCAGATAGTAGACAGATACTATTTGTTGCTGGCTCGATATGAGACCCATGGGCATTTCAAAACTCAAGTTTGAACGATAAAGTAGCAGGTAATAATAACCGATGTATAACATAAGCAAACACGAAAGACTGTGACCTCTCTTCCGGAACTGTGTAGTCCTCCGGTTCATCTGCTCAGTCGATGATGGTAATGCAGTTGGCGTGGCTACCAGCAATGGGGAAGATGATCTAAGGCGGCGAAAGAAAGTCAGCAGGGGGGATCTCTGCTGCTATGAACGCTTCTATCGATGGTGCACCACAGGTGGGGTGGATGACGGCACGGCAGGAGCAGGACATAACACATAGAGTTTTCTTTGACGCCTATCTGAAAATGAAGTAAATCTGTAAGAGCTCCTTAGAATTGGAGGATTCTATAAATGCAGGGATGGGAAAAACACAGGAATAGGATAGGAATGCACGTGCAAAACAGAGCATTTGGAAACATAGGATTTCAGTCAACCTGGGTGTTTGGTTCACATGATTTGGAAGAACACAGGAATGGAGAAACGTGGTCAAATTAAAGTCAAACCACATGAAAATGGAAAAATAAGCATCTTATTATGCCAGTAATGCAATTAGTTCTGTTCTTCATGCATATTAATTTGAAAAGGACGTCCAAGTGAATAAAATTCCTATGTTTTTTCTTTGTAAGAGACACCAAAGGAAAAAATCCTCCAGTTTTGATTTTCTCCACTTCTTCTAACAGATTTGCACGAATAGTAGTTCCATAGCAAAGGATCCTTGAGGGATTGACATGAATGCAGAGTAACAAAGTGATGCGACGAGTGTACAACCTCTTTGGCATAGCCTTGTGGACCTCAGAATCATTGGGTTGGACGTGGAGGATGGTGATGCTGGTGTGACTGTCGGAGGCGGGGAAGAAGATCCGAGGCCTCTGGAAACGGCGCCGAGGGTACTGCTCCGCTGTGATGGACGGTTCCGTCGTTGGAGCAGCCCTGGTGAGGTGTACGGTGATGAGGCTGAAGCAGGACAAGACAGACAACGTTAATCTGAAGTGGGACCCTAATATCATCTGCGATAGATGATGTAAAATACATCACCAAAAAGTGCTAGATGTAAAACGCATCAGCCGTGCCACGGCCGCTCTGACAGATGCTGTCAGTACTATTCACTCTAAACTTAACTGAAGAAAATGAACTTTACAGTTGAAACTGAATTTTACTGTCAAAACTGATTGAACTAGTAGCAGATCATTGCAATAGATGTTTAGGCGTTCGAGCACTAGTAGCAGAGAAGCAGTGATCTAAATCAGCAGACGCTCGAGCAGGGAACGCACTAGCAGAGAGCAAGTCGTGCAGTAGCATCGCGAGCGAGTGCTAAAGCAGCAACTCCTGTAGCTACCGGAGGTCGTGCAGTAGCAGCAGCAGCACAAACAAGAGCAAGAGCAGAGCAGCGGCATGAACGAAAGCAAGAGCAGTGCAGCAGCGCGACCAACAGCAAGAACAGAGCCGCAGCGCGAGCGAGAGCCGGAGCAGCTGCACCTAGTGCCGTTATGGAAGTCGCCGAGGAAGCAACAACATGGGGGAGAGACGTCGTGGATGATGTGGCTGGCGAGGGCGCCATTGATGGAGACACGCCATGTCTGCTGGGTATCGAGCATAGGCAAACCCATGAGATCGAATAAAAGATAAAATGCAGCGGTGAGTGCAGAACCTCTTGGTGGCGCCGAGTTGGCCTTGGCTTCATTGGAGGAATTGGTGAGGGTGCTGCGGTTCCGGTCGGGCAGGTCAAGACGGCGCTATGGGGATTGAGGTGGCGCGGTAGACGAGCCGAACATCGGGGCAGCTCCTTGGAGGTGGAGGACGGGGCGGCTGATCCGGCGGGACGACGAGATCGACGACGGATCCTCATCCGGTGTGGTGGATGAGGGAAGGCGAGCTGTTGTAGTGGACGACGTAGTCGGGGAAGAATCTCTGGCTGGGAGGCGGTCGGGAGGCCGACGGAGGAGCGTGGGTTTTCGCGTCCTCGGTGTATGAATGGGGGGGCGAAGGGGGAGGGGGGAGCCAAGCTTAGGGACGCGCTTGTCCAAAATGTAGGGTAAGTTACCAGCGTACCCCCACCGGTTTTGACACCATGACGTGGAGCTTCATTTTTGGCTGAGGGGTAGAAGGGGGATTTCGCGTGTCTGGGCTGCGGGACCGATTTCGGATGAGGAGGGAGTTTTCGGGCACGTAAAAATTTCGGGATAACAAGACGTGGCACGGGTTGAATAGGCAGGAGTTTCAAAACAGGTGAGACAAAAGATACTCGAGCTTGAAAATTTCGGGATAACAAGGTGCGGATTCCTTGTTCGGCAGAACAAACTTAACGTGTAAAAAAACAATTCATACAAGACACAAGAGAGTCATGTCCCCTTTTACTATATTGCTATAGATGCCATTGAAAAAACTACAAGAAAAATGTAAAAAAAATCGGGAGAACAAGATTACCCTGCACAGTACCAAATCGATTCGCACTTCCCTCAACAACAACAAAAAACAAATCAATTCCCACCAAAAGAAATAGTAATGTCCCTTTTTATATGATTACAAATGCCAGGATCTTGAATTTCAATTTTTTAATCCATGTTATGTTGAATTCGAATATATCGTTAGGTGACCTTGCGGTCTATAATTGATGTAGCCGTACATTTTGATCTTCCATCATATATGAACATTCTCCACCATGTGAACATATATATTGTCATCTACCATATGGACTAAATTTGAATCAATTTTCCTTATTTGAATACAATTGTTGTCAAGTTATACAATAATTTAAATATTATATTGATAACAAAAAGCATGCATCTAGCAGTAATCATATTTCACTATGAACTAGATGTACCATATGCTCTCCAATTCAAATATTTGTATCCATTTTATGTTGAATTCAAATCATAGTACATTATTGGTCTAGGTAGCGAGATGTTCGGGATAATCTAAACCCTGTTTTCATATGTATAACTTTTGGCTGAATTGGGACAAGTTTTGGTATAAGCTTCTTCCAAACCGGAGATTCTCTCAACAAGCCTCATGGTTCCGAGAGGGAACATGTCACCTTTGTGTGCGAAACGATATACACTGCCTCCCCCCTGATTTTCTTTACAGAGGCAACATAGAACTATATGAGCGCCCTGTTAAATTTTGGAATTATTTCAGGTTTGTTTGGCCTTTTTATACATTAATTGAGTTTCTGGACTTTTAAAGTGCATAATCTAAATATGAACTGCATGCACATGCTCTGGTGCACCAAAGTTGGTTGAAAAATCACATGTGTGTCCTTGGTTGAATTTCTAGGTCCCATTGAAGAAATGAGAATGAAATTCAAACATCTGGGCGTCGTGACTCGGCCGAGAACATCGAGAAACTTAGATTTTTAATTCCTGTAAATCCAAAACTCGTCTGGAAATCATGAAACTTGGCATGGTGTCATGTCATGGCACTAACATGTTGTGGTAAAAAATTGGGCCGATTTGGAAGCTCGTGGTTCTAAGAGGGAACATGCCACCTTTGAGTGTGAAACGATATACGCTGCCCCCCTCCCCCCCCCCCACCCTTAAGTTTCTTAACAAAGGCAACATAGAACTACATGAGTGCCATGTTAAATTTTGGATTTATTCCGGGTTCATTTGTCGTTTTTTATACATTAATTGAGTTTCTGGTCATTTAATGTGCATAAGTCAAATTTGAACTACAAGCACATGCTCTCGTGCACCAAAGTTGGTTGAAAAATCACATTTGTGTCCTCGGGTGAATTTCTAGGTCCCATGCAAGAAATGAGAATAAAATTCAAACATCTGGGCATCGTGGCTCAGCCGAGAACATTGAGAAACTTGGTTTTTAAATTCTTGTAAATCCAAAACACGTCTGAAAATCATGAAACTTGGCATGGGTGTCATGTCATGGTACTACCATGCTATGGTAAATGAATTGGCCGAATAGGAATAGATTTTGGTATAAGCTTCTCGCAAACCGAAGCTTCTCTCAAGAAGGCTCGTGGTTCTGAGAGGGAACATGCCACCTTTGAGTGCAAAACGATATACGTTGTCCCCCTTGAGCTTATTTACAAAGGCAACATAGAACTACATGAGTGCCCTATTAAATTTTGGAAATCATTCCGGCTTCGTTTGGCCTTTTTTACACATTAATTGAGTTTTTGGTCATTTAATGTGCATAATTCAAATTTGAACTACAAGCACATGCTCCCGTGCACCAAAGTTGGTTGAAAAATCACATTTGTGTCCTCGGGTGAATTTCTAGGTCCCATGCAAAAAATGAGAATAATATTCAAACATCTGGGCATCGTGGCTCGGTCGAGAACATTGAGAAACTTGGTTTTAAAATCATGATACTTGGCATGGTGTCATGTCATGGTAGTACCATGCCGTGGTAAAAAAAATTGGCCGAATAGGAACAAATTTGGGTATAAGTTTCTTGCAAATCGGAGCTTCTCTCAAGAAGGCTCGTGGTTCTGAGAGGGAAAGTGTCACCTTTGTGTACATAATTCAAATTTGAGATACAAGCACATGTTCCAGTGCACCAAAGTTGGTTGAAAAATCACATGTGTGTCCTCGGGTAAATTTCTAGGTTCCATGCAAGAAATGGGAATGAAATTCAAAATTCTGGGCGTCGTGGCTGGGCTGGAAACATTGAGAAACTTAGTTCTTTAATTCCTGTAAATCCAAAACACGCATGAAAATATTGAAACTTGGCTTGGTGCCATGTCCGATTTGCGAAGGCGCACACATTAACAATCAACAAAGTCATTTTGGAACAAGTGTTGTCACGTTACAATCGGAAACACAAGTATTATTGAAACCGTGGGCGTTCTATTTACTACCATTTACGTGCCGCCACGCGTCCCCATTTTTTATTAGCTAGGAGGCGCCATGCAGGGTAGCTATTTGAGTACGAGAGGCGTGCGATCAGACCCCTGCGCGTGCTTATCGGGAGGAGAGCCATTTGACCTCCATCCGCCGTCTACCTCTCTCCCAAGGTCTCCATTAATGGCGCCCGAGCCTCTGTTTAATGGCGTAGCTATGTCTCACTTGACTGAGATTTAAGAGAGAAAAAAGAAAATCTGAAAGCATGGATCTTGATGTAAGATCCGATGGACCTATATAGCATCTACTGCGAGTTATAGCAAGATTGATGAATATATAAGGACGATTAATTGTCTTACATAATTAGAAAGATAATTAAAAAAAGCCACATGCGGCTACACCCGAAATACACAAGGGCAAAAGAAGAAGGAAGACAAGGATCTGGCTCGCTGATATCTACTTTCTTGATGCGTTGCTGCAGGTCGCCGGAACTAGTCTCCGCGGCGAGCGGCGATGAGCTCTTTCGTGTCCACAAGACGCTTTAGAACATCCACGGATTCCTCCACCAGCCTTTGGCGCTCGATGCGGAGCATGTCATTCTCGTCCATAAGTTTCTTAACGATGACACAGGTCCTCTTCAACAAGGCACTGGTCTCCTCCTGCTGGTCTGCACTTTGGACGATCTTCGCCCTCAGCTGGTCGCGCTCGGCCCAGAGCCTCTCATTGCCCTCACTCAGTTGCCGGATGACGCCGGTAGCCTGTTCAAACGAGGCTTTCATGTTGTCCTGCAACCTCACCCAGCCGGAGATCTGATCCATCTGGCTATGGACGATCGCATGCATGCGCGTGTAACAGTCGTCGCCTGCCTGCGAGAAATTTTCCCAGGCTGCCGCGGTGCGGCGGGACATCTCTGCTGCTTCCGCGGCACGGCCGGACTAGTCTGCAGCATCGACGGCGCGGCGGGACCTCCGTGCTGCTTCAGCGACGCGGCGGGACCTCTCTGCTGCTACTTTCGTGCGGCGGGACATGTCGGCTGCTTTTGCAGTGAGGCGGGACATCTCTCGTGCTTCCGCATCCATACTCGCCTCTCTCTGGTGGCAATCTCTCAACCCAGAACTCACGCTGGCCATGGCAGACGCAAGCGAAGGATGTTGAATGACTTGTTTGCTTTTGTGGATGAGGAGTTGAGGAGGAATGTGCAGTCATCTTGGCATACTAGTATTTATAACCGAGTACTAATACACTCCTAAGTGGGAAACTGTTAAGGTTGTGATCGGTGTGAACAGGTTTGCAATTCAATATAGCATGGAGTAATTTGGAATGTGACGAGACGCAAGCTCAAAATATATTGACGGTTCTAGTTTCGAAGTGCGGCACTATTCCCGGATGGCGTTACGTGGGCACGTGTTCTCGGTCGTGGTCTAGTAGTTCTTTTTCTACTGCTGTGTACGTGCAATGATTGGCACCGTCGTATACATATCTTACGGTTAATGGGGCGTTCGGCAGGAATAGCCGCGTGGCGAGCTATAGGCTAGTCTTTTTTAGATGCATTAAACCTATCTCTCGGGACTTGTCGCACGCACCATCGTGCCACCCACAAAAACTTGTACTCTGAGTTTAGTATGTTATACAGGAAGAGAAGAGGTGCACGAGCGCACTCGTCCTCTCACACACGCGTCTATTTTTTCTCGAAAAGGAGGATGATGACCCTCGGCCTCTGCATCTGGGAGTCACACACGCATCTGTAGCTACGAATTGTAGTGTTCTCAACCATCCGACTGGCTCTATCATGGATGTATCTATATACTAAAACATGTCTAGATATATCTATATTTTGACAAATGGAAGGCATGTATTGTGGAACGGAGGGAGTGCTTGTCATCAAAATGGATAAAAAGGGACGTATCTAGAACTAAAATACGTCTGCATACATCTCCTTTTGTCTAGTACTTCTTACTCAAAGGAACTTTATATCCAACAGACACAAAATATCCATTCGACTGTTGGAAATTACTCATCTGATGTCGAAGTAGTTGCTGCATCGCCACCAAAACCCACCATTTCTTAAGCTAAAGTAGACCGAGGTAATCCCTATATTAGCATATTACTAAGATAAATAGAAGGCACTGTAGAAACATTTAGGACGTGAGCATGTCAATCTGAATGTGGAAGGACACCAGCTTAGCCCCGGCCAGCAGCTTGGGCGGAACTGTGAAGAAGGTCAGCTCCTGCACGTCGACGTCGCTGGGATCCTTGCTGCTTGTCACCTCCATTTCCACCTTGACGGCATCGGTCGTGCCTTTGGGCTCCCCTGACGGGATGTTCGCCCACAGCTTGGCCACGTAGTGCGAAAGTGGGGACGCCCCCGCTCTGATGCAGACCACCGACATGGCGATAGGCGCGCCGATGTCGAGCACGCCACCGACGAAGAAAAACGCACGGTCGTCCTCCTCCGTGAACAGCAAGAGTCGTGGCTCCGACAGTGGCACCTGTAGCTGGAGCACCTTGCCGTACTGGATCCTGTGCACGGGCATGGGATGCGCGTTGCTGATGTGGTGGTAGAGCACCGGCGGCGGGCCTTAGTAGCCGCAGACGGGCACGGGGCATTTGTAGGGCGCGAGCGGACACACGCTCTAGTGATCGGCGAGCTTGTGGTAAGTGACATAGAGCCCACAGCCTTCGTGCGGGCACTCCACTCTCAGCGACGAAATGACGGCGTCCATCAGCATGTTCCGCACGTCGAAGCCACCGCCGTGCTCGCACTTCTGGCACTGCCGCTGGTTCCTGGGGTGCTCGACACGGCAGTCCGCGCAGGCTAGGTGCCTTACGTTGCACTGCAAAAATCAATCGAACAACACATCAATCAAGAAACATGCACCTTGCTCAATCAGCCGAACGAATGAGGTGTATTCGAACCTCATACACTGGAGGCGTCAAGGGGCGGAGGCACAAGGGGCAGTGGAGCACGGTGAGGTCCATTGAGACCTTAGTGAGCTCCCTCATCAGTTCCTGTTCCGTCTGCATGATCTCGCCCTCCTCATGCACAACCAACCTCGCTTGGGCCAGGGTATTACAAAGCTTTACCGTCATATATTTTATACTCTGGGCATAACTCTCCTCCCGCATACCAAGGAAGGCAGTAGTTTGAGTTTTCTTGATAAATTTGCCCCTGCGCATGAGTAAGCTGCATAAATATCGACAGTAAATGTGCATGCAATGGTTGGCTGGTCCTCCTTCCTTTTCGCTTGAGTTGGCTTCCCCAGGCGGTCAAGCCGCATCCGGCGCTGCATGCGTTTGCCTGTAGCCATTTTCTGCTTTGGAAACTGGCGCGATTAATGGGGGCAGAACTAATCGAGCGGGGGCACAGATGGAAACCAACATGGACACACAAACTAATCTGAGAAAAACAAGAGAAAGTTTTAGAAATCAGAGGGAGTACTACTTCAAGGTGCATTAAATCAACACATGCAAGTATCAAAAGGAGAGTCACGGCATGCATGCATGCGTTGTAATTAATGCATCGGTAACCGCAAATTATTGAAATATATAGTGCAATGCTTTGATGTGTCGTGTCAACTCGTACATCAACGAGAAGTTTGATTATCCTCTCCCTCGCGGACTTAACTGCACCTGCCTCTGGCTGTATGACAAGTTGGCCACCCACCTGTCGGGCCCACATGTCATACACGCAAAGTCAGGAGCGTCCCTTCCTCGCCCATGAGCGTGGTGGCTGGCAAGACTAGGAGAAGCTTTCGCTACATGCTCTCCCTCCAGCACGCGGTGGACATGCAGCAGTTCAACCACAAGAGGCGAAGATCCAAGCGTAGCCCGGACGCTCGTGTGGTAGTTTCATGTGTAGAGTAGTCTAGGATAGCGTGTACCATGCATGTAAGCTTAAAATCGTTGGGGTCGGCTCCATGCTATGTGGCCGTCTCGAAGTTTTTTTAAATAGTCTTCTGGCCCTACCTGTCACCCTGGTGATTGTGGTGGGTAAATGTTAGAGGTTGCAGCAAATATATTGTACACTGCGGGTCTTTCAGCCAAGTTTCGAGGCAAGCATGTGAGGCCAGTGCTATGATGTGTCGCATCAACTCGTACAACGAGGAGAAGCTTGATTTTACTACTACACGCCTTCTCCCTCGCCCATACACCCTGAGTCGAGGAGGTGGACGTCGTCGGTGGATGCCTCTCTTCTTCTTGCCTCCTATAACCAGCACTGCATCGCCCCGTGGCCTTAATGTTTTATTAGTAATAGTACTCCCTCCGTTCCCAAATATAAGTCTTTCTAAAGATTCCAGGAAGTGACTACTACATACGGAGCAAAATGAGTGAATCTACACTCTAAACTATGTCTACATACATCTGTATGATGTATTCCATTTGAAATAGTATCTAAAAAGGCTTATATTTAGGAACGCTGGGAGTATATGGCATTTTTATTCCAGTCTTAACATTTTCATTGTGAGGTGGGTAAATGTTAGAGGTTGCAGCAAATATATTGTACACTACGGGTCTTTCAGCCAAGTTTAGAGGCAAGCATGTGGGGCCAGTCCTATGATATGTCATGTCAACTCGTACAACGAGGAGAAGCTTGATTTTACTACTACATGCCTTCTCCCTTGCCCATGTGCGTGGTTGCTCGCAGACGAGGACAGGGTTTTGCTTATAGTACTTCTGCAACAATCTATCCCTCCCGCTCGTGGTGGACGGACATGCAACAGTGGATTCAACACTGTTGAAAGAGCAGTAGTAACATCATTGTTCGTCTTCTCGAAGACGCGAAGAGCCAAGCGCAACCCGAACATGGTAGTTGCGAACATTGGAGCACGCATATAGCCAGGCTCTTGCATGAGACAAAATTGCTATGTGAGCCCACTATTGTACTAGTACGTACAACTACTTGCTAGCATAGCCCTGTAAACCAGAAAGGAGTATTTGCCCTTCTAGAGATTTCAACAAGTGACTAGACTACGAGACGGAGTACATATGGAGTAAAATGAGTGAATCTGCACCGTAAATAAATACCTACTTCTATCGTTTTCCTCTCTGAGGTGCACAATATTGAGTATACTGACTAGTCTCTTTTTGACACGCATTTACATTTTTTTGACACAGTACAGACGCAAGCGCTCATATACACACGCATACACTCACCCCTATGAACGCACACACGCACGGCACTATCATCTTGAAATTTATGAAGTCACCATAGGCACCTCGTCATCGACGGGAACGTCTCCTGACACGCGATAGACGCGAGTGGCAGCCGCCTCCATAGGTGCTTGAATGCCAAGGAGGGAGAGCGTAGCGGTTCCCGAGACGTTGAAAGGTCAATGATGCATCCTCAATTACATGCAGAGGGAATTAATCGGAGAAGCAGAATAGAGCCAGCACGATGTGAATGCACCAGAGTTTGGACTCTCATATAAGGCTGCTGCCAATGAATGGGTGCTTAGATGAGGTGCTAATCATATTAAATAGCTTAGCAACTATACTTCCCAATTCATAGGTGCTTAGATGAGGTGCTAAGCATATTAAATAGCTTAGCAACTATACTTCCCAATCCATAGGTGCTTAGCTTATGGTTGCTAAGCTTGCTTCATTTAATGATTTAGCAATTAAAGCTCTTCATGTATTGGTGGGCTTCCTTCTTTTAAATGTTTTGCATAGGTTCACGCGCTTAGCACTGTTTCTTCCTGGGGTCACCACACTCATCTCTCTCCTCTTAAATAATTTGCCACATCAGATTTTTTTGCCTAAATGGAAGGCTTAACACCTTTACAAGGTGGAGCATTGGGAGGGGCCTAAAGGCGCCCCACCACTCCAATCCATCTAGTCCCAAGTCTCTGCGCAACACTACTCACTCCAATCCAAGACCAAGTGATCAGAAGCCACAAGCACCTATGGAGGCGATGGACGCGAGCGGCAGCCGGCTGTGCCAAATCATCCAAGGCGTCGGCCTGCGGCCCCGCACCGCGCAGCGTTTCCAGATGATGCTGGCGACCGCCGGCATCGTAGCCCTCGCCGACACTGGCTTCGCCTCTCGCATGGACGACATGATGGTCAAATCCATCCGCAAGTTCACCGCCATTAAGAAGCATATGGACGACCTTGTCGTACTGCTCCAGCCCGCGCGCCCAGGCTCCTCATTGCTTGCCACTCTCATTGGCCTCCATGGTGACGAACTCTTTCAAGCCCTGGTGGCCCTGCAGGTGCCGGAGGTCACGACGAAGAATGTGCACCTCGAGGCCGCGCTTGCCGCGCAGCGACTCGCCATGCAAGAAACTGTCGACTTGCACATCCACGTCTACAAGGAAATAGTCTACATAGGCCTTTACAAGGCAAGCAAGGACAGAAAGACGTTGGCCTTCTTCCAGCGGCTGGAATCTTTGGACGCCATTGTTCAGAATCACGTCGACCTGTCCACGAAAGCCGCTGCTACTTAGGCGTCGTTCGATGGGCCGGCGCTCTGAGTCCAGGAGGTGGACATCATCGATGGATGCATCTCTTCTTCTTTCCTCCTATAACTAGCAGTTCAGCACTGCATCGCCTCGTGGGCTTAATGTTTTATTAGTATAGTACTCCCTCCATTCCCAAATATAAGTCTTTCTAAAGATTCCACCAAGTGACTACTACATACGGAGCAAAATGAGTGAATCTACACTCTAAACTATGTCTACATACATCTGTATGTTGTATTCCATTTGAAATAGTATCTAAAAAGGCTTATATTTAGGAACGCGGGGAGTATATGGCATTTTTATTCCAGTCGTAACGTTTTCACTATGAGGTGGGGCCGCAGTTGAGCAAACCCACCCCGCCCACCGGACGTCGGCCGAGTTTAGAATTAGAAGAGAGAAACGAGGGAGGAGAGCTAGCTGTTGCACGGACGTTGTTGTCAGATGGGACTCGTGTTGATAGAATAGGAGTACTGAGCACTCGTGCCTCTTTTTTTGAGGGAAAAATTAGTCGTGTGTCTAGTAGTACCACTAGTTGGGTTCGTGCGACCTATACCTGTCATCACTTTAGGTCTCCTTTTCGAACCACAGCTATGCTTCACAGTACATATTTTTCACGCATTTAGGCTAGTTGTAATGGGAGTATCATAAGCGGTATCATGCATGCCAACTAGATTTTTTGGATGATGTGGCACATAATTAAATGAGGAAAGAGAGGATGTAGTATCATATTATGATACCGTCTCATATTAAATGATGTACTACTTTGTGTCATGCATGAAAATTAAGAAGGTAACCTAAGGTACTAACCTATAATACTATGAATTACGGAAGTAGTATCATACACTAGTAACATATGCATGATACAAGTATATGATACTCCCTCTATCCAGGTGCATAGGACGTATTAGAGGTTGCACTGCGATTTAGGCGCAAGGACATAGGCCAGCGATTTTATTTGAAAAGAATGGAACGCGCCTATCGTTGTTTCTCAAAAACGCAACCAAGAAAGGCATTTAATCCATGATTATAGTTGAGACAGTTCACATGACCCCGTTTAAGGTTTCACACCCAATCCCCGCTACCCTCGTTGGCATGCACAGGTTACACCCATGCCCAAGTCAACCTTTAAGCATGCAACTCTATGGATGGATGAATGATGCATGCGTGGGAAGTGGAGAGAAGAGATTAATAGAGCTGCATGGGAGCCAAACCGAGGCACATTTAATTATACCATGCCTTATACATTTGGAAATTCTAATTTCTCTTAGATGCCCTATGCACCTGGACGGAGGGAGTACTACCCATGACAACCAGCCTTATCCTCCTATATGTACTCCTAGGCTATTTCCACATGCTCCCATTCACCGACATGTGGGACATAGAGCATCTGGGTCGTAGTGCATGCACGACTCGGAGCATATGTCGGGGTACTTTACATTTCAAACCTCACGAATTACATGCAAACCCCCCGCAGAAGAATAAATAAATGAATGAATTACTACATGAAACCGGATTATTTTCGTAGAAACCGGAGCACGTTCATTAAATTTTGGACATAACACGTTTATAAAAAATGACCGGACCTAAACCAGTCTAAGGGCCTCTTTGATTTTTCCGGCAAAAAAAGGGCCTCTTTGATTCGCAGGATACTGAAAACACAGGAATGGGGAAAATATGATGGCGATGAACCGAGACGAGGAGAACTCTAACTCAGTTAGAGGTTAGAGTTAGATTCTAACCCTGAACTAACTCTAAACCAAAGAGGTGTATGGATGGCAGGGTTAGATTGACAATAAATGCTCTTTCTCAATCATTTGACTACTTTGGACCCTATTTCCTGCTGGATTTGGTGTGGCCGGCTCTTCTGTGGCCTCCTCCCGCTCACAATTGACATAAACGAACCATCTTTACAAATCAAGCATGCAAAACATGATAATTTTTACTTTGTCCATACAAATGAGATATCCCACTTAAACATACAAGTTGTCAGGCAAGCTTCACAAAAAAACACTCCATGAAACAAATCATGAGCTAACTCATCACGGAAGTCATTCATGATAGTGAGGGAGCCCGGAGCCCCTCACGCACCGAGGGAGAGGAGCTCGCCATCGTTGCTCTGGAGGAAGGCTCTGTAGAGCCCAACCCCCGGGAACCCCTCCGATGCCGGGCCTTGCGAGTTGAGGTTGACACTGGCATGGGTAGCAGGGCCGCTTGCCGCCGACTGGGAACTTAATCTTTGGGCCTCTAGAAATAATGCAAGCCTGAAACTAAAATACCTAGAAAGGCGAACTAAATCTTTGGGCCTCTAGAAATAATGCAAGCCTAAAACTGAAATACCTAGAAAGGTGAACTGAATCTTTGGGCCTCTTGAAATAATGCAAGCCTGAAACTGAAATACCTAGAAAGGTGAACTGAATCTTTGGGCCACTAGAAAGATTTATTACCTCCTCAAGCAGCATCAAACAATTCCATCCGTGCACCACAAATCTATACCAAGTTTGATCATGATCAACTTTTCCAAATCAGAATTAGCACTAGAGCGACCAAGATCAATGATATGGCTGTGAGAAAGAGAAGGAACGAACAAACTCACCCCTCTCATGACCTCCCTGGTAGATGCGCCGCCGCCGCGCACGACAGAGGGAGAAAAATGACCGGTGAAGGGGGAGCGGGGCGACCTTCGAAGGCCGGAGGGAGGTGGCGGCCGGAGTAGGGTGGCGGAGGCCGGAAGGAGATCGAGGGCGGCCGGAGGAGAGAGAGGGCGAGCGGCGCTTGGGCGGGCGGCCCTATGGGGAACAGAGAGGAGACGTGCGAGAGGGGGAGCGATCCAGTGCGGGCAGGGGAGATTTTTTTAGTTCTCTTTTAGTGGGCATGAGGATAACTAACCCAATTAGAACCTCTTCACCGGGCTAGTTTTTTTAGCTGGGTTAGAGCAAACTATCTCGAACTAACCCTCGTGTTTCGATAATTTGAGGCTATTTCAACCCAAACTAGCTCTAACTTAGGGATCCAAACAAAGATGAGTGTTACTGTACATGCTACAGTGTGGACCATAGCACATTGTTTTTTATGGCCATATCACCACATTGTTTTCTACTGCTGGTTCATTGGGCTGTCGTGGTTCACACTGCTGGTTCACTGGGTTGCCGTGGTTCGCACTCCTCTGACCTGAGTAGTAGTTGTACTAATATATACCGCATCATTCTTTGCTCCTTCTTACTACTCCGACATATGGGAGAGCCAGCATCCGGGTCGACGTGTCATGCACCAGATTAGAGCGCGGAACGGAAGGGAGCCCTAGTAATTCATGACTATAGTGAGTGGTCATATCACAAGTCTTTCCAGCAGTAACGCGCCGTCAAATTGCACAGCCCGGCCTTTCCAGCAGTATCTCTACTCTTATCTCTATCTCTAATCTTATAAAAAACAGAGTTGGTGATGATGGTGTGCCTGCCATCCTGCAATATAAGCCGTCCAATTAATATCTGACGGATAGGAAGGAAAAATGGAAATTTTGCAAAAAGGTACCCACAGCCACTCAACATTTGCAAATAAGGCCTTCCCTCGTTCATCCTTTTCTCCCACAAGATAAACTACTCATACAAATGCATCTTGATGTTTCATGCAACGCATGGGCATCTTGCTAGTGATTGAGAATCTGCCACTCGCTCACCCTCCTCGCCTCTCTGTCAAACCGCCTACCCGAAAACGGCCGCGCGTACTGCCCGGGAAAAGCCCCGCCCTCAACTTTTAACTATGCGAAAATAGTTCGAGCTTGTTCGTTCTATATAAATACTTACAATATGTTTATTCACCTGTGGGGTTGTTCAGTGAATGGAGGGGTGGGGAGCACAAGTGAACAATACTAGTACTACTAGTAGTAGTAAGTAGGAGTCGTACAGTAGTCACCTTAAATAGTAGAGAGTTTCTTTTCTTTAATGCCACGTACACAAATTGAAACGCTTGTTATCGAGAGAAAAAGATAATCACTCCACTATATATGTACGCAGGGGCCTGAGCGCTTGCTTTACTAGGCTTGCTCTCTTCATTCTCTCCCATTCTCTCGTCCTCTCCAGATATAAACAAGACAGCGGTAGCGACATTTTCCCTCTGCTCACCGCTGGTCACATATCTGGACGGATCCCTTCGGCCGGGGCGTGTAGAGGACTAAAAGGTGCATCATTCACGCGGTCATCGCCGCCGAGGGAGGAAACCCACAGCTGCCGGAGGGGCCCGATCCTCTGCCTGTGCCGTTCTCTCCAACACAGCGCCGGCTCGGGAGGTCCTCCGACCCTTCTTCCTCCCTGCCGTATTGTCCGCAGATTCGACCTGCCGCCGCCAACATCCCGGCGACCCTCAGGTATAAGTTCTTCAAAAGTGGCCTTGCTCTACTGCCCCAGCTCCCCACGTGTCTGCATGTGCATCTTTTCTACTCCCATCAGCTCCTCCAAAGCCACCTAAATTTTTAGTATTATTAGAGGCAAAGCTACTTCATGCATTCGAATCTAGGGCTTTGTTCAAACAAGGAAGAAAGGGGGGAAAATGGTAGCATGAATCTAGGACTTGATTCAAAGAGGAAATAATATGGTGAAAGTAGTAGAGACCGGATACCCAACCTGTCTCTTGGTTGAAAAGGGAAATAATGGGAAAACGCATTACAAACTGGATAAGGAGTAGATCTATTATTGGTTGAAAAAAGGATAGAAAGTGGCGGCTGGTGGACAAGTCAACATAGTATGTACAGGATTAGATTTGCTGCCCTCACATAGTAAAAGGTCTCCAGGATTAGATTTGCTGCCCTCACATAGTAAAAGGTCTCCAGGATTAGAATTGTTGCCCTCACATAGTAAAAGGTCTCAGGATTAGATTTGCTGCCCTCACATAGTAAAAGGTCTCCAGGATTAGATTTGCTGCCCTCACATAGTAAAAGGTCTCCAGGATTAGATTTGCTACCCTCACATAGTACAAGGTCTCCAGGATTAGGTTTGCTGCCCTCACATAGCATGAAAAAACTCGACATCACCACTTTATGCCTCCTTGTAGGTACATTGTGCTGATGCGTCCACTGTCGCATGTCCTTATACCAACCTTTTGCTGTTGTTAATGTAAGGGTGCATGTAAAATGAAGCGATCACATTGTTACCTTAGGGACATGTCTAACCAGTGTTATTGTTAATCTAATGCCTCTAGTGATAAGATGCAATTAAACTGTGTTACAAATGGCACTCCTGTTGTTTTCCCCAATATGATAAGTAAGTTGCTCCTTTACGCTGCTGAGTGTCCTGGTGTCCCCATGGTCCCATGCCCTTAAACCAACTCTTTAGCTGCTGTTGATTTACTGTGTCTGGTAAACAAGCAATGCCACCATTAAAGTAATCCCATATTTGAGGAATCTCATTGTTGATCGTAATGCTTCTGGTAACATGAAGCATTGCTGACGTTTTAAAATTTCTACTGTCCTTGCGTGATTGCCATGAACATAATTAAGATGCTTCTTTTCATTTTGTATATGTTTCGTATATTCTTATTGACCAGCAACTGTTTACTTTCTATCTTTTGTGCAGATATGGATATCCATTTCACCTTGTTGCTATTGTGACCTTTTGGTGAACTTCACAAAACACTTTTTTTGGAATGAGTGTCTTGTGCAGTTCAACTAAAATGTCACGTGGGCAACATCTCTCAATTTTGGTGGAACTGCACAAAATGGTGATTGGAGTTTCCAAAATCTCCGTCAAGTTCTGCTGGTAATCTCGTGCAACATTCTGTTAGACTTTGCAAGATGAGCCGTCACTGTCACCACAATGGCACTTTATTTTAGTGGAACTGCACAAAAGGATAAGAAAATTATAGTTGCACCTTACATGAACCGGACAACCAACCTTAATGTTCCTCAATTTTAGTGCAACTACTAAAGAAGAACCTGCCAGCTCACGAGAGAAAGTACTTCTTGCTAGCTGAATGATGCAATCTTTGCTTCATTTCAGGTGAACTGCAGAAACAGGTGCATGAATTGAATCATGAAACTCCAGGCAGGCCTCATCCAAGTGGAGATGTAGGTTGAGTTCAAGGAGGCCACTATTAAAGTGAAATCATGCTCTCCTTGTTTGTGCTGTGCAAACAGGAATACTCAACTATAGATGTTGTGACGGTCAAGAGCATTCGCCAAGTTCTTCGATTTTATGACATGGCTGGCCAAGATGGATTTAATCCTGATATTCACTTTATCAAAAGGCTCTAATGGGTTGGTTCTGAATCTTGCAAGCTGGGAATCAATGAGATGTGTAGGCATCTTTGTTGTACTTATTATTTGAATCTTATTTGTTGGTTCTGAATCTTGCAAGCTGGGAATCAATGAGATGTGTAGGCATCTTTGTTGTACTTATTATTTGGATCTTATTTGTTGGTTCTGAATCTTGCAAGCTGGGAATCAATGAGATGTGTAGGCATCTTTGTTATACTTATTATTTGGATCTTATTTGTTGGTTCTGAATCTTGCAAGCTGGGAAACACGACATGATGATGCAGAGGACAAAAACCATAACAAACAGTTCAAACTTGGTAGTATTATCTTTGTGAAAGTGGGACAAATGTGTTGATCGTGTGCGTCCTGATAATAATAATTCTAATTGTCGTGCATGTTGATCCTGTGGCACTGATAGAACGAGCCAATGCATTGGTTGTTTTAAGTATAAATTTTTATTAAAGCTAATTAAATTTAAGTAAAGTGACCACTAACTCCTGTTATTACAGTACCAATACATACCCGCTCGTGAACCGATGTGTGGCCGGAGTAGGTTTCTTAATGGAGGCGTTTGAATGCCGAGGGTGCATCTTCTGCCGGGCGTGCAACGGATGAGGGAGGGGTAGTAACTGTTGTCGCTTGTACACACAAAGTTTACTGTTGAATCCAGTTCCCCAAGAGCTGAAAAACGAACTGCTGTCGCAGCCTACACACTCGTTCACTTGAAGAGACTCCAATGGCGATCCGAGGGGTGAGCCTGCTGGATATGGACTTCAGCAAGGAGTTCCCCTTTGAGTTCGTCTTTCAGTCCTATGGCTGCACCAAGTTGAATGTGATGTACACCAACGATCCGGACTCGGTGAAGTTCTGCCAAGCTGAGTTCAAGCAGTAACTACAGGACGAGAAAGCACAAGGTTGCAGGAATAGACCTTGTGCCCATCCATTCGTCTCCTAACAGGGACCAGCGGATCGCCGTCGCCCAGGTATGTGTGCAGGACGAGGTTCTCATCTACCACTTCTGCAGGGCCATCAGAGGTTCTGGAGCATTCGCCCGTTTCATCGGCAGCGCCGACTGCACCTTCGCTACGGTGGAGAGAAGGAAGAATGCGAAGATTCGGCCATCTGGTGCAACAATCTTGTCGACATCCCGAAGCAATACAAGATCATCAGCAACGGGCAGGAGAAGGACTCCGTGGTTAACCTTGCCGAGCCCCTCATCGACCCCTGATACGCCAACATGAAAGAAGACAACAATACCAAGGACCTGAACACGTGGGAGGTACCTCTGAATCTAGCCTACATAACCTACGCGTCCAAGACGCATACGCATGCTACAACATGTACAGGCAGATCTTGGACATGAGGGCGTGTCTGCTTCCCGTAACCGACGAGTACATGGACAGCCGCAGCGTCATGATCAAGCGTGCTAGGAAGGTCTAGATGTTGTACTTTATCTATTTATAAGCACCTTTATCATCTGAGTGTTTCATGCATTAGCCTATGTGTCGTAATTATCTGTTTTCTCCGAAATATTTCTTTAAGAACCCATTAACCTGACTGCTTTTTTAGTGGCTATTTGCTTATGTATGTAACTAGTTCACTTGTTCGTTAAAAAAACTAGTTCACTCGGCTGCCGTGCTTTGAATCTCCTTCCTCCCAACATATTCCCCTCCTTAGGTGGACCTAGCAGGTCCCTGAATTTTCTCCCACTTTCTTTTTCGATGTAAACTGAGTTTTCTCCCAGTACTTTTCTCTACAACCAACTCAACTATCCCACGTCTAGCCTAAAAAACAATAATAGCCCACGTACTATCAACTCATCAAATTTAAATGATATTTTATTTCGTAAGTTGAAAGTTCTGACAAAATAATAATAATTGTTTATATATAACTTGGCAAGTTAACTCCTAGTGATTGCGTACATAAGCTTGCAAAGATTTTACGGACCAATGCAGTAATAGACGTGCAATCATGTGTTTATGTTTTTATAACATTTCTCCGTCTAGCCCAACATTATATTTTCACCCTGCCCAGCAAGTCCGCGGATTTCGAGAAAAATGCAAATGGGATTTAAATTCTACCATATATAAATGGGCTTCATAGATGCTACATCATTGTTTCACCCAGCCCACCACATGGACTAAAAAACAAATGGACTGGCTGACATGTGGGCCAGTAGGTCGTGGATAACCCACAAGTATAGGGGATCGCAACAGCTTTCGAGGGTAGAGTATTCAACCCAAATTTATTGATTCGGCACAAGGGGAGCCAAAGAATATTCTTGAGTATTAGCAGTTGAGTTGTCAATTCAACCACACCTGGATAACTTAGTATCTGCAGCAAAGTATTTAGTAGCAAAAGTGGTATGATAGTAATGGTAACAGTAGCAACAGTAAAGATAAATGTTTTCGGGTTTTGTAGTAGTTGTAACAGTAGCAACGGAAAAGTAAATAAGCGAAGAACAATATATGAAAAGCTCGTAGGCAATGGATCAATGATGGATAATTATGCCGGATGCGATTCCTCATGCAATAGTTATAACATAGGGTGATATAGAACTAGCTCCAATTCATCAATGTAATGTAGGCATGTATTCCGTAAATAGTCATACGTGCTTATGGAAAAGAACTTGCATGGCATCTTTTGTCCTACCCTCCCATGGCAGCGGGGTCCTAGTGGAAACTAAGGGATATTAAGGCCTCCTTTTAATAGAGAACTAGAGCAAAGCATTAACACATAGTGAATACATGAACTCCTCAAACTACGGTCATCACCGAGAAGTATCCCGATTATTGTCACTTCGGGGTTGTCAGATCATAACACATAATAGGTGACTATAGACTTGCAAGATAGGATCAAGAACACACATATATTGATGAAAACATAATAGGTTCAGATCTGAAATCATGGCACTCGGGCCCTAGTGACAAGCATTAAGCATAGCAAAGTCATAGCAACATCAATCTCAGAACATAGTGGATACTAGGGATCAAACCCTAACAAAACTAACTTGATTACATGGTAAATCTTATCCAACCCATCACCGTCCAGCAAGCCTACGATGGAATTACTCACGCACGGCGGTGAGCATCATGAAATTGGTGATGGAGGATGGTTGATGATGACGACGGCGACGAATCCCCCTCTCCGGAGCCCCAAATGGACTCCAGATTAGCCCTCCCGAGAGAGATTAGGGCTTGGCGGCGGCTCCGTATCGTAAAACGGGATAAACTTTCTCTTTGATTTTTTTCTCCGTGAGACGGTATATATGGAGTTGGAGTTGAGGTCGGAGGAGGTCCAGGGGGCCCACGAGATAGGGGGCGCGCCCTAGGGGGGGTGCGCCCCCTTGTCTCGTGGACAGGCCCAGGCCCCCCTGGCCCTGATTCTTTCGCCAAAAATTCTTATTAATTCTGAAAAGTCCCTCCGTGGATTTGCAGGTCATTCCGAGAACTTTTCTTTTCTACACATAAAACAACATCATGGTAGTTCTGCTGAAAACAGCGTCAGTCCAGGTTAGTTTCATTCAAATCATGCAAGTTAGAGTCCAAAATATAGGCAAAAGTGTTTGGAAAAGTAGATACGTTGAGATTGTTTCCTCGGAAAGTGTACCGTATGCTCATTGCCATTAACATGAAAAGTGACATCGCCTTTGTTGCAATCAATGACAGCCCCTGCAGTATTACGAAAAGGTCTACCAAGGATAATAGACATACTATCGTCCTCGGGAATATCAAGAATAACAAAGTCCGTTAAGAGAGTGACATTTGCAACCACAACAGGCACATCCTCAAAAATACCGACAGGTATAGCAGTTGATTTATCAGCCATTTGCAAAGATATTTCAGTAGGTGTCAACTTATTCAATTCAAGTCTATGATATAAAGAGAGAGGCATAACACAAACACCTGCTCCAAGATCACATAAAGCAGTTCTAACATAATTTCTTTTAATGGAGCTTGGTATAGTTGGAACACCCGGATCTCCAAGTTTCTTTCGTATTCCACCCTTAAAAGTGTAATTAGCAAGCATGGTGGAAATTTCAGCTTCTGGTATCTTTCTTTTATTTGTAATGATATCCTTCATATACTTAGCATAAGGATTTACTTTAAGCATATCAGTTAAGCGCATACGTAAGAAAATAGGTCTAATCATTTCAGCAAAGCGCTCAAAATCCTCATCATCCTTTGACTTGGATGGTTTAGGAGGAAAGGGCATGGGTTTCTGAACCCATGGTTCTCTTTCTTTACCGTGCTTCCTAGCGACAAAATCTCTCTTATCATAACATTGATTCTTTGATTGTGGGTTATCAAGATCAACAGCAGGTTCAATCTCTACATCATTGTTATTACTAGGTTGAGCATCTACATGAACATCATTATTAGCACTAACATCAGGTTCATGTTCATCTCTGGATTGTGTTTCAGCATCAGAGATAGAAGTATCATTGGGATTCTCAAGCGTTTCTACATTAGGTTCACTAGAAGTTTGCACAGTCCTATCATTCTTATTTTTCTTCTTCTTAGAAGAACTAGGAACATCTAGATTATTATTCTGAGAATCTTGTTCAATTCTTTTAGGGTGGCCTTCAGGATACAAAGGTTCCTGAGTCATTATACCAGTTCTAGTAGCCACTCTAACGGCAAAGTCATTTTTATTATTCAATTCATCAAGCAAATCATTTTGAGCTTTGAGTACTTGCTCAGCTTGAGTAGCAACCATAGAAGTATATTTGCTAACGCGGTGAAGTTCATCTTTAACTCTAGCCAGATTATCACCTACGCGTCCTATCTCAAAAGCATTATTCTTTAACTCTCTACCAACATAAGCATTAAAACTTTCTTGTCTAGCCATAAAGTCATCAAATTCATCCAAGGAAGGGCTATGAAATTTAGTAGAGGGTATTTCAACTTTATCATATCTATAGAGAGAATTTACCTTTACTACCTGTGTCGGGTTATCAAGACAATGTGGTTCTTCAGACGGTAAATTAAGACCATGTATTTCTTCAATAGGTGGTAAATTCTTGACTTCTTTAGCTTTAATACCTTTTTCTTTCATTGATTTCTTTGCCTCTTGCATATCTTCAGGACTGAGAAATAAAACACCTCTCTTCTTCGGAGTGGGTTTAGGAATAGGCTCAGGAGTTGGCTCAATTAGTTCAGGAATTACTTCAGGAACTGGCTCGGGAAGAGTCCAATTATTTTCATTAGTCAACATATTATTCAATAGTATTTCAGCTTCATCGACTGTTCTTTCCCTGAAAACACAACCAGCACAACTATCCAAGTGGTCCTTGGAAGCATCGGTTAGTCCATTATAAAAGATATCAAGGATTTCATTTTTCTTAAGATGATGATCAGGCAAAGCATAAAGCAACCGGAGAAGCCTCCCCCAAGCTTGTGGAAGACTCTCTTCTTTGATTTGCACAAAATTATATATTTCCCGCAAGGCAGCTTGTTTCTTATGAGCAGGGAAATATTTAGCAGAGAAGTAATAAATCATATCCTGGGGACTACGCACACAACCAGGAGCAAGAGAATTATACCAAGTCTTAGCATCACCCTTTGATGAGAACGAAAATATCTTAAGGATATATAAATAGTGAGACTTCTCATCATGAGTAAATAGGGTGGCTATATCATTCAACTTGGTAAGATGTGCCACAACAGTTTCAGATTCAAGGCCATAAAAAGGATCAGATTCAACTAGAGTAATAATATCAGGATCAACAGAGAATTCATAATCCTTATCAGTAACACAGATAGGTGAAGTAGCAAAAGTAGGATCGGGTTTCATTCTAGCATTTAGAGACTGCTGCTTCCATTTAGCTAATAATTTCTTAAGATCATTTCTATCATTGCAAGCAAGAATAGCTTCAGCAGCTTCTTTGTTCATAACATAACCCTTAGGAACAACAGGTAATACATAATCATTGGGGGAACGTTCATCATCACTATCATCAATAGCATCTTCAATATTTTCATTCCCCCTAACTCTAGCAAGTTGTTCCTCAAGAAATTCACCTAATGGCAAAGTAGTATCACGCACAGAAGTAGTTTCATCATGCATAGCAGAAGTGGCATCATCAATAACACATGCGACATATCAGAATTCATAGCAGTAGCAGGTCTAGGTGTCGCAAGCCTACTAATAACGGAAGGAGAATCTAGTGCAGAGCTAGATGGCAGTTCCTTACCTCAACTCGTAGTTGAGGGCAAAATCTTGGTCTTTGCGTCTTTCAAGTTCTTCATAGTGATCAACAGATATAAATCCCAAGTGACTCAGAGAATAGAGCTATGCTCCCCGGTAACGGCGCCAGAAATTAGTCTTGATAACCCACAAGTATAGGGGATCGCAACAGCTTTCGAGGGTAGAGTATTCAACCCAAATTTATTGATTCGACACAAGGGGAGCCAAAGAATATTCTTGAGTATTAGCAGTTGAGTTGTCAATTCAACCACACCTGGATAACTTAGTATCTGCAGCAAATTATTTAGTAGCAAAAGTGGTATGATAGTAATGGTAACAGTAGCAACAGTAAAGATAAATGTTTTTGGGTTTTTGTAGTAGGTGTAACAGTAGCAACGGAAAAGTAAATAAGCGAAGAACAATATATGAAAAGCTCATAGGCAATGGATCAGTGATGGATAATTATGCCGGATGCGATTCCTCATGCAATAGTTATAACATAGGGTGATATAAAACTAGCTCCAATTCATCAACGTAATGTAGGCATGTATTCCGTAAATAGTCATACGTGCTTATGGAAAAGAACTTGCATGACATCTTTTGTCCTACCCTCCCGTGGCAGCGGGGTCCTAGTGGAAACTAAGGGATATTAAGGCCTCCTTTTAATAGAGAACCGGAACAAAGCATTAACACATAGTGAATACATGAACTCCTCAAACTACGGTCATCATCGAGAAGTATCCCGATTATTGTCACTTCGGGGTTGTCGGATCGTAACACATAATAGGTGACTATAGACTTGCAAGATAGGATCAAGAACACACATATATTGATGAAAACATAATAGGTTCAGATCTGAAATCATGGCACTCGGGCCCTAGTGACAAGCATTAAGCATAGAAAAGTCATAGCAACATCAATCTCAGAACATAGTGGATACTAGGGATCAAACCCTAACAAAACTAACTTGATTACATGGTAAATCTCATCCAACCCATCACCGTCCAGCAAGCCTACGATGGAATTACTCACACACGGCGGTGATCATCATGAAATTGGTGATGGAGGATGGTTGATGATGAGGACGGCGACGAATCCCCCTCTTTGGAGCCCTGAACGGACTCCAGATCAGCCCTCCCGAGAGAGATTAGGGCTTGGCAGTGGCTCCATAACATAAAACATGATGAAACTTTCTCTCTGATTTTTTTCTCCGCGAGACGGTATATACGGAGTTGGAGTTGAGGTCGGAGGAGGTCCAGGGGGGCCCATGAGATAGGAGGGGCACGCCCTAGGGGGGGCGCCCCCTGTCTCGTGGACAGGCCCTGGGCCCCTGGCCCTGATTCTTTTGCCAAAAAATCTTATTAATTCTGAAAAGTCCCTCTGTGGATTTGCAGGTCATTCCGAGAACTTTTCTTTTCTACACATAAAACAACATCATGGTAGTTCTGCTGAAAACCGCGTCAGTCCGGGTTAGTTTCATTCAAATCATGCAAGTTAGAGTCCAAAACAAGGGCGAAAGTGTTTGGAAAAGTAGATACGTTGGAGACGTATCAGTCGTAGCCTAAGAAGGTGTTGGATTTACATCCAATGGCCGGCATTCTTCTTCAATCTCTCGTCTTCTTCCCCAAGCGCTGTCGGCACCGCCTGCTCTAGCATTCAGCGTCTAGCGGTGTTGTTTTGCGCTCCTCAGCAAAATGCTACCTCGTCGATGGCTAGGCCATCCCTCCACTCCGCACCTCCTGTTGTTCTCTCCCGAGTGTAGGCCCACCCCGCACCCGAACCATTCAAGTTTCTCACTCCTCTCCGTCTGCGACTCCATGGCCACATCTTCCCCGTCTTCGGGTCGTTCTAGTCTGGGGCCTCGCCATCGTCCACCGCCTCGGTGTGCTCGGCGCGGCGTGGTCAACATACGAGAGTCATCGGAAGAGGACTGTACGTTGAGAGCCTGACGGCTGGGACCCACGAGGTCCATGGTGGCAGGAAAAGAAAGTTCCTCCTTATTACACACTGTACATGGACTGTACGTGGGAAGGGCTTCTGTATTTCGTGAAAAAAATGTTCCCCCCGCTGACAGGTCGAACCCACCAGCTATATCTTCGCATGCAAGGAAGTACCTCCTTATTACGCACAAAAAATGAATACCCCCCTGCTAGATGGGACCCACCATAGTGGGTGGCTAACTTGTGGGCCTACTAAGTTGAAGGGGACGGAGGGCTTTGTCAACTTAGTCAATATGAATGATTCTAGCTCCAGTGACCGTACGATGTCCATCCAACGGCCATAGTGCTTCTTCAACCTCTGGTCTTCTTGCTCCAGCCGTCCAAAGCAGCGTCGGTCGTGCCGCGTGCTCCTGCCTCTCGTGGCCGGCTGTGATGCCGCAGAGGCCTCACCGCCCCCTACTACTCCCACCGCTGGCCCAGGGCATCCCTCTACTCACCCACACCCCTGTTATTCTGCGGCAATGGCAGCCTCACGCCGCAGCCGAACCAGTGAACCCTCGTACTCCTCTTTGCGTGGGCATCCACTACCGCGTCTTCCCCGGATCCGCGTCTTCCCCTTCCTAGGCCTTGCCGTCGTCCACCGCCTTGGTGCTCTCGGCCTGGCATGGTCAATGTGGTCAACGACCGACTTCCATCGGAAGAGTACTGTACGTGGAGAGGCTGATAGCTGGGTCAATAGCCACAGTTGGGTCCACGGCCACAGCCCAGTTTTTTTGTGATTTGCCAAGTAAGTTGCTTTGTCAGGCCTATTGGGCTGCAAATCTTTCAAGATGAGGAGAGCTTCATTCGGCTGGCCGAGAAAATGACCTATCAGTAATGAGAAATGGGATGTACATTTATAAAACACATCAAACTGGCAATTAGTTTTAAATTTCTTTTTTTCATTTCGAGATTTTAAATTGCATTGATTTTTATGCATGGACAATTTGTTGGATTTTATATTGATATACATTTATTTTTAAAATCAGTTTGAATGTGACTTGAAATTTCGGGATTAAAAACAGTTCGGACCGCACCGAAATATGCAAAATTTCATATGATTTTTTAACCGTGGCCACAATATGGGTGGGCTCCAAAAAAAACCTTAAGAATTAGCAAATGGGCTATAAATTATTAGAAGTAATGGCAGATGGGTTGTATGCTGTTTTCCACAGATTTGAGGCTTTCCTAAAAATAGGTTGACACACAAGCAGTGACTATTGGATGTCCATCCAACGACCATCGTGCTTCTTCAATCTCTGCTCTTCCTCCTCGAGCCGCTCAAACAAGCGCCGGCAGGACTGCCTGCTCCCTCCTCCCCGTGGCCGGCTGTGCTGCTGCGCAGGCCTCACCGCCCCACCGTACTCCCATCGCGGGGCTAGCCATCCCTCTACTCACCCACACCTGCTATTATTCTCCGGCGACGGCATACGAACCAGTAAACCCTCGTACAGTGGTACTCCCCTCCGCGTGGGAAACAACTGTCGAGTCTTCCCTGCCTCTGTGTCATTCCCTTCCTAGGCCTCGCCATCGTCCACCGCGCTGGTGCTCTCGGCGCGGCCTGTTCAACGTGGTCAACGACCGACATGCATCTGAAGTGGACTATACATGGAGAGGCTCACAGTTGGGTCGACGGCCGAAGCAAGGAAGTGCCTCCTTATTACGCGCAAAATAATTATTCCATCACCTGACAGCAGGGACCCACCAGACGGGCCACCATATTTCGCGAAAAAACGTTTCCCCCTGACTGCTGGGACCCACCAGCTACATCTTCTTACGCAAGGAAGTGCATCCGGGCAAAAAAAAACGATTCGCCTCCCTGACTGCTGGGCCCACCAGCTACATCTTCGCACACAAGGAAGTGCGTCCAAAAAAGCGATTCGCCCCCCTGACTGCTGGGACCCACCAGCTACATCTTTGCACGCAAGGAAGTGCCTAACAGTCGGGACCCACCTGGTCGAAGCGCACGTAGCGTTGTCATTCTGGTCGCGAACGTGTACGTACATACTGGTCGATGTAGAGGTGTGCACGTGTCGTAGTAGAGGCGCGCACGTGTCATAGTAGAGGCACGCACGTGTCGTAGTAGAGGCGCGCATGTAGCATGTACACGTACGTACAGCGGCCAGGATGCAAGAAATAAAATACGGCCACGTATGTGTACATACGGGCGGGGTCTCGAATGCCTACTCGCGCATATATACGTACGGCCAGGCCTCGTGTACATGGCTGGGTCGGAATGGAGAAACATCGTCGTCGTCATGTTCATGGGGAGCCAACCAGCTGGGTCGGAACGGAATGCGTCGTCGTGTTCATCGGGAGGGCTTGGACGGAACAGGCGATGGAAACGAGGCCTGGCGTACCACAGAACAGAGGAAACGGCCTTGTGTTCGACCGGCCATGTTCGAAACGGGATCATGTTCATCGGGAGGGGTGTGGCATACCGCAAAACGGAGGAAACAGACCTCCTATGGTCGAAAGGGGGTCATGTTGATCGGGAGGGGTGTGGCGTACCGCAAAACAGACGAAACGGACTTTTGTTGGAGAGCTACGGTCGAAACGGGGGTCCTATTCCTCAGGATGGGTGTGGCGTACCGCAAAACGGGACTCCACAGGATACTGTTCATCTCCACCGTCAACCTCCTCCAGCCTCCACGGGATACTATTCATCCACCGTCGACCTCCTCCGGCCTCCACGTGCGACTGTTCATCCACGGGCTCCTGTTCATCCAGCCTCCACCGCGCGCTACTCCACTGGCTACTGTTCAACCAGCCCTCTCCACGGGCTCCTGTTCAACCACCCCTCCACGGGTTAATGTTCATCCACCCCTCCACCATCTACTGTTCATCCAGTCCTCCATGGGGTCGTCCTATTCATCCTGCCCTCCACGGGGTCCTGTTCATCCAGCCCCAACCGGCTCGATTGATAGGGGTCCTATTCATCTAGAGGCAACGCCACGGGTCCTGTTCATCCAATCCCACCGCTCACTGTTCATCCAACCCCCCCCCCCCCGCAACACTCACTGTTCATCCAGAGAGGTAGCATCAATCGGCTTCAGTTAGCAGAAGTAGCGAAGGAATCAATCGATCGGGTTCAGTAACGTGTAGCCTGCAGTGCAATCGCTCGGGTTCAGTTAGAGCCCAACGCCTCGCTCGGGTTCAGTTAGAGCCAACGCCTCGCACACACGCGCGTACGTGTACGAGAGAAACACGCATCGCTCGGCCCCCGACCACCCACCATAACCGGGAACTCCCCGAAATTTTCCTCGCCCTCGCTTCTACCACGCTTTTTCTGTCATGGACAGCCCAAAGAATGTCATGTAGCTGCATCTCCGGCCCGCCCAGCACGAAAAGCCCATCTTCTGTCATGATTTTTTTTCATAGAAGTAGGATCCCACCACATCTAGGATGATACCGAGTTTTGTCACAATTATCGTCATAGAACTGTCATATGTATGACAGAAAAAAGTTTCGTTCGACCCAAAATGTCACGGATGTGTCTTTTTTTTGTAGTGCATGCTCGATACTTCCTGTGTTGGTTCTTATATGCTGAAGACTATTGAATTCAAATGGGACTTATTGGAAAGAATTAAACGCAACTCTGAAGATTCGGGTTCCGATGATGGTAAGGAGTCAGGTATGACGCCTAAGTTTGATTGTGTTAAATCTTTTATGGATACCGATGCTTTTCGTGGATTTAGCACTAAATATGGTCTTGACTCCGAGATAGTAGTTTCTTTCTGTGAATCTTTTGCTACTCACATTGATCTCCCTAAGGAGAAGTGGTTTAAATATAATCCTCCCATTAAAGTAAAAGTAGTTGCACCTATTACAGTTGAAAAAAAGAATGTCACCTATAGTGATCCTATTGTTCCTACTACTTATGTTGAGAAACCTCCTTTTCCAGTTAGAATGAAGGATCATGCTAAAGCTTCAATTGTTGTTCGTAAGAGTAATACTAGAACTTATACACCTCCTGAGCACATTAAAGTTGAACCTAGTATTACTATGGTTAAAGATCTCTTGGATGATAATTTAGATGGGCATGTTATTTACTTCTATGGTGAAACTGTTAATATTGTTAAACCAGATGCCAAAATACATAGACATGGCGTAGGCATGCCTGTTATTTCTGTTAAAATAGGAGATCATTGTTATCATGGTTTATGTGATATGGGTGCTAGTGCTAGTGCAATACCCTATTCCTTATATCAAGAGATTATGCATGATATTGCACCTGCTGAGTTAGAAGATATTGATGTTACAATTAAGCTTGCCAATAGAGATACTATTAGGCCTTTTGGGATTGTTAGAGATGTTGAAGTCTTGTGTGGGAAGGTCAAATACCCTGCTTATTTTCTTGTTCTTGGTTCCCCACAAGATGACATTTGTCCCATTATATTTGGTAGACCCTTCTTGAACACTGTTAATGCTAAGATTGCTAGCGAAAAGGATGTTGTTATGATTGGCTTGGATGATATGACTCATGAGTTTAATTTTGCTAAATTTCGTAGATAACCCCGTGATAAAGAATTACCTAGTAAAGATGAAATAATTAGTCTTGCTTCTATTGCCCTGCCTCCTACCGATCCGCTAGAACAATATTTGCTAGACCATGAAAATGATATGTTTATGAAAGAAAGAAGGGAAATAGATGAAGTGTTCCTTAAAAAGGAACCTATTTTGAAACATAACCTTCCCGTTGAAATCTTAGGGGATCCTCCTCCACCCAAGGGTGATCCCGTGTTTGAACTCAAACCATTACCTGATAATCTTAAATATGCTTATCTTGATGAAAAAAAATATATCCTGTTATTATTAGTGCTAACCTTTCAGAACAAGAAGAAGAAAGATTATTGAAAACTCTACAGAAGCACTGTGCCGCTATTGGATATACTCTGGATGATCTCAAGGGCATTAGTCCCACGTTATGCCAACACAAAATTAATCTGGAGGAAGGTGCCAAACCAGTTAGAGATCCTCAACGACGACTGAATCCCAAGATGAAAGAACTGGTAAGAAAGGAGATACTAAAGCTCCTTGAGGCAGGTATAATTTATCCTGTTGCTGATAGTGATTGGGTAAGCCCTGTCCATTGTGTTCCAAAAAAGGGAGGTATTACTGTCGTTCCTAATGATAAAGATGAATTGATTCCGCAAAGAATTATTACAGGTTATAGGATGGTAATTGATTTCCGTAAATTAAATAAAGCTACTAAGAAAGATCATTACCCTTTACCTTTTATTGATCAAATGCTAGAAAGACTATCCAAACACAAACATTTCTGCTTTCTAGATGGTTTTTCTGGTTTCTCTCAAATACCTGTGTCAGCGAAGGATCAATCAAAAACTACTTTTACTTGCCCTTTCGGTACTTTTGCTTATAGACGTATGCCTTTTGGTTTATGTAATGCACCTGCTACCTTTCAAAGATGCATGATGGCTATATTCTTTGACTTTTGTGAAAAGATTTGTGAGGTATTCATGGATGATTTCTCCATTTATGGATCCCCTTTTGATGATTGCTTGAGCAACCTTGATCGAGTTTTGCAGAGATGCGAAGACACTACTCTCGTCTTCAATTGGGAGAAGTGCCACTTTATGGTTAACGCGGGCATTGTCTTGGGGCACAAAATCTCCGAGAGAGGTATTGAAGTTGATAAAGCTAAAGTTGATGCTATTGAAAAGATGCCATGTCCGAAGGACATAAAAGGTATAAGAAGTTTCCTTGGTCATGCCGGTTTTTATAGGAGGTTCATTAAGGACTTTTCTAAAATCTCTAGGCCTCTAACTAATTTATTGCAAAAAGATATTCCTTTTTTCTTTGCTGATGATTGTGTAGAAGCATTTGATAAACTTAAGAAAGCTTTGATCACTTCACCTATTGTTCAGCCACCTGATTGGAATTTACCTTTTGAAATTATGCATGATGCTAGTGATTATGCTGTAGGTGTTGTTCTTAAGCAAAGAGTTGATAAGAAATTGAATGTTATCCAGTATGTGAGTAAGACTATTGATACTACCCAGAGAAATTATGCTACTACTGAAAAAGAATTCTTAGCAGTTGTGTTTGCATGTGATAAGTTTAGACCGTATATTGTTGATTCCAAAGTTACTATTCACACTGATCATGCTGCTATGAATTTGATGGGTTCTCTTGCTCCAAGAGTTTGATTTGCATATTATTGATAGAAAGGGAGTTGAGAACCCCGTTGCAGACAACTTGTCTAGGTTAGAGAATGTCCTTGATTACCCACTTCCTATTGATGATAGCTTTCCTTATGAACAATTAGCGGTCATTAATGCTTCTCGTACTGCTCCATGGTATGCTGATTATGCTAATTACATTGTTGCTAAATTTATACCACCTAGTTTCACATACCAACAAAAGAAAAAGTTCTTTTATGATTTAAGACATTACTTCTAGGATGACCCACACCTTTATAAAGAAGGAGTAGATGGTGTTATTAGACGTTGTGTACCTGAGCATGAACAGGAACAGATCCTACGCAAGTGTCACTCTGAATCATATGGAGGACACCACGCTGGAGACGGAACTGCACATAAGGTATTGCAATCCGGTTTTTATTGGCCTACTCTCTTCAAAGATGCTCGTAAGTTTGTTTTTTCTTGTGATGAAGGTCAAAGAATTGGTAATATTAGTAGACGTCAAGAAATGCCTATGAACTATTCTCTTGTTATTGAACCGTTTGATGTTTGGGCTTTGATTATATGGGACCTTTTCCTGCCTCTAATGGATATACACATATTTTAGTTGCTGTTGATTATGTTACTAAGTGGGTAGAAGCTATTCCAACTAGTAGTGCTGATCATAACACTTCTATTAAAATGGTTAAAGAAGTTATTTTTCCGAGGTTTGAAGTCCCTAGATATCTTATGACTGATGGTGGTTCACATTTTATTCATGGTGCTTTCCGTAAAATGCTTGCTAAGTATGATGTTAATCATAGAATTGCATCTCCTTATCACCCACACTCTAGTGGTCAGGTAGAGTTGAGCAATAGAGAGCTCAAATTAATTTTGCAAAAGACTGTGAATAGATCTAGAAAGAATTGGTCCAAGAAACTTGATGATGCATTATGGGCCTATAGAACTGCATACAAAAATCCTATGGGTATGTCTCCGTATAAGATGGTTTATGGAAAAGCTTGTCATTTACCTCTAGAACTTGAACATAAAGCATATTGGGCTATCAAAGAGCTCAACTATGACTTCAAACTTGCTGGTGAGAAGAGGTTGTTTGATATTAGCTCACTTGATGAATGGAGAACCCAAGCCCATCAGAATGCCAAGCTATTCAAAGAAAAAGTCAAACGCTAGCATGACAAAAGGATACAAAAGAGTGAGTTTAACGTAGGTGATTATGTGTTATTATTCAAATCTCGTTTAAGATCTTTTGCAGGGAAACTTCTCTCTAAATGGGAAGGTCCTTACGTTATCGAGGAGGTCTATCGTTCGGGTGCCATAAAAATTAACAACTTCGAAGGCACGAGTCCGAGGGTGGTGAATGGTCAGAGGATTAAACATTATATCTCAGGTAATCCTATCAATGTTGAAACTAATATTATTGAAACCGTAACCCCAGAGGAATACATAAGGGACACTTTCTAGAACATTCTAGACTCTAAAAAGGAATAGGTGTGTGGTACGGTAAGTAAACTGACTCCAAAACAATTCTAATTGCAATTTTTATCAGTTTTGGAATATTTGAGAATTTTAGCAAGAAAGAAGTAGTCCGGGAAGGACACGAGGCCGCCACAAGGGTGGAGGGCACGCTCACCCTTACTGGGTGCGCCCCCTGTCTCGTGGCCACCTCGTGTGCCTCCCGGACTCCGTTTTCTTGCACGTTACGTATTTTGGTCGGTAAAAATTCATTATATAAACTTCCGAAGGTTTTGACCACCGTATCACGCAAATATCCCCTGCTTTCGTTTCGAGCTGTTTTCTATTACAGATCTAGAGCATCATGGCATCCCCAAGCGCTCCCAAGGACAAGTTTTTCGAGAGGGTTATCAACCCCTATCTCGCGGAGGTGCTGCAAGACCCTCAAACCATTGAGATGCGTGAGGGGGTGCTGCACATCCGCGATGTGGAGGGACCAAGGCCTACCGGAAGCGTGGAGACAAAGCTCGAAGCCGTGGAGCAGCAAGTCTTCAAGTGCCAAGGGATGGTGGAGCGTGGACTCAACGCCAACCAGATGATGACCACGGAATTCACCAACAACCACAAGCTAGATGCCAAAGTCATTGGGGAAACCATCTTCCAGCTTCAAGAGAAAATCGAGCACCTCCAAGCCCAGATCTATGACCTGCAAAACCAGAACTGTGAGTATGAATATAGGTTCAAGAGGATGAGTCTGGCTGCAGATTTAAGGATCCCGGAGACTCAATCATCCTTCTATGATGGTGAGCCTATGCCTTGGAAGATGGACGACAAGCCTACATCATCAACAACTCCTACTTCACCACCTCCGAGGACATAATTGCATGGATATGGGCACTCCCCTTGGCAACTGCCAAGCTTCGGGGAGGTGCCCCGGTATTGTATCACCATCACACTCCTATCTTACCGTTTTATTTTGTTCGATCTTTTTTTGTAGTATCTTGATCTAGTAGATTGCAATTTTGATATCAAGTAGTTTTGAGTTTTGCTTTATGTTCTCTTTATGTAATCAAGTCCGTGAGTTATCTATAATAAAGATTAGTGTTGAGTCAAGGGCTTTACTATCTTGCTATGATCTTGAGAAAAATAGAAATAATAAAAATAATAAGAGAGTTCATATTGATCTTATGGATAGTAATGACTTCACACATAGAAAGTATGAGGCTTAAAAGTTGTTGAGAGTTGATAAACGTAGTTTTGGTCATCGTTGCAATTAATAGGAAGTAATAAGGAAAGAGAGGTTTCACATATAAATATATTATCTTGGACATCTTTTATGATTGTGAACACTCATTAAGTATGACATGCTAAAAGAGTCGACGTTGGACAAGGAAGACAACGTAATGGTTTATGTTTTCTCACATGTCAGTTAAAGTATAACATTGACCTTCTGAACATGTTGAGCTTGCCTTTCTCCCTCATGCTAGCCAAATTCCTAGCACCAAGTAGAGATACTACTTGTGCTTCCAAATATCCTGAAACCCAGTTTTGCCATGAGAGTCCACCCTATCTACCTATGGATTGAGTAAGATCCTTCAAGTAAGTTGTCATCGGTGCAGGCAATAAAAATTGCTCTCTAAATATGCATGACTTATTAGTGCAGATAAAATAAGATTTATACGATCTTGTTATGGAAGCAATAAAAGCGACGGACTGCATAATAAAGGTCCATATACAAGTGGCAATATAAAGTGACGTTCTTTCGTACTAATATTTTGTGTATCCAACCCTAAAAGCGCATGACAACCTCTGCTTCCCTCTGTGAAGGGCCTATCTTTTACTTTATGTTTTTACTTTATGCTTGAGTCAAGGTGATCTTCACCTTTCCCTTTTTTATTTTATCCTTTGGCAAGCTCCTCGTGTTTTAAAGATCATGATATATATATATATATATCCAATTGGATGTTCGTTAGCATGGACTATTATTGTTGACATCACCTAAAGGTTATTCGTTGGGAGGAAACACAATAAGACTCTATCTTTCTCAGTGTCCGACTGAAACTCCATAACCACAAGTATTGTGTGAGTGTTAGCAATTGTAGAAGACTATATGATAGTTGAGCATGTGGACTTGCTGAAAAGCTCTATTCTTGACTCTTTCTGATGTTATGATAAATTTCATTTGCTTCAATGACTGAGATTATAGTTTGTTAGCTTTCAATGAAGTTTCTGAACCATACTTGACATTGTGAATTGATTGTTACTTGAGCATAAGAAGTCATATGACAAAATCTATTTATGTTGTTGTTATAAGGATAGTCATGATGCCCTCATGTCCGTGTTTTACTTTTATCGACACCTCTGTCTCTAAACATGTGGACATATTTTTCGATTTCGGCTTCCGTTTGAGGACAAGCGAGGTCTAAGCTTGGGGGAGTTGATACATCCATTTTGCATCATGCTTTTATATCAATATTTATTGCATTATGGGCTATTATTACACATTATATATCAATACTTATGGCTATTCTCTCTTATTTTATAAGGTTTACCATGAAGAGGGGGGAATGCCGGCAGCTGGAATTCTGGCTGGAAAAGGAGCAAACATTGGAAACCTATTCTGCACTGCTCCAAAAGACATGAAACTCCATGAAACTTATTTTTGGAATTAATAAGAATTATTGAGCGAAAGAAACACCTCAGGGGGTCCACACCCTGGCCAGGAGGGTGGGGGCACACCCACCCCTACTGGGCGCGCCCCCTGTCTCCTGGGGCCCCTGGTGGCCCTCCAGTGTCCATCTTCTGCTATATGAAGGATTTTACCCTGGAAAAAATCGTTGGCAAGCTTACGGGACGAAACTCCGCCGCCACGAGGCGGAACCTTGGCGGAACCAATCTAGAGCTCCGGCAGAGCTGTTCTGTCGGGGACACTTCCCTCCGGGAGGGGGAAATCTGAAGGAAATATGCCCTAGAGGCAATAATAAAGTTATTATTTATTTCCTTATAATCATGATAAATGTTTATTATTCATGCTAGAATTGTATTTTCCGGAAACATAATACATGTGTGAATACATAGACAAACAGAGTGTCACTAGTATGCCTCTACTTGACTAGCTCGTTAATCAAAGATGGTTATGTTTCCTAACCATGAACAATGAGTTGTTATTTGATTAACGAGGTCACATCATTAGTAGAATGATCTGATTGACATGACCCATTCCATTAGCTTAGCACCTGATCGTTTAGTATGTTGCTATTGCTTTCTTCATGACTTATACATGTTCCTATGACTATGAGATTATGCAACTCCCGTTTACCGGAGGAACACTTTGGGTACTACCAAACGTCACAACGTAAATGGGTGATTATAAAGGAGTACTACAGGTGTCTCCAATGGTCGATGTTGGGTTGGCGTATTTCGAGATTAGGATTTGTCACTCCGATTGTCGGAGAGGTATCTCTGGGCCCTCTCGGTAATACACATCACATAAGCCTTGCAAGCATTACAACTAATATGTTAGTTGTGAGATGATGTATTACGGAACGAGTAAAGAGACTTGCCGGTAACGAGATTGAACTAGGTATTGGATACCGACGATCGAATCTCGGGCAAGTAACATACCGATGACAAAGGGAACAACGTATGTTGTTATGCGGTCTGACCGATAAAGATCTTCGTAGAATATGTAGGAGCCAATATGGGCATCCAGGTCCCGCTATTGGTTATTGACCAGAGACATGTCTCGGTCATGTCTACATTGTTCTCGAACCCGTAGGGTCCGCACGCTTAAGGTTACGATGACAGTTATATTATGAGTTTATGCATTTTGATGTACCGAAGGTTGTTCGGAGTCCCGGATGTGATCACGGACATGACGAGGAGTCTCGAAATGGTCGAGACGTAAAGATTGATATATTGGAAGCCTATGTTTGGACATCGGAAGTGTTCCGGGTGAAATCGGGATTTTACCGGGTTACCGGGAGGTTACCGGAACCCCCCGGGAGCCATATGGGCCTTCATGGGCCTTAGTGGAAAGGAGAAAGGGGCAGCCCAAGGTGGCTGCGCCTCTTCCCCCTCCCCTAGTCCTATTAGGACTAGGAGAAGGTGGCCGGCCCCCCTCTCTCCCTTCCCCTCCGAGGAATCCTAGTTGGACTAGGATTGGGGGAGGAATCCTACTCCCAGAGGGAGTAGGACTCTCCTGCGCCTCCCCTCCTTGGCCGGCCAGCCTTCCCCCTCTACTCCTTTATATACGGAGGCAGGGGCACCTCTAAACACACAAGTTGACACAAGTTGATCCACGTGATCGATTCCTTAGCCGTGTGCGGTGCCCCCTGCCACCATATTCCTCGATAATACTGTAGCGGAGTTTAGGCGAAGCCCTGCTGCTGTAGTTCATCAAGATCGTCACCACGCCGTCGTGCTGACGGAAACTCTTCCCCGACACTTTGCTGGATCGGAGTCCGGGGATCGTCATCGAGCTGAACGTGTGCTCGAACTCGGAGGTGCCGTAGTTTCGGTGCTTGATCGGTTGGATCGTGAAGACGTACGACTACTTCCTCTACGTCGTGTCATCGCTTCCGCAGTCGGTCTGCGTTGGGTACGTAGACAACACTCTCCTCTCGTTGCTATGCATCACATGATCCTGTGTGCGCGTAGGAAATTTTTTGAAATTACTACGAAACCCAACAGTGGCATCCGAGCCTAGGTTAATGATGTTGATGTTATATGCACGAGTAGAACACAAGTGAGTTGTGGACGATACAAGTCATACTGCCTACCAGCATGTCATATTTTGGTTCAGCGGTATTGTTGGACGAGACGACCCGGACCAACCTTACGCGTACGCTTACGCGAGACCGGTTCCCTCGACGTGCTTTGCACAGAGATGGCTTGCGGGCGACTGCCTCTCCAACTTTAGTTGAACCAAGTATGGCTACGCCCGGTCCTTGCGAAGGTTAAAACGGAGTCTATTTGACAAACTATCGTTGTGGTTTTGATGCGTAGGTGAGATTGGTTCTTACTTAAGCCCGTAGCAGCCACGTAAAACATGCAACAACAAAGTAGAGGACGTCTAACTTGTTTTTGCAGGGCATGTTGTGATGTGATATGGTCAAGGCATGATGCTGAATTTTATTGTATGAGATGATCATGTTTTGTAACCAAGTTATCGGCAACTGGCAGGAGCCATATGGTTGTCGCTTTATTGTATGCAATGCAATCGCGATGTAATGCTTTACTTTATTACTAAACGGTAGTGATAGTCGTGGAAGCATAAGATTGGCGAGACGACAACGATGCTACGATGGAGATCAAGGTGTCGCGCCGGTGACGATGGTGATCATGACGGTGCTTCGGAGATGGAGATCACAAGCACAAGATGATGATGGCCATATCATATCACTTATATTGATTGCATGTGATGTTTATCTTTTTATGCATCTTATCTTGCTTTGATTGACGGTAGCATTATAAGATGATCTCTCACTAAATTATCAAGAAGTGTTCTCCCTGAGTATGCACCGTTGCAAAAGTTCTTCGTGCTGAGACACCACGTGATGATCGGGTGTGATAGGCTCTACGTTCAAATACAACGGGTGCAAAACAGTTGCGCACGCAGAATACTCAGGTTAAACTTGACGAGCCTAGCATATGCAGATATGGCCTCGGAACACGGAGACCGAAAGGTCGAGCGTGAATCATATAGTAGATATGATCAACATAATGATGTTCACCGATGAAACTACTCCATCTCACGTGATGATCGGACATGGTTTAGTTGATTTGGATCACGTGATCACTTAGAGGATTAGAGGGATGTCTATCTAAGTGGGAGTTCTTTAATAATATGATTAATTGAACTTAAAATTTATCATGAACTTAGTCCCTGATAGTATCTTGCTTGTTTATGTTGATTGTAGATAGATGGCTCGTGCTGTTGTTCCGTTAAATTTTAATGCGTTCCTTGAGAAAGCAAAGTTGAAAGATGATGGTAGCAATTACACGGACTGGGTCCGTAACTTGAGGATTATCCTCATTGCTGCACAGAAGAATTACGTCCTGGAAGCACCGCTGGGTGCCAGGCCTGCTGCTGGAGCAACGCCAGATGTTATGAACGTCTGGCAGAGCAAAGCTGATGACTACTCGATAGTTCAGTGTGCCATGCTTTACGGCTTAGAATCGGGACTTCAACGACGTTTTGAACGTCATGGAGCATATGAGATGTTCCAGGAGTTGAAGTTAATATTTCAAGCAAATGCCCGGATTGAGAGATATGAAGTCTCCAATAAGTTCTATAGCTGCAAGATGGAGGAGAACAGTTCTGTCAGTGAGCATATACTCAAAATGTCTGGGTATAATAATCACTTGATTCAATTGGGAGTTAATCTTCCGGATGATTGCGTCATTGACAGAATTCTCCAATCACTGCCACCAAGCTACAAGAGCTTCGTGATGAACTATAATATGCAAGGGATGAACAAGACTATTCCCGAGCTCTTCGCAATGCTGAAAGCTGCGGAGGTAGAAATCAAGAAGGAGCATCAAGTGTTGATGGTTAACAAGACCACTAGTTTCAAGAAAAAGGGCAAAGGGAAGAAAAAGGGGAACTTCAAAAAGAACGGCAAGCAAGTTGCTGCTCAAGAGAAGAAACCCAAGTCTAGACCTAAGCCTGAAACTGAGTGCTTCTACTGCAAGCAGACTGGTCACTGGAAGCGGAACTGCCCCAAGTATTTGGCGGATAAGAAGGATGGCAAGGTGAACAAAGGTATATGTGATATACATGTTATTGATGTGTACCTTACCAATGCTCGCAGTAGCACCTGGGTATTTGATACTGGTTCTGTTGCTAATATTTGCAACTCGAAACAGGGACTACAGAATAAGCGGGCACTGGCAAAGGACGAGGTGACGATGCGCGTGGGAAACGGTTCCAAAGTCGATGTGATCGCGGTCGGCACGCTACCTCTACATCTACCTTCGGGATTAATATTAGACCTAAATAATTGTTATTTGGTGCCAGCGTTGAGCATGAACATTATATCTGGATCTTGTTTAATGCGAGACGGTTATTCATTTAAATCAGAGAATAATGGTTGTTCTATTTATATGAGTAATATCTTTTATGGTCATGCACCCTTGAAGAGTGGTCTATTCTTACTAAATCTCGATAGTAGTAATACACATATTCATAATGTTGAAACCAAAAGATACAGAGTTGATAATGAAAGTGCAACTTATTTGTGGCACTGTCGTTTAGGTCATATCGGTGTAAAACGCATGAAGAAACTCCATACTAATGGACTTTTGGAACCACTTGATTATGAATCACTTGGTACTTGCGAACCGTGCCTCATGGGCAAGATGACTAAAACACCGTTCTCCGGTACTATGGAGAGAGCAACAGATTTGTTGGAAATCATACATACCGATGTATGTGGCCCGATGAATATTGAGGCTCGTGGCGGATATCGTTATTTTCTCACCTTCACAGATGATTTGAGCAGATATGGATATATCTACTTAATGAAGCATAAGTCTGAAACATTTGAAAAGTTCAAAGAATTTCAGAGTGAAGTTGAAAATCATCGTAACAAGAAAATAAAGTTTCTACGATCTGATCGTGGAGGAGAATATTTGAGTTACGAGTTTGGTGTACATTTGAAAAATTGTGGAATAGTTTCGCAACTCACGCCACCCGGAACACCACAGCGTAATGGTGTGTCCGAACGTCGTAATCGTACTTTACTAGATATGGTGCGATCTATGATGTCTCTTACTGATTTACCGCTATCATTTTGGGGATATGCTTTAGAGACGGCCGCATTCACGTTAAATAGGGCACCATCAAAATCCGTTGAGACGACGCCTTATGAACTGTGGTTTGGCAAGAAACCAAAGTTGTCGTTTCTTAAAGTTTGGGGCTGCGATGCTTATGTGAAAAAGCTTCAACCTGATAAGCTCGAACCCAAATCGGAGAAATGTGTCTTCATAGGATACCCAAAGGAAACTGTTGGGTACACCTTCTATCACAGATCCGAAGGCAAAACATTCGTTGCTAAGAATGGATCATTTCTAGAGAAGGAGTTTCTCTCGAAAGAAGTGAGTGGGAGGAAAGTAGAACTTGACGAGGTAACTGTACCTGCTCCCTTACTGGAAAGTAGTTCATCACAGAAAACTGTTTCAGTGACACCTACACCAGTTAGTGAGGAAGCCAATGATAATGATCATGAAACTTCAGATCAAGATACTACTGAACTTCGTAGATCAACCAGAGTAAGATCCGCACCAGAGTGGTACGGTAATCCTGTTCTGGAGGTCATGCTACTAGATCATGATGAACCTACGAACTATGAAGAAGCGATGGTGAGCCCAGATTCCGCAAAGTGGCTTGAAGCCATGAAATCTGAGATGGGATCCATGTATGAGAACAAAGTATGGACTTTGGTTGACTTGCCCGATGATCGGCAAGCAATTGAGAATAAATGGATCTTTAAGAAGAAGACTGACGCTGATGGTAATGTTACTGTCTACAAAGCTCGACTTGTCGCAAAAGGTTTTCGGCAAGTTCAAGGAATTGACTACGATGAGACCTTCTCACCCGTAGCGATGCTTAAGTCCGTCCGAATCATGTTAGCAATTGCCGCATTTTATGATTATGAAATTTGGCAAATGGATGTCAAAACTGCATTCCTGAATGGATTCCTGGAAGAAGAGTTGTATATGATGCAACCAGAAGGTTTTGTCGATCCAAAGGGAGCTAACAAAGTGTGCAAGCTCCAGCGATCCATTTATGGACTGGTGCAAGCCTCTCGGAGTTGGAATAAACGTTTTGATAGTGTGATCAAAGCATTTGGTTTTATACAGACTTTTGGAGAAGCCTGTATTTACAAGAAAGTGAGTGGGAGCTCTGTAGCATTTCTGATATTATATGTGGATGACATATTACTGATTGGAAATGATATAGAATTTCTGGATAGCATAAAGGGATACTTGAATAAAAGTTTTTCAATGAAAGACCTCGGTGAAGCTGCTTACATATTAGGCATTAAGATCTATAGAGACAGATCAAGACGCTTAATTGGACTTTCACAAAGCACATACCTTGACAAAATTTTGAAGAAATTCAAAATGGATCAAGCAAAGAAAGGGTTCTTGCCTGTGTTACAAGGTGTGAAATTGAGTAAGACTCAATGCCCGACCACTGCAGAAGATAGAGAGAATATGAAAGATGTTCCCTATGCATCAGCCATAGGCTCTATCATGTATGCAATGCTGTGTACCAGACCTGATGTGTGCCTTGCTATAAGTTTAGCAGGGAGGTACCAAAGTAATCCAGGAATGGATCACTGGACAGCGGTCAAGAACATCCTGAAATACCTGAAAAGGACTAAGGATATGTTTCTCGTATATGGAAGTGACAAAGAGCTCATCGTAAAAGGTTACGTTGATGCAAGCTTTGACACTGATCCGGACGATTCTAAATCGCAAACCGGATACGTGTTTACATTAAACGGTGGAGCTGTCAGTTGGTGCAGTTCTAAACAAAGCGTCGTAGCGGGATCTACATGTGAAGCGGAATACATAGCTGCTTCGGAAGCAGCAAATGAAGGAGTCTGGATGAAGGAGTTCATATCCGATCTAGGTGTCATACCTAGTGCATCGGGTCCAATGAAAATCTTTTGTGACAATACTGGTGCAATTGCCTTGGCAAAGGAATCCAGATTTCACAAAAGGACCAAACACATCAAGAGACGCTTCAACTCCATCCGGGATCTAGTCCAGGTGGGAGACATAGAGATTTGCAAGATACATACGGATCTGAATGTTGCAGACCCGTTGACTAAGCCTCTTCCACGAGCAAAACATGATCAGCACCAAAGCTCCATGGGTGTTAGATTCATTACAGTGTAATCTAGATTATTGACTCTAGTGCAAGTGGGAGACTGAAGGAAATATGCCCTAGAGGCAATAATAAAGTTATTATTTATTTCCTTATAATCATGATAAATGTTTATTATTCATGCTAGAATTGTATTTTCCGGAAACATAATACATGTGTGAATACATAGACAAACAGAGTGTCACTAGTATGCCTCTACTTGACTAGCTCGTTAATCAAAGATGGTTATGTTTCCTAACCATGAACAATGAGTTGTTATTTGATTAACGAGGTCACATCATTAGTAGAATGATCTGATTGACATGACCCATTCCATTAGCTTAGCACCTGATCGTTTAGTATGTTGCTATTGCTTTCTTCATGACTTATACATGTTCCTATGACTATGAGATTATGCAACTCCCGTTTACCGGAGGAACACTTTGGGTACTACCAAACGTCACAACGTAAATGGGTGATTATAAAGGAGTACTACAGGTGTCTCCAATGGTCGATGTTGGGTTGGCGTATTTCGAGATTAGGATTTGTCACTCCGATTGTCGGAGAGGTATCTCTGGGCCCTCTCGGTAATACACATCACATAAGCCTTGCAAGCATTACAACTAATATGTTAGTTGTGAGATGATGTATTACGGAACGAGTAAAGAGACTTGCCGGTAACGAGATTGAACTAGGTATTGGATACCGACGATCGAATCTCGGGCAAGTAACATACCGATGACAAAGGGAACAACGTATGTTGTTATGCGGTCTGACCGATAAAGATCTTCGTAGAATATGTAGGAGCCAATATGGGCATCCAGGTCCCGCTATTGGTTATTGACCAGAGACATGTCTCGGTCATGTCTACATTGTTCTCGAACCCGTAGGGTCCGCACGCTTAAGGTTACGATGACAGTTATATTATGAGTTTATGCATTTTGATGTACCGAAGGTTGTTCGGAGTCCCGGATGTGATCACGGACATGACGAGGAGTCTCGAAATGGTCGAGACGTAAAGATTGATATATTGGAAGCCTATGTTTGGACATCGGAAGTGTTCCGGGTGAAATCGGGATTTTACCGGGTTACCGGGAGGTTACCGGAACCCCCCGGGAGCCATATGGGCCTTCATGGGCCTTAGTGGAAAGGAGAAAGGGGCAGCCCAAGGTGGCTGCGCCTCTTCCCCCTCCCCTAGTCCTATTAGGACTAGGAGAAGGTGGCCGGCCCCCCTCTCTCCCTTCCCCTCCGAGGAATCCTAGTTGGACTAGGATTGGGGGGAGGAATCCTACTCCCAGAGGGAGTAGGACTCTCCTGCGCCTCCCTCCTTGGCCGGCCAGCCTCCCCTCCTCTCCTCCTTTATATACGGAGGCAGGGACACCTCTAAACACACAAGTTGACACAAGTTGATCCACGTGATCGATTCCTTAGCCGTGTGCGGTGCCCCCTGCCACCATATTCCTCGATAATACTGTAGCGGAGTTTAGGCGAAGCCCTGCTGCTGTAGTTCATCAAGATCGTCACCACGCCGTCGTGCTGACGAAACTCTTCCCCGACACTTTGCTGGATCGGAGTCCGGGGATCGTCATCGAGCTGAACGTGTGCTCGAACTCGGAGGTGCCGTAGTTTCGGTGCTTGATCGGTTGGATCGTGAAGACGTACGACTACTTCCTCTACGTCGTGTCATCGCTTCCGCAGTCGGTCTGCGTTGGGTACGTAGACAACACTCTCCTCTCGTTGCTATGCATCACATGATCCTGTGTGCGCGTAGGAAATTTTTTGAAATTACTACGAAACCCAACAGTGGCATCCGAGCCTAGGTTAATGATGTTGATGTTATATGCACGAGTAGAACACAAGTGAGTTGTGGACGATACAAGTCATACTGCCTACCAGCATGTCATATTTTGGTTCGGCGGTATTGTTGGACGAGACGACCCGGACCAACCTTACGCGTACGCTTACGCGAGACCGGTTCCCTCGACGTGCTTTGCACAGAGATGGCTTGCGGGCGACTGCCTCTCCAACTTTAGTTGAACCAAGTATGGCTACGCCCGGTCCTTGCGAAGGTTAAAACGGAGTCTATTTGACAAACTATCGTTGTGGTTTTGATGCGTAGGTGAGATTGGTTCTTACTTAAGCCCGTAGCAGCCACGTAAAACATGCAACAACAAAGTAGAGGACGTCTAACTTGTTTTTGCAGGGCATGTTGTGATGTGATATGGTCAAGGCATGATGCTGAATTTTATTGTATGAGATGATCATGTTTTGTAACCAAGTTATCGGCAACTGGCAGGAGCCATATGGTTGTCGCTTTATTGTATGCAATGCAATCGCGATGTAATGCTTTACTTTATTACTAAACGGTAGTGATAGTCGTGGAAGCATAAGATTGGCGAGACGACAACGATGCTACGATGGAGATCAAGGTGTCGCGCCGGTGACGATGGTGATCATGACGGTGCTTCGGAGATGGAGATCACAAGCACAAGATGATGATGGCCATATCATATCACTTATATTGATTGCATGTGATGTTTATCTTTTTATGCATCTTATCTTGCTTTGATTGACGGTAGCATTATAAGATGATCTCTCACTAAATTATCAAGAAGTGTTCTCCCTGAGTATGCACCGTTGCAAAAGTTCTTCGTGCTGAGACACCACGTGATGATCGGGTGTGATAGGCTCTACGTTCAAATACAACGGGTGCAAAACAGTTGCGCACGCAGAATACTCAGGTTAAACTTGACGAGCCTAGCATATGCAGATATGGCCTCGGAACACGGAGACCGAAAGGTCGAGCGTGAATCATATAGTAGATATGATCAACATAATGATGTTCACCGATGAAACTACTCCATCTCACGTGATGATCGGATATGGTTTAGTTGATTTGGATCACGTGATCACTTAGAGGATTAGAGGGATGTCTATCTAAGTGGGAGTTCTTTAATAATATGATTAATTGAACTTAAAATTTATCATGAACTTAGTCCCTGATAGTATCTTGCTTGTTTATGTTGATTGTAGATAGATGGCTCGTGCTGTTGTTCCGTTAAATTTTAATGCGTTCCTTGAGAAAGCAAAGTTGAAAGATGATGGTAGCAATTACACGGACTGGGTCCGTAACTTGAGGATTATCCTCATTGCTGCACAGAAGAATTACGTCCTGGAAGCACCGCTGGGTGCCAGGCCTGCTGCTGGAGCAACGCCAGATGTTATGAACGTCTGGCAGAGCAAAGCTGATGACTACTCGATAGTTCAGTGTGCCATGCTTTACGGCTTAGAATCGGGACTTCAACGACGTTTTGAACGTCATGGAGCATATGAGATGTTCCAGGAGTTGAAGTTAATATTTCAAGCAAATGCCCGGATTGAGAGATATGAAGTCTCCAATAAGTTCTATAGCTGCAAGATGGAGGAGAACAGTTCTGTCAGTGAGCATATACTCAAAATGTCTGGGTATAATAATCACTTGATTCAATTGGGAGTTAATCTTCCGGATGATTGCGTCATTGACAGAATTCTCCAATCACTGCCACCAAGCTACAAGAGCTTCGTGATGAACTATAATATGCAAGGGATGAACAAGACTATTCCCGAGCTCTTCGCAATGCTGAAAGCTGCGGAGGTAGAAATCAAGAAGGAGCATCAAGTGTTGATGGTTAACAAGACCACTAGTTTCAAGAAAAAGGGCAAAGGGAAGAAAAAGGGGAACTTCAAAAAGAACGGCAAGCAAGTTGCTGCTCAAGAGAAGAAACCCAAGTCTGGACCTAAGCCTGAAACTGAGTGCTTCTACTGCAAGCAGACTGGTCACTGGAAGCGGAACTGCCCCAAGTATTTGGCGGATAAGAAGGATGGCAAGGTGAACAAAGGTATATGTGATATACATGTTATTGATGTGTACCTTACCAATGCTCGCAGTAGCACCTGGGTATTTGATACTGGTTCTGTTGCTAATATTTGCAACTCGAAACAGGGACTACAGAATAAGCGGGCACTGGCAAAGGACGAGGTGACGATGCGCGTGGGAAACGGTTCCAAAGTCGATGTGATCGCGGTCGGCACGCTACCTCTACATCTACCTTCGGGATTAATATTAGACCTAAATAATTGTTATTTGGTGCCAGCGTTGAGCATGAACATTATATCTGGATCTTGTTTAATGCGAGACGGTTATTCATTTAAATCAGAGAATAATGGTTGTTCTATTTATATGAGTAATATCTTTTATGGTCATGCACCCTTGAAGAGTGGTCTATTCTTACTAAATCTCGATAGTAGTAATACACATATTCATAATGTTGAAACCAAAAGATGCAGAGTTGATAATGAAAGTGCAACTTATTTGTGGCACTGTCGTTTAGGTCATATCGGTGTAAAACGCATGAAGAAACTCCATACTAATGGACTTTTGGAACCACTTGATTATGAATCACTTGGTACTTGCGAACCGTGCCTCATGGGCAAGATGACTAAAACACCGTTCTCCGGTACTATGGAGAGAGCAACAGATTTGTTGGAAATCATACATACCGATGTATGTGGCCCGATGAATATTGAGGCTCGTGGCGGATATCGTTATTTTCTCACCTTCACAGATGATTTGAGCAGATATGGGTATATCTACTTAATGAAGCATAAGTCTGAAACATTTGAAAAGTTCAAAGAATTTCAGAGTGAAGTTGAAAATCATCGTAACAAGAAAATAAAGTTTCTACGATCTGATCGTGGAGGAGAATATTTGAGTTACGAGTTTGGTGTACATTTGAAAAATTGTGGAATAGTTTCGCAACTCACGCCACCCGGAACACCACAGCGTAATGGTGTGTCCGAACGTCGTAATCGTACTTTACTAGATATGGTGCGATCTATGATGTCTCTTACTGATTTACCGCTATCATTTTGGGGATATGCTTTAGAGACGGCCGCATTCACGTTAAATAGGGCACCATCAAAATCCGTTGAGACGACGCCTTATGAACTGTGGTTTGGCAAGAAACCAAAGTTGTCGTTTCTTAAAGTTTGGGGCTGCGATGCTTATGTGAAAAAGCTTCAACCTGATAAGCTCGAACCCAAATCGGAGAAATGTGTCTTCATAGGATACCCAAAGGAAACTGTTGGGTACACCTTCTATCACAGATCCGAAGGCAAAACATTCGTTGCTAAGAATGGATCATTTCTAGAGAAGGAGTTTCTCTCGAAAGAAGTGAGTGGGAGGAAAGTAGAACTTGACGAGGTAACTGTACCTGCTCCCTTACTGGAAAGTAGTTCATCACAGAAAACTGTTTCAGTGACACCTACACCAGTTAGTGAGGAAGCCAATGATAATGATCATGAAACTTCAGATCAAGATACTACTGAACTTCGTAGATCAACCAGAGTAAGATCCGCACCAGAGTGGTACGGTAATCCTGTTCTGGAGGTCATGCTACTAGATCATGATGAACCTACGAACTATGAAGAAGCGATGGTGAGCCCAGATTCCGCAAAGTGGCTTGAAGCCATGAAATCTGAGATGGGATCCATGTATGAGAACAAAGTATGGACTTTGGTTGACTTGCCCGATGATCGGCAAGCAATTGAGAATAAATGGATCTTTAAGAAGAAGACTGACGCTGATGGTAATGTTACTGTCTACAAAGCTCGACTTGTCGCAAAAGGTTTTCGGCAAGTTCAAGGAATTGACTACGATGAGACCTTCTCACCCGTAGCGATGCTTAAGTCCGTCCGAATCATGTTAGCAATTGCCGCATTTTATGATTATGAAATTTGGCAAATGGATGTCAAAACTGCATTCCTGAATGGATTCCTGGAAGAAGAGTTGTATATGATGCAACCAGAAGGTTTTGTCGATCCAAAGGGAGCTAACAAAGTGTGCAAGCTCCAGCGATCCATTTATGGACTGGTGCAAGCCTCTCGGAGTTGGAATAAACGTTTTGATAGTGTGATCAAAGCATTTGGTTTTATACAGACTTTTGGAGAAGCCTGTATTTACAAGAAAGTGAGTGGGAGCTCTGTAGCATTTCTGATATTATATGTGGATGACATATTACTGATTGGAAATGATATAGAATTTCTGGATAGCATAAAGGGATACTTGAATAAAAGTTTTTCAATGAAAGACCTCGGTGAAGCTGCTTACATATTAGGCATTAAGATCTATAGAGACAGATCAAGACGCTTAATTGGACTTTCACAAAGCACATACCTTGACAAAATTTTGAAGAAATTCAAAATGGATCAAGCAAAGAAAGGGTTCTTGCCTGTGTTACAAGGTGTGAAATTGAGTAAGACTCAATGCCCGACCACTGCAGAAGATAGAGAGAATATGAAAGATGTTCCCTATGCATCAGCCATAGGCTCTATCATGTATGCAATGCTGTGTACCAGACCTGATGTGTGCCTTGCTATAAGTTTAGCAGGGAGGTACCAAAGTAATCCAGGAATGGATCACTGGACAGCGGTCAAGAACATCCTGAAATACCTGAAAAGGACTAAGGATATGTTTCTCGTATATGGAAGTGACAAAGAGCTCATCGTAAAAGGTTACGTTGATGCAAGCTTTGACACTGATCCGGACGATTCTAAATCGCAAACCGGATACGTGTTTACATTAAACGGTGGAGCTGTCAGTTGGTGCAGTTCTAAACAAAGCGTCGTAGCGGGATCTACATGTGAAGCGGAATACATAGCTGCTTCGGAAGCAGCAAATGAAGGAGTCTGGATGAAGGAGTTCATATCCGATCTAGGTGTCATACCTAGTGCATCGGGTCCAATGAAAATCTTTTGTGACAATACTGGTGCAATTGCCTTGGCAAAGGAATCCAGATTTCACAAAAGGACCAAACACATCAAGAGACGCTTCAACTCCATCCGGGATCTAGTCCAGGTGGGAGACATAGAGATTTGCAAGATACATACGGATCTGAATGTTGCAGACCCGTTGACTAAGCCTCTTCCACGAGCAAAACATGATCAGCACCAAAGCTCCATGGGTGTTAGATTCATTACAGTGTAATCTAGATTATTGACTCTAGTGCAAGTGGGAGACTGAAGGAAATATGCCCTAGAGGCAATAATAAAGTTATTATTTATTTCCTTATAATCATGATAAATGTTTATTATTCATGCTAGAATTGTATTTTCCGGAAACATAATACATGTGTGAATACATAGACAAACAGAGTGTCACTAGTATGCCTCTACTTGACTAGCTCGTTAATCAAAGATGGTTATGTTTCCTAACCATGAACAATGAGTTGTTATTTGATTAACGAGGTCACATCATTAGTAGAATGATCTGATTGACATGACCCATTCCATTAGCTTAGCACCTGATCGTTTAGTATGTTGCTATTGCTTTCTTCATGACTTATACATGTTCCTATGACTATGAGATTATGCAACTCCCGTTTACCGGAGGAACACTTTGGGTACTACCAAACGTCACAACGTAAATGGGTGATTATAAAGGAGTACTACAGGTGTCTCCAATGGTCGATGTTGGGTTGGCGTATTTCGAGATTAGGATTTGTCACTCCGATTGTCGGAGAGGTATCTCTGGGCCCTCTCGGTAATACACATCACATAAGCCTTGCAAGCATTACAACTAATATGTTAGTTGTGAGATGATGTATTACGGAACGAGTAAAGAGACTTGCCGGTAACGAGATTGAACTAGGTATTGGATACCGACGATCGAATCTCGGGCAAGTAACATACCGATGACAAAGGGAACAACGTATGTTGTTATGCGGTCTGACCGATAAAGATCTTCGTAGAATATGTAGGAGCCAATATGGGCATCCAGGTCCCGCTATTGGTTATTGACCAGAGACATGTCTCGGTCATGTCTACATTGTTCTCGAACCCGTAGGGTCCGCACGCTTAAGGTTACGATGACAGTTATATTATGAGTTTATGCATTTTGATGTACCGAAGGTTGTTCGGAGTCCCGGATGTGATCACGGACATGACGAGGAGTCTCGAAATGGTCGAGACGTAAAGATTGATATATTGGAAGCCTATGTTTGGACATCGGAAGTGTTCCGGGTGAAATCGGGATTTTACCGGGTTACCGGGAGGTTACCGGAACCCCCCGGGAGCCATATGGGCCTTCATGGGCCTTAGTGGAAAGGAGAAAGGGGCAGCCCAAGGTGGCTGCGCCTCTTCCCCCTCCCCTAGTCCTATTAGGACTAGGAGAAGGTGGCCGGCCCCCCTCTCTCCCTTCCCCTTCGAGGAATCCTAGTTGGACTAGGATTGGAGGGGGAATCCTACTCCCAGTGGGAGTAGGACTCTCCTGCGCCTCCCCTCCTTGGCCGGCCAGCCTTCCCCCTCTACTCCTTTATATACGGAGGCAGGGGCACCTCTAAACACACAAGTTGACACAAGTTGATCCTCGTGATCGATTCCTTAGCCGTGTGCGGTGCCCCCTGCCACCATATTCCTCGATAATACTGTAGCGGAGTTTAGGCGAAGCCCTGCTGCTGTAGTTCATCAAGATCGTCACCACGCCGTCGTGCTGACGGAACTCTTCCCCGACACTTTGCTGGATCGGAGTCCGGGGATCGTCATCGAGCTGAACGTGTGCTCGAACTCGGAGGTGCCGTAGTTTCGGTGCTTGATCGGTTGGATCGTGAAGACGTACGACTACTTCCTCTACGTCGTGTCATCGCTTCCGCAGTCGGTCTGCGTTGGGTACGTAGACAACACTCTCCTCTCGTTGCTATGCATCACATGATCCTGTGTGCGCGTAGGAAAATTTTTGAAATTACTACGAAACCCAACAAAATCATCACCATCATCATCACCGACGATCCTCCCATCGAGAGAGGGTCAATCTCCATCAACATCTTCACCAGCACCATCTCCTCTCAAACCCTAGTTCATCTCTTGTATCCAATCTTGTATCCAAAACCACAAATTTTTACCTGTGGGTTGCTAGTAGTGTTGATTACTCCTTGTAGTTGATGCTAATTGGTTTACTTGGTGGAAGATCATATGTTCAGATCCATAATCCACATTATTACTCCTCTGATTATGAACATGAATATGCTTTGTGAGTAGTTACGTTTGTTCCTGAGGACATTGGTGAAGTCTTGCTATTAGTTGTCATGTGAATTTGGTATTCGTTCGATATTTTGATGAGATGTATGTTGTCTTTCCTCTAGTGGTGTTATGTCAACGTCGACTACATGACACTTCACCATTATTTGGGCCTAGAGCAAGGCATTGGGAAGTAATAAGTAGATGATGGGTTGCTAGAGTGACAGAAGCTTAAACCCTAGTTTATGCGTTGCTTCGTAAGGGGCTGATTTGGATCCATATGTTTAATGTTGTGGTTAGGTTTACCTTAATACTTATTTTGTAGTTGTGGATGCTTGCAATAGGGGTTAATCATAAGTGGGATGCTTGTCCAAGTAAGGGCAGTACCCAAGCACTGGTCCACCCACATATCAAATTATCAAAGTACCGAACGCGAATCATATGAGTGTGATGAAACTAGCTTGACGATAATTCCCATGTGTCCTCGGGAGCGCTTTTCTCATTATAAGAAATTGTCCAGGCTTGTACTTTGCTACAAAAAGGATTGGGCCACCTTTCTGCACCTTATTTACTTTCATTGCTTGTTACTTGTTACAATTTACCTTATCACAAAACTATCTGTTACCTATAATTTCAGTGCTTGCAGAGAAAACCTTACTGAAAACCGCTTATCATTTCCTTCTGCTCCTCGTTGGGTTCGACACTCTTACTTATCGAAAGGACTATGGTAGATCCCCTACACTTGTGGGTCATCACAACTCACTCCAAAGGATTGCTCCAAATGATCTACATCAACATAGAGCATCCACATCTTCAAGACCTACATGAAGTCATCATCGACAAAACCCAAGGTTAGTTCATCCCTCTAAGGGGGGATCTCACATCTAGGGGGAGCTTTACTCTAAGAATTGAGCTAAAGCAATTCTAATGGTGTGAACATAACAATGCTTTATGAAAAAGTGGTAACCCCACTTGTGCTTAAACGATGAGTATGACCTATGATCAAATGTTCTCATTTGAATCCTAAGTCAATATACTCATATATAGATGACCTAGTCATCGCCAATTGCTTGATAGATGCTAGAATTGGTTGTGCATGCTTTGTCACATATTTCATTTGCCATTTTATTGTGTGAGCATGTCGTTTGCATATTTTACTCATTCGAGGACATCCACTTGTTGTATTGCTTGTTTGGCTTCTTTTCTTTTGTTTAGCTATCTATGCTCTTCTTGTCTCAAACTCTTTTCATGCTATATCACAAAGTTTGATCAAGTCAGATTCAAACCACTCTGTGTGAGGAGCACTCGGAGTTTCCGATTTGTCAAAGACTTAGACTTCCAAAAGCTCTTCGTGCGTTTTAGTCTGACCGATTCATCCATTTCGGTCATACCGAGATCACTAAGTTGATCTAGGTTTTCAATCTTGGTGCAACTGATTTGAACTTTTCTGTCACACAAAGTTGCAGCAACTGCTTGCAGTTTTGCATCTCGGTGCCAGCGAGTTGTTCCACTCGGTCACACCGACAGGGTCAGGCTATATATATACTCACAGGTCAAATTTTTGGAAATTCTTCCGAAACTCTTCACCCACGCACACCCTGCTCTGCCTGATCGGGTCTCCGGATCATCCTCCTCATCGCCAGCGACCTCCCGCCGCTGGTCTCCGCCGCCGTCAATGGGATTCAGCTCCGATGTTGCCATCGTATCGAGTCCACCGCCGCATTAGGGTATGGACTTGATCTTTGTGCTATTCTCTCTCCGATTCCTAGCACATTGCATTGCCATGAATCTTGCCACGATTGAACTCTTCCTATCCAGCGAAAATACTCCGTAGTTTAGACTTGGATTGAAAATTTAGGGTTAGGTTTCTGCCAAATTCATCTCGGACCGACCGAGTTGTAGAAATCAGTCTCACCGATTTGGCTTAGGCCATTGCACATGTGGTTCTTGGTCCGACCGAGAATTGTAAATCGGTGTGACCGAGATCAATTCTCTGTGAAACCCTAGCAGTCTCGGTGCCACTGAACTGTGACTCGGTCCAACTGAGTTCACTAGTTTAGGTTCCAAAAGTTGCTTCGGTATCACCGAGTTTACAAATCAGTAGCTCTGAAATGCTTTCTGTGGAAAACTAAAACTAAGTTTTTGACTCAATGTTTTGCAAAAATATTCGTACTTTGTGATGCTCATCTACTCTACCGCATCCACATCTATTCACAGGGTCTACTATTAGAAGTTTGCATCATGTCAGATCGGAGTGACTGTCAGAACAGGTCAGAGGAGCAAGTACAGATGAGTGCAGGCACTAGTCCCTCTAGTACCTCAGATGAGGGTAGCAGGAGCACACCTAGTAACCTGCCCAAGGCAACTACTAGGACAAGGAAGAAGAGAACCTTAGAATCTGAAGATGAGGACTATGTGGCAGTTGATGATGAGGCCACATCTAAGAAGAAGGTGCTGAAGAAGGAATATGGCACAGCTGCTGCCATTAAGCCTCGTATGAAGACCAAAGCACCTGCAAGAAGGATTCCCATGTCTAAAGCCAGAGCCTCTACTCAAGTAACTTTGGAATCTGAACCCAAAGAGGCTGCTCCAGAAGGGAAGAAAAGGAAAGAAAGGGTCAAGAAGACAGTTGCCAGAATTGTTGGAAAGCCCTCTATGATGGAAGAAGAGGAAGAGATTGCTGCACCAGCAGCTAAAGCTCAGAAGCTGATAGGAGATGCAATCAGATCAGGGGCTGCTCCATCTAAGCCCAAAGATGCTCCCAAAGCTGCTGCTCCTAAGCCCAAGATTGCACCTAAGAGGAGCACTAGGAACATACCAGCTGAAGAAAAGAACAAGGCCCCAGTGCCTGAGTCAGCTAATGATGAAGAAGATGATGAATCACTTGTTTAGAGAAAGTTGAAGCCTAAGATCCCTCATCATGATGATGCTCATCCAGTAGCAGAGGACATGAAGCTCAGGAAGGATGCAGGTCTGAGACTGTGGAGACAGACTGGTCCCTATGCTGACAGAAGAAGAACTGTTGTGGACTACAGGTTTCACACTAAAGAACAACAGGATTTGTATGAGACAGTTTTGCTTGACAAGAAGCCCATAGTATGTGATATGAGATGGGTTGACTGGGAGTACATCAAGAAGATTGAAGAGCATTATCCAGGAGTGTATGACAGTTTCAACGCTTGTGGAGTAGATGACTTTGTTGGCCAGAAGCTCACCAAGTGGAATGATGAGCTCATCATGCAGTTTTACTCCACAGCTCACTTCTACCCAGATGGGAGAATTGTCTGGATGTCTGAGGGTACAAGGTATAATCTACAGTTGAGGAATGCTCTGAATTGATAAATGCTCCAAAGGAGAATGAGGATGACTTAGATGTCTATGCCACCAAGAAGAAAGACCACAACTCTATGGCTCAAATGTACAGGGAGATCCCAGATGTTGCTCTAGAGACACATAAGCTTGGATTAGTACATTATCTGTTGTCAGGATTGCCAACTATCAACTGGATCTTAAGGCACACTCTGTTGCCCAAGTCAGGAGATCACAAGATGATCATAGGCCATGCAATCAACTTGCTACATATATTTGATGTGCCTCAGAAATTCAAAGTCATGAGTCTGATTGTGGAAACAATCAAAAGGACTGCTGCTGATCAGAAGAGATCATGTGGGTATGCCCCACAAATTCAGGAGCTCATAAACTCCAAGATGGGCACTGGCACATATATTTTGGATAAAGAGCACTTGCCCATCTACCCTAACTTTGAGGAAAACACCATTGTGATGGATGAGAATGAACCATCATATGTGCAAGCACAAGAGAAGAAGGAGAAAGCAAGGGCTGAGAAAGCAACTAGGATGCCAACTGCTGAAGAGGCATCTCAGTATTTCCTGAAGAGCAAGAAAGATCAGCTTGGCTACTTGATTGCCTCCACCTTGAGGATTGAGAAGGGCTTGGCCACCCTGACTCAAAACCAGGAGAGTTTGGAGAGAATCATAGAGCAGAAGTTCTATGATCTTGATGTGAAGGTCACTAAGATCCAATCAGTTGTTGAGCAACTTCAGGAGGAAGTGGAGGAGAAGAAGGGCAAGACTACTACACATGCATTTGCTAGGGTGCCCAGAGGACAGAGATCTGCTGCAGTGCCTATCCCAAACACCAGAGCTACATCATCTGCACCAGCTACAGCTTCAGTGCCACCAGCTCCAGCAGTCACTCCACCAGCTCCATCTTCATCGACTGATGCTCTCGTTCTTGGAGTCATCTCTACACCACCACCTGAGGATCAAGCCTGAGAGTCGTTTAGCACTATGCATTTTCTATGAACTTTTTGGTAACTTGTTGCCAAAGGGGGAGAAAAATGTATAGATCATAGGCTTCGAGAGAGAGTGTTGCTTTTATTTTGTCTTGTTTTTGGTGGTTGAACTTCTTGTTTGCTCATTTGCTTGATAAATTATGTCTTTTGTGAGATACTTGGATGATCATGTGTTTGATCATATGCTATGCTACATTAATGCTTGTTGGATGATATTATCTCTCATATTCTCATATGATCATTCACTTTGCTTGGTGATGAGTGCATGTGTTTAACTATTATCATTTTGAGCGCTCCACCAAGATGTATGTGACATGGAAGAGTAACCCATGATCCTAACTCATTGTGCATTTGTAGTCCAAAGCAAATCTTAAATAATGCACAAATTTAGGGGGACCTCTTACTTTTCACATACTTCTCAACACTACAAAAAATACACTTCCATGATGATACGTGTTTGTCATAGTAGGTCGCGTTTTTTGTCATGCATGTACATCCATGACAAATTTATGACAGAATCAAGATAGTCATACATGTGCTGTCGTAGAAGTGTTCCATGACATTACCAAAATTATCATCACGGAAGTGTCCACTTCCATGATGATAAATCGCGCGTCACAGAAGTGCTTTCGTCAAGGGTGACCGACACGTGGCATCCACCATAACGGAATGCCGTTAAGCTATCGGGTCGGGTTTTGGATCCGATAACCCGTTAACAGCCCCGACCAATGGGGATTTTCCACGTGTAAAATCGTCATTGGCTGGACACGTGTCGGCTCATTGTCGGGACAGATGTCATCCACTCATTGGACAGAAGGCGCCTATGATACGTCGACACATGGCCTGGCCCAACAGAGGCCCATTCCTGTGAAAAGGTCAGCCCGTTTGACTTGGTCAAAATGTGATGGGCCGGCCCATGGAAAGCCTGTTAACGGCCTGTTCGCATATAGCCCATTTACAGCCGCTAACCCAAGGCCCGTTACGCCCTACCTGAATTAGGCCCAGTAGCGTCATCTGGGCCATCCAATATGATTCCAGTCTGTTTTCACTTCTGGCCCATGTATGGCCCATGATGTCTTTCGGCCCATATGAGGCCCTATGTAACTCTTGGCCTATTAACGGCCTGTGGTGAAACTGGCCCGCAATGAACAGTGTATCACTTTAGACCCATTAATGGCCCGTGGTGAAACTGGCCCGTAATGAAGAGTGTATCACTTTATACCCATTAATGGCCCGTTTTTCAGTTGGGCCGTTTCCAGCCCATGTTATCTTTCGGCCTTCTTAGAGCCCATTTATTCTTGGGCTCATTTCGAGCATTCATTTACTTACGGCCCATTACTGTAATTTTCTGCTTGTGGGCCAAATTCAGCCCGTGGTTACAGTCGGCCTGTTTGTGGTCCGTTAATACATTGGGCCGTTTTCATAGCGTCATCAAATACAGCCTATTAACGATGGCCTGTTATGGTCGGCCCATGAACGGACGATTCCAACTCTAGCCCGTTCACGACCATAATGCGGTCTGTTATTGGCCCATGTTTGGCCAATCGATCATACGACCCGTATAAGGCCCATTGATGATAGGGCCCGTAGAAGGCCCATTGTTTCTGCGGCCCGTACAAGGCCCAATGTTTCTACGGCCCGTAGAAGGCCTACTGTTTCTACGGCCCGTAGAAGGCCCACTATTTCTACGGCCCGTAGGAGGCCCAGTGTCACTACAGTAAATATTAGCCCATGGTTATTGTGGCCTAGTTTTAAAAAATAGGTTATTGCAGCCACTAGCAAACCACGGAAAAAGAACTGCACTGACTACAAGCAAACAAATAAACAAGACAACAAGGAAATAAATAAGCAAGCAACTTATGCTATGCTCTCACGGCTATTACACATATTACATCCACTGGGCATCAAAGTTCACCACCAGTGCAAATATAGGGAACACAGCAGCATATAAACGCCGCAGCAAAACAAGTCCAGAACTGAAACCACTTCAGAAGAGTTCAAGAAACAATATCCTGGGTACCCATAATGCTGGCAAGATGCTTAGCAAGCTTATTAACTTTCTCTTGTTTGGCGCTTAAATCCTCCAGCGCTTGCTATTGCACAAGAAAGTACGCATCTGAATTCTGCAGGGACTTCCTTAGTCCTTCGGCTTCTTGCTGCAGCACAGATGACTGATGCCTTTCAGCTTGTAGCTGAGACTGAAGAAGTCAAAGTGATTCAGGCAGTGAGTTCGAAGAGCTTGTGCCAGCGGTACTGGCCAGTAACTCGAACACTACATCAACGCAGGACTGTGGGGTTTTCTCACTATCTACAAGATTGTTTTTATCACCTTTCTTGGAGACCAACAGGGTTGTCTCACTATCTTGAACCTTATCTGCATTACTTTCTCTACCATTGCATAGTGGGGTGCTCTTCTCCAATATTCTGTTTGCATACTACAAGAGAAACAAGCAGACACATCACAGGTTTAGCTTGTAGTATACCAAACTCATTTTGGTAAACCGGTTCAGTAGTAAGGTGGACAGGATAACAGCATGAGACAAACATATATCTATGTACTATGGTCACTGTATTGTCCATATCATTCTAGTTTATGTTCCCTAATCAAGATAGAGACACAGTTCAACTCATATATTTTTAAGAAACAGCAGCATAGGCAGAATATAAGTGTGAGAAACTACACAGCATTGGCAGCACCTTGTAATGTGCATCACATGAGAACATAACTGTTTATACAACTTAAACTGAAATCAACATAGAGCAAGAAGTTAGAACAGCAATCCAGTTAAATAAATATGTTTAAAACATACCTGTTGCGCCATTGCAGTTTCAATTGGATCCTTCAAATTCGAAAATAGTTGGTATGAGTAAATACAGTGATGCAACAACAAAGGAGTATGGACCATAGCTACGGAATCTGACCTGAGAACAGTTGCTCTTCTTCTTTAAACGTGGAGTTTGGGTTAGCTGTGGTGGTCTTCGTGCTTTGGGCACTGCAGTAGCTTTACAAACTGCTCATGTGGGGGTACTCTGTGGTGGACATGGTGCTTTGTCAACTATAAGTGGGTTACTATCCGCTGGGGTTGCGGTTAGATGGGTTGTAGCTGGTTCTCTGCCCAACGATGTAAGTGTGCAATCTGGAAGAGTCTCGATTATGTGTGGTGGGGCTAGTTTGTGGGCCATTACAACCATCGTTCTATCTGCATCGACGGGTAGCACTGTCTTTTGTGAAGAACGGGTTTTTGCTCCCTTAGATACTGCCATCACCCCCTCCAATTCAAATGGCTGATAAACAAGAAACGAAATTGAACGTACAGACATTGTATGATAGACAAATGTGGTAATTCACATATATGTTGTCTAACCAAACAGGACAGCATGACACAATTTCACATATATGATGCCTAACTAAACAGGATAGCATGACACAGTTTCAGATATATGATGGATAACTTAACAGGATATAATGGCATAATTCAACATATGATGAGTACCTAAACAGGATGACATGACAAAACTATATGATGTCTTTCTAAAATAGGTTGGGATGAAATAATTCACATACATGTAGTCTAAGTATACAGAATGGCTTGATATAATTGACATAATTGATTCATATACTAAGCAGCTGGCACTCGCATGTATGATCTCTAAACTAAGCAGAGAGAATTCAATATTGTGCATATGATGTCTAAACTAAGCAATGCAAGACACCATATGCATCATATGAGAAATATAAACATTGCAACTTAGAGCATACACCTCAGGTGGGATATAGGACTGGTCATCTGTCTCTGAATCCTCCTCTGAGGAGCTCCCTGTAACCATCGAGATATATGCTTCAACAGGTACCATTGCCTGCTCTGAAGACCTTGTTTTCACTCCAGATTTTTCCACAACCGGCTCAAATGGCTGATACACATGAAGAGTAGTTCAATATACACAGATTGTCGACAAATGGAATACGTAATGAAAAAAAAGATGGCATGAGATAATTCACATATATGATGCCTGGCTCCATGGCGGTGCATAATTCACATATATGATAACTGGCTGAAAAACATGGCATTGCATAATTCACATATCTGATATAGAAAGCAAACAGGAGGCATTCACACAAAGCATGTCTAATCTAAGCAGATGGCATGGCAATGCAAGACACCATATGCATGATATGAGCAATATAACCCAGCTAAGTTAGAGCATGCACCTCGGGGGGGAATACGACTAGTCATCTCTCTCTGAATCCTCCTCTGAGGAGCTATCTGTAACTAGCAAGAAATCTGCATCGACACGTAGCACTGACTGCTCAGAAGACCTTGTTTTCACTCCAGATTTTCCCATGACCGACTCAAATGACTGATGCACAGGAAGAGTAAATTAATGTATAAACATTGCTGACAAATGGAACACATTATGGAAAAAAATATGGCACGATACAATTCACTATGATGACTGGTTAAACAGGATGGCATTGCATGATTCACGTATATGATGCCTGGCTAAAGAAGATGGCATTGCATAATTCCCATATACTCCCTCCGTTCCTAAATATTTGTATTTTTAGAGATTTCAAATGGACTACCACATACGGATGTATATAGACATATTTTAGAGTGTAGATTCACTCATTTTGTTCCGTATGTAGTCACTTGTTGAAATCTCTAAAAACAAATATTTAGGAATGGTGGGAGTATGATATAGAAACCAAACAGGTGGCATTCAAAAAAGCAAATCTAAACTAAGCTGGTGACATATAAGATGTATAATGTAAGCAATGCAAGGCGCCATATGCATGATATGACCAACATCAGCATGCCAGGTTAGAGCAAACACCTCAGGTGGGAAACAGGCATGGTCGGCTCCTTCTGAATCTCCATCTGAACAGTTATCTTCCTCTGGAATACAATTTGGAAATGCAGGAATGCACGTGCAAAACAGAGCATTTGGAAACATAGGATTTCAGTCAACCTGGGTGTTTGGATCACATGAATTGGAAGAACAGAGGAATGGAGAAACAAAGTGATGCGACGAGTGTACAACCTCTTTGGCATAGCCTTGTGGACCTCAGCATCATTGGGTTGGACGTGGAGGATGGTGATGATGCTGGTGTGACTGTCGGAAGCGGGGAAGAAGATCCGAGGCCTCTGGAAACGGCGCCGAGGGTACTGATCCGCTATGATGGACGGTTCCGTCGTTGGAGCAGCTCCGCTAAGGTGTACGGCAACGAGGCTGAAGCATGACAAGACAGACAACTTTAATCTAAAGTGGGACCCTAATATCATCTGCAATAGATGATGTAAAATACATCACCAAAAAGTTCTATATGTAAAACGCATCAGCCGCGCCACGGCCGCTCCGACAGATGTTGTAAGTACTGTTCACTCTGAACTTAACTGAAGAAAATGAACTTCACAGTTGAAACTGAATTTTACTGTCGAAACTGATTGAACTAGTAACAGAGCATTGCAATAGATGTTTAGGGCGTTCGAGCACTAGTAGCAAAGAAGCAGTGATCTAAATCAGCAGATGCTCGAGCAGGGAACGCACTAGCAGAGAGCAAGTCGTGCAGTAGCACCGCGAGCGAGTGCTAAAGCAGCAACTCATGTAGCTGCCGGAGGTCGTGCAGCAGCAGCAGCAGTGCAAGCGAGAGCAAGAGCAGAGTAGTAGCACAAATGAAAGCAGGAGCAGTGCAGCAGCGCGACCGACAGCAAGAACAGAGCCGCAGCGCGAGCAAGAGCCGGAGCAGCTGCAGCTAGTGCCGTTGTGGAAGTCGCCGTTGAGGAAGCAACGACATGGGGGATAGACATCGTGGATGATGTGGCCGGCGACGGCATCGTCGATGCAGATGCCATGTCTGCTCGGTATCGAGCACCGGCAGCCCCTTGAGATCGAATAAAAGATAAAATGCAGCAATGAGTGCAGAACCTCCTTGGTGGCGCCGAGTTGGCCTCGGCTTCATCAGAGGAATTAGTGAGGGTGATGCGGTTCCGGTGGGGCAGGTCAAGATGGTGCTGTGGGGATTTAGGTGGCGCGATAGACGAGGCGAACATCGAGGTAGCTCCTTGGAGGTGGAGGACGGGGCGGCTGATCCGGCGGGACGACGAGATCGACAACGGATCCTCATCTGAAGCGGTGGATGAGGAACGGCGAGCTGTTGCGGTGGACGACGTAGTCGGGAAAGAGTCTCTGGCTGGGCGGTGGTCGGGAGGCCGACGGAGGAGCGTGGGGTTTCGCGGGTTTTGGCAGCCTCGGTGTACGAATGGGGGAGAGGGGGTGGCGAAGGGGGAGGGGGAGCCAAGCTTAGGGATGCGCTTGTCCGAAATGTAGGGTAAGTTACAGGCGTACCCCCACCGGTTTTGACACCGCGATGTGGAGCTTCATTTCCGGCTGAGGGGTAGAAGGGGGATTTCGCGTGTCTGGGCTGCGGGAGCGATTTCGGACGAGGAGGGAGTTCTTGCGCGCGTTCAAATTTCGGGATAACAAGGCGTGGCGCGGGTTGAAGAAGCGGAAGTTTCAAAGCAGGTGAGACAAAAGATACTCGAGCTTGAAAATTTCGGGATAACAAGGTGCGGATTCCTTGTTCGGCAGAACAAACTTAACGTGTAAAAAAGATCATACAAGACACAAGAGAGTCATGTCCCCTTTTACTATATTGCTATAGATGCCATTGAAAAAACTACAAGAAAAATGTAAAAATAATCGGGAGAACATGATTACCCTGCACAGTACCAAATCGATTCGCACTTCCCTCAACAACAACAAAAAACTAATCAATTCCCACCAAATCAAGAGTAATGTCCCTTTTTATATGATTACAGATGCCATGATCTCGAATTTCAATTTTTGAATCCATGTTATGTTGAATTCGAATATATCATTAGGTGACCTTGCGGTTTATAATTGATGTAGCCATACATTTTGATCTTCCATCATATATGAACATTTTACTCCACCATGTGAACATATATATTGTCGTCTACCATATGGACTAAATTTGAATCAATTTTCCTTATTTGAATACGATTGTTGTCAAGTTATACAATAATTTAAATATTATTTTGATAACAAAAAGACATGCATATAGCAGTAATCATATTTCACTATGAACTACATGTACCATCACTCTCCAATTCAAATATATGTATCCATTTTATGTTGAATTCAAATCATAGTACATTATTGGTCTAGGTAGCGAGATGTTCGGGATAATCTAAACCCTGTTTTCATACGTATAATTTTTGGCTGAATTGGGACAAGTTTTGGTATAAGCCTCTTGCAAAACCGGAGATTCTCTCAACAAGCCTCGTGGTTCCGAGAGGGAATGTGTCACCTTTGTGTGCGAAATGATATACGCTGCCTCCCCCCTGATTTTATTTACAGAGGCAACATAGAACTATATGAGTGCCCTGTTAAATTTTGGAATTATTTTGGGTTCATTTGGCCTTTTTATACATTAATTGAGTTTCTGGACTTTTAATGTGCATAATCTAAATATGAATTGCATGCACATGCTCCGGTGCACCAAAGTGGGTTGAAAAATCACATGTGTGTCCTTGGTTGAATTTCTAGGTCTCATGGAAGAAATGAGAATGAAATTCAAACATCTGGGCGTCATGACTCTGCCGAGAACATCGAGAGACTTAGATTTTAAATTCATGTAATGAAACTTGGCATGGTGTCATGTCATGGCACTAACATGTTGTGGTAAAAAATTGGGCTGATTTGGAAGCTCGTGGTTCTAAGAGGGAACATGTCACCCCCCCCCCCCGCCCTTGAGTTTCTTAACAAAGGCAACATAGAACTACATTAGTGCCATGTTAAATTTTTGAATTATTCCGGGTTCGTCTGTCATTTTTTATACATTAATTGAGTTTCTGGTCATTTAATGTGCATAAATCAAATTTGAACTACAAGCACATGCTCTCGTGCAGCAAAGTTGGTTGAAAAATCACATTTGTGTCCTCGGGTGAATTTCTAGGTCCCATGCAAGAACTGAGAATAAAATTAAAACATCTCGCATCATGGCTCGGCCGAGAACATTGAGAAACTTGGTTTCAAAATTCTTGTAAATCCAAAACACGTCTGAAAATCATGAAACTTGGCATGGATGACATGTCATGGTACTACCATGTTGTGGTAAAAAAAATGGCCGAATAGGAGCAGATTTTGGTATAAGCTTCTTGCAAACCAAAGCTTATCTCAAGAAGGCTCGTGGTTCTGAGAGGGAACGTGTCACCTTTGAGTGCGAAACAATATATGTTGTCCCCCTTGAGTTTATTTACAAAGGCAACATAGAACTACATGAGTGCCCTATTAAATTTTGGAATTATTCCACCTTCGTTTGGCCTTATTCACACATTAATTGAGTTTTTGGTCAGTTAATGTGCATAATTCAAATTTGAACTACAAGCACGTGCTCTTGTGCACCAAAGTTGGTTGAAAATCACATTTGTGTCCTCGGGTGAATTTCTACTCCCATGCAAACAATGAGAATAAGATTCAAACATCTGGGCATCGTGGCTCGGTCAAGAACATTAAGAAACTTGGTTTTAAAATCATGAAACTTGGCATGGTGTCATGTCATGGTAGTACCATGCCGTGGTAAAAAAATTGGCCGAATAGGAACAAATTTTGGTATAAGCTTCTTGCAAATCGGAGCTTCTCTCAAGAAGGCTCGTGGTTCTGGGAGGGAATGTGTCACCTTTGTGTGCATAATTCAAATTTGAAATACAAGCACAAGTTCCAGTGCACCAAAGTTGATTGAAAAATCACATGTGTGTCCTCGGGTAAATTTCTAGGTTCCATGCAAGAAATGGGAATGAAATTCAAAATTCTGGGCGTCGTCGCTGGGTTGGAAACATTGAGAAACTTAGTTTTTTAATTCCTGTAAATCCAAAACACACATGAAAATTATGAAACTTGGCTTGGTGCCATGACAAGGCACCAACATGCTGTGGTAAATTTGCAGTCCGATTTGCGAAGGCGCACACATTAACAATCAACAAAGTCATTTTGGAACAAGTGTTGTCACGTTACAATCGGAAACACAAGTATTATTGAAACGGTGGGCATTGTACTTACTAGTACCATTTACGTGCCGCCACGCGTCCCCATTTTTTATTATCTAAGAGGCGCCATGCAGGGTAGCTATTTGAGTACGAGAGGCGTGAGATCAGACCCCTGTCCGTGCTTATCAGGAGGAGAGCCCTTTGACCTCCATCTGTCGTCCACCTCTCTCCCAAGGTCTCCATTAATGGCACCCGAGCCTCTGTTTAATGTCGTGGCTATGTCTCACTCGACTGAGATTTAAGAGAGAAAAAAGAAAATCTGGCAGCACGGATCTTGATGTAAGATCCGACGAACCTATATAGCATCTACTGCGACTTATAGCAAGACTGATGAATATATAAGGACGATTTTTTTTATCAAAGAAGGGCTTGCCCCTTCCGATTTTCCTTACTGAAAACCACCACAATTCACAAGAAGTTCAGCACAACTCCAGCCTAACACGAAGGACTAAAAGCTACTCCCTCCGTCCCATAATATAAGATGCTTTTTGACATTAGTATAGTGTCAAAAAACGTCTTACATTATGAGACGGAGGGAGTACCAGATTGAAATCGCAACATCCCAAGAGGCCAACAAAGTCCAAACATCCGCGCTAGAACCCAACATTTCACAACCGATGACACAATCCACATCCTAAACCGATTACTACATCAAAATAAACCAGGAAACTGAAGGAAGCCCAGCAGCAACTAGAAGAACAGCAACGCCAGGGTCGCCACAGCAAGAGTTTTCTTCATTCCAGCCTTGCAACATTGATCTTCCATAGAAAGATAAGGACCATTAATTGTCTTATATAATTAGAAAGATAATTTAAAAAGCCACATGCGGCTACACCCGAAATACAGAAGGGCAAAAGAAGAAGGAAGACAAGGATCTGGCTCGCTGATCTCTACTTTCTTGATGCGTTGCTGCAGGCCGCGGGAACTAGTCTCCGCGGCGAGCGGCGATGAGCTCTTTCGTGTCCTCAAGACACTGCTTGAGAACATCCACGGATTCCTCCACCAGCCTTTGGTGCTCGTTGTGGAGCATGTCATTCTCGTCCATAAGTTTCTTGACGATGACGCCGGTCCTCTTCAACAAGGCACTAGTCACCTCCTGCTGGTCTGCACTTCGGACGATCTTCTCCCTCGGCAGGTCACGCTTGGCCCGGAGCCTCTCATTGCCCTCCCTTAGTTGTCGGATGACACCGGTAGCCTGTTCAAATGAGGCTTTCACATCATCCTGCAACCTCGCCAAGACGGAGATCTGATCCATCTAGCTATGGACGATCGCATGCATGCGCCTATAACAGTCGTCGCCTGCCCGCGAGAAATTTTACCAGGCCGCCGCGGCGTGGCGGGACATCTCTGCTGCTTCCACGGCGCGGTCGGACCAGTCTGCTGCATCGATGGCGCGACGGGACCTCCGTGCTCCTTCAGCGGCGCGGCCGGACCTCTCTGCTGCTACTTCCGTGCGGCGGGACATGTCGGCTACTCTCGCAGCGAGGCGGGACATCTCTCGTGCTTCCGCTTCCATGCTCGCCTCTCCCTGCTGTCAATCTCTTGCCCTAGAACTCACCCTGGCCATGGCAGATGCAAGGGAAGGATGCTGAATGACTTGTTTGTTTTTGTGGATGAGGAGTTGAGGAGGAATGTGCAGTCATCTTGGCATACTAGTATTTATAACCGAGTACTAATACGCTCCTAAGTGGGAAACCGTTTAGGTTGTGATCGGTGTGAACAGGTTTGGAATTCAATATAGCGTGGTACTAATACGCTCCTAAGTGGGAAACCGTTTAGGTTGTGATCAGTGTGAACATGTCTGCAATATAGCGTGGAGTAATTTGGAATGTGACAAGACGCAAGCTCAAAATTTATAAATACCCTCGTGGCGAGCTCTAGGCTAGTCCTTTTTTCAAACGCATTAAACCTATCTCTTGGGACTTCTCACACGCACCATCGTGCCACCCACAAAAACTTGTACTCTGAGTTTAGTAGTACGTTATACAGGAAGAGAAGAGGTGCACGCACACACTCGTCCTCTCACACACGCGTCTGTTTTTTCTCGAAAAGGAGGATGATGACCCCCGGCCTCTACATCTGGGAGTCACACACGCATCTGTAGCTACGAATTGTAGTGTTCTCAACCATCCGATTGGCTCTATCATGGATGTACCTAAATACTAAAACATGTCTAGATACATCTATATTTTGACAAATGGAAGGCATGTATTGTGGAACAGAGGGAGTGCTTGTCATCAAAATGGATAAAAAGGGACGTATCTAGAACTAAAATACGTCTACATACATCTCCTTTTATCCATTTTGATGACAAGTAGTACTTCTTACCCAAAGGAACTTTATATCCAACGGACACAAAATATCCGTCTGACTGTTGGAAATTACTAATTTGATGTCGAAGTAATTGCTGCATCGCCACCAAAACCCACCATTTCTTAAGCTAAAGTAGACCAAGGTAATCCCTATATTAGCATATTACTAAGATAAACAGAAGGCACTGTCGAAACATTTAGGACGTGTGTCGGTGTCAAAACCGGCGGATCTCGGGTAGGGGGTCCCGAACTGTGCGTCTAGGCGGATGGTAACAGGCGACAAGGGACACGATGTTTTTACCCAGGTTCGGGCCCTCATGGTGGAGGTAAAACCCTACTCCTGCTTGATTAATAATGATGATATGGGTAGTACAAGAGTAGATCTACCACGAGATCAGAGAGGCTAAACCCTAAAAGCTAGCCTATGGTATGATTGTTGTTCGTCCTACGGACTAAAACTCTCCGGTCTATATAGACACCGGAGAGGGCTAGGGTTACACAGAGTTGGTTACAATGGGAGGAGATCTTCATATCGTATCGCCAAGCTTGCCTTCCACGCCAAGGAAAGTCCCATCCGAACACGGGACGGAGTCTTCAATCTTGTATCTTCATAGTCCGGGAGTCCGGCCAAAGGTCTTAGTCCGGCCATCCGGACACACCCTAATCCAGGACTCCCTCCGCAGCCCCCGAACCAGGCTTAAATGACGACGAGTCTGTCGCGCAAGTTGTCTTCGGCATTGCAAGGTGGGTTCTCCTTCGAATTCCCTGTACCCGTCGAATTGTGTCCGGCTTCTAGTGCGTGTTGTCTTCCTCGGCTTCTGTGCCCCATAATGACCATCTTCCACGCGTCAAACGAATGCGAAAAGCCAGGGGATTTTTTTCACTTACCCCCCCCCCGGCTGCGTTAATGAGCCGCCCATAAAAGAGACGGGGATTTAGATCCAATTCGCACCATCTTCCCTCCGCGAGTCTTCATTAGAGCGCCTCCGACAGGGATCCATTTTACCATGGCCGGTCAGTGCCGCTCCTCCTCTCGCCTCTTCAGCCCTAGGCCTGGAGATTGGGGGCGGTGTTCCGTCCCACATAGCGAGTTAGTAGTGCTTCAGTCCAAGGGGCTTCTCCCCCCAGCATATATGGTCCCAGTTCAAGCCGGGATTGCTGCCTATAGCGACGGAGAGCAGGCGGAGAGCGTCCCCAATCCCTCTCAAGGAGAGCGGGTATGCTTAGTCCCTTATTTGATGAGAGGACTAGGATTTCCAATTCATCCGTTTCTCCGAGGGTTGCTAGAGTTCTACGGCCTCCAGGTACACAACCTCACGCCCGCCTCCATTCTGCACATCGCGGGCTTCGTGGCTCTCTACGAGCTGTTCTTGGGCGTTGAGGCCCATTTCGCACTGTGGAAGAGGTTGTTTTGCCTTGTGCCACGTTATCAGGAGGGGTCTATTTATCAAGTGGGCGGAGCCGAACTATGGTGCATCGCCGGGACCGGATATCTATCTGGTACCCCAAAGAGGGCGTCCGAAGACTGGCCCTCGGAAGGGTTTTATATAGATGACGTCCCCCTGCTGGACCCTGTACGGATCGGCCTCCCCGAGTTCAATAATGCCCCGTTGAAGAAGCGCCTGAGCTGGCGCCCGTGGAACCCTCATAGGGAAGCTGACAGGGACATCCTGTACCTGATGGGCCGGATAAGGTTATTGGCTCATTCCGGACTGACCATGATCAAGGTCATGGCCATATGCATTACGCGAGGGGTGCAGCCGCTTCAATACAGAGGCCACCCCGTGTGGCATTTCAACGGGGAGGATGACGCCACCCGGTGTGGTCGCAAGGGGCCAGATTCGGCCGCCACCTTAACGAGAATCTTATCCGCTTTGTACAAGGGAGAAGAGGAAGAATTTCTCCGCGTCAACCCGGAGGGTGGGTTCTCCATGTACAATCCGCCTAGTTAGGTGAGTGAACACCTTTACTTGTCTATCCACTTTTGAAATTCACGTAGTTGAGTACTTAGCCTAGTAATGTTTAAATGCAGGAGCTGCGCCAGGCTGTGAAGGAAATAAATAGCCCTCCTCCACAACCCGAGGACCCGGAACGATCCCTCGATCCGGACTCCCAAAAGGACCCAGACTTATGTGTGGAGTTAATTGAAGGGGTGTTTCATCAGTTGAGTAGGGATAACACCCTAGTGGCCATTACGGCCGACTATCCCGGACTACTTCCAGCCTCAAAGGTGACCGAAACCGAAGTCCCAGTATCTTTAATGAAATCCATTCATGCTTTATCTTGAACGCCGTGAACTAATAGTGTTTCATTTCACAGGGTAAATCCTTGAGGCGGAAGGTCGAGCCCGCGGCGGGCAGCCAACAAGGGCCGCTGGAGCCAGGCGGGCCGAAAAGAAATGCGGACGAGATCGAGATTCTGGCGCAACGGTACGGCGTGCGAATTTAATGCCTAGGGTTTATGCCCTTGAGTCTTACTAACGCTCATGATTTTCTTAGAAAGAAGAGAGCCCGCCGGACTATGTCCGTCGGCCAAGGTTCAAGGCCGGGTCCGGAAGCGGAGACGGACACGGGGCGCACCTCTGGCGCTCCTCCGACAGAGGACGCCGACGGGCTGTCTGCCACCAATTCAGAGGTGGAGAGCGCCCTAAACCACAGGCGTCGCCGGACTGTTCTTCATGACGCGTGTTTTTCCCCAGAGGCGTTGGAAGCCTTTAACACAGGAGATGCGTATCTCCGTGCTGCTCAAAATGGTCTAGCCAGAGCAATGGAGCAGTATGTAAAAGACATACAGGTGAGTAGAATTGAAGGTTATATATGTCAGTAGCCCCCGAGACTTGAAACAGTGAAGATAACTGTTTAAGGATCATGTGCTATGCAGTGTCTTACAAAGAAGAATACACAACTGTCCCAGGAGCTTGAAGAGTGCAAGGCCCAGCTCGAGGCCGCACTGGCCACTTCAGAAAATGCTGAGGGGACGCCCGCATGTAATATATGCTTCGAAAGATAATTCCATTTTGAAATGCGGCAGGTGTGCAACCCTGACGATAATAGTGCAGATGGAGCCGGAGTAAATCTGGACAAGCAACAACTCCTACGCCAACTAAAGGCTGGCGAGAGCGTGCTGACGAGGGTGAGGCAAGAGAAGAACAAGCTTCAAGACGCCAATACCCAGCTGGGCGAGGAACTGAAAGATGTTCGTATTCAGCTGTCTTCTGCCATGAAGGAGAATCGGCGACTTCGACGTGACATTTTAGTAAGTGCTTGAACGAATCTTTGAAAAAATAATTCGGCGAGGAAGTCGATTGACAGAGCTTGTCTATAGGTCTGCTGACAGGTCGTCCTGCGGAGGAAATGCCCGGTTCAACGGGAGACCTTCTTCTCGAGTTGTTGCACTTACACGAACGAGTTCGGCAGGCAATGCAAAGCGTCATCCAGGCTATGTGGTTGTCCCTCTCCGTGCCCGAAGGCCTTGAGGAGCTTACAAAGAAGCTGGAGGGAGTGCGGCAGCGCTTCCGGTTGTGGAAGATATTGGCTTGCCGTCAAGGTGCCAGGGAGGCCTGGGCCATGGTGAAGACTCGGTACACGAAGGCTGACCCAAACCACATGGCCGAGGTCGGCCCTATAGGTCCGGACGGAAAGGAGATCCCAGTCAGCTTAGTATATGGCCAGGTGGAGCTGGCTGCAAAGTATTCCCAATAGGACTGTAAATTAGACCGCTTGTTGGATGGTATTAAAGAAGAATATGACGAGTCGGATTGACTCTGTAATTTAAAATGACATGAAAAATGCCTTCTAGCCGGATTGTAGATCGTTTGTCATTGCGGACCTTTTCGCTTCGACCTCTGGACCCTATAGTCCGGAGTGTGTCCGAATACCCTCTCGATTATGTAAGAACCGGGACATGCATGGAGACAAGGCGTAGGGGTCATAAGTGCTTTAGCAGACAAGTGCCCAACTAGTTATGTTATATTACATGGTTAGTAAGAAACATCTTCCAGGGAGAATAGTTCCGTTAGGGGTTCCTTTCCCTGGGAGGCATGCCCTAAAGTGCATGTCCGAACTGCTAGAAAGAGCAGAAAAGCATCTGGGGGCAGATGAATAAATACGAAAGATCATCTTTTAGTTCACCGACCGAATATTCCCTTAAGAACGCTAGCTTTCGGCTTCACCCAGTCTGAGGTACACATCCGGCTGACCCGGCAGTAACAATCACAGAGGTGCTCCCTTTACCACCTAGCCGAACGAACGGGAACGTAGGGGTAAGCACAGGAGCCAGGCAACCCAGCTTGGCCAAAACTTAAGTCATATCGATGCATATAATGGTGTATAAAAGGTTCATGCGGAAGTGTCACACATGTTTTGGGCATGAGGCCCGTTTTATATAAACTTCTTGGTAAAGAAGCCCCCAGGTATTATGAGCGCGGGTAGCGCGTCGGGTATGTGCGAACAATGCACAGGCAAGCCCCTAAGGGCTTGGGAGAAGAAAAAGGGTAGGGAGAAGGAACAAAATCCCGGACAGCTAATAAAAATAAAAATAAAAATAAAACAAAGGGACAGAGGAAGGAAACGAACACGGAGTCCGGCGCTAGGCGTAGAATCTTCGTAAGCGTGCTGCGTTCCATGGGTTCGGCTCGAGTCGGTTGTCCGATGCGTTTCGCAGACGGTACGCTCCGCCGGTCAGTACTTGGTCGATTATGAAGGGACCCTCCCATTTGGGCTTTAATTTATCCTTTTTCTTGTCCGTCAGGCGTAGAACTAGTTCGCCAACGTTATAAGTTTTGGCCCGTACTTCTCTGCTTTGGTATCTTCGAGCCTGCTGTTGATAGAATGCGGAACGAGCTTTTGCCACGTCGCGCTCCTCTTCCAATGCGTCCAAGCTGTCCTGCCGATCGAGCTCGGCTTCTCTTTCTTCGTACATGCGCACTCGAGGTGAGTCATGGATTATGTCGCATGGCAGTACTGCCTCTGCGCCGTATACCATAAAAATGGTGTGAATCCGGTAGTGCGATTCGGCGTGGTCCGCAGCCCCCAGAGTACGGAGTCAAGCTCCTCTACCCAGTGCATGTTAGATTCCTTGAGGGATCGCACCAGTCTGGGTTTGATGCCGCTCATAATGAGACCGTTGGCCCGTTCGACTTGACCGTTAGTTTGAGGGTGATAGACTGAAGCGTAGTCGAGCTTGATGCCCATGTTGTTGCACCAAAGTTTGACTTCATCGGCCGTGAAGTTTGTGCCGTTGTCGGTTATGATGCTGTGGGGGACGCCGTAACGGTGTACGACCCCGGATATGAAGTCTATCACCTTCCGGATTCGGCCGTCTTTACAGGCTTGGCTTCTATCCATTTGGTGAATTTGTCCACCATGACCAGTAGATATTTTTGCTTGTGGGTTCCTCCTTTAAGGGGTCCAACCATGTCAAGCCCCCAGACCGCAAAAGGCCAGGTAATGGGTATAGTTTGTAGGGCGGTAGGCGGCATGTGGCTTTGGTTGGCGAATAACTGGCAACCAACACATCGTTGCACTAAGTCCTGAGCGTCTGCCCGGGCCGTTGGCCAATAAAATCCGGTACGGAAGGCCTTGCTTACAAGGGCCCGGGCTGCGGCGTGGTGCCCGCCGAGTCCGGCATGAATTTCAGCCAAAAGGTCTCGCCCTTCCTCTTCGGAGATACACCTTTGAAGGACTCCGGTTGTGCTTTTCTTGTAAAGCTCTCCCTCGTGGACTTTGTAGGCTTTAGATCGCCGCACTATGCAGCGGGCCTCGTTTTGGTCCTCGGGAAGTTCCTGCCTAGTTAGGTAGGCTAGGAATGGTTCTGTCCAAGGGGCAATGACTGCCATTATTGCGTGGGCTGACGGCGTTGTTTCGTTGGCGGAGCCCCCAACTGTGTCAGAATGTTCGGTGAGGGGCAGTGTGGTTGTGTCCGGGCTATTGTTTCCGGACTCTCCTTCCCATGATACGGATGGCTTGAACAGCCTCTCTAGGAAGATGTTGGGAGGGACGGCCTCGCGCTTGGCGCCAATGCGTGCCAACACGTCTGCTGCTTGGTTATTTTCCCGGCCTATGTGATGAAATTCGAGCCCCTCAAACCGAGCTGACATCTTTAAGATGGCGTTGCGGTAAGCTGCCATTTTCGGATCCTTGGCGTCGAAGTCTCCATTTATTTGGGATATTGCGAGGTTTGAATCCCCGCGGACCTCTAGGCGCTGAATGCCCATGGAGACTGCCATCCGGAGACCATGTAAAAGGGCCTCGTATTCGGCTGCGTTGTTGGAATCCGTGTACATTATCTGAAGTACGTATTGGACTGTATCTCCGGTTGGGGACGTCAGAACGACGCCAGCCCCCAGGCCAGCCAACATTTTGGAGCCGTCGAAGTGCATGATCCAGTTGGAGTATGCGCCGTACTCTTTAGGGAGTTCGGCTTCAGTCCATTCGGCGATGAAGTCGGCCAAAACCTGCGACTTAATAGCTCGCCTTGGCTTGTAAGTTATGTCGAACGGGAGGAGCTCGATGGCCCATTTGGCAATCCGGCCCGTTGCGTCGCGGTTGTTTATAATATCATTAAGGGGTACTTCGGATGCCACTGTTATTGAGCACTCTTGAAAGTAGTGTCGCAGCTTCCGGGATGCCATGAACACCGCGTACGCTATCTTTTGATAATGCGGGTACCGTGACTTGCATGGAGTTAGTACAGTGGACACGTAGTACACTGGTTTTTGGAGGGGGAACTTGTGTCCGTCCGTTTCTCGTTCGACGACGAGCACCGCGCTTACAACTTGATGGGTTGCCGCGATGTACAACAGCATTGGTTCGCCCGTGTTGGGCGCGGCCAGGACCGGATTTGTTGCCAGTATGGCTTTTATTTCTTCTAGTCCGGCCGTGGCGGCATCCGTCCACTCGAAGTGTTCGGTGCGCCGCAGGAGGCGATAAAGGGGTAATGCCTTTTCTCCTAAGCGGGAGATAAAGCGGCTTAGAGCCGCCACGCATCCTGTCAATTTTTGTATTTGTTTGAGGTCTTTTGGGGTATCCAATTGTGACAGAGCTCGGATCTTGGCTGGGTTTGCTTCAATTCCTCTACCGGATACGATGAAGCCCAAGAGCTTTCCGGCTGGTACGCCGAAAACGCATTTTTCCGGGTTGAGCTTAATGTCATATGTTCGGAGATTGTCGAACGTGAGCCTCAGGTCGTCTACTAGAGTGTCGACGTGTTTGGTTTTGACGACCACGTCATCTACGTATGCTTCAACTGTTTTGCCGATCTGGTTGGCCAGACATGTCTGAATCATGCGCTGATATGTTGCCCCGGTGTTTTTGAGCCCGAAGGGCATCGTGTTGAAGCAGAATGGGCCGTATGGGGTGATGAATGCCGTTGCGGCTTGGTCTGACTCTGCCATCTTGATTTGGTGGTAGCCAGAGTATGCATCGAGGAAACACAATGAGTCGTGTCCTGCGGTGGCGTCGATGATTTGATCAATTCGGGGGAGTGGGAAAGGGTCCTTTGGGCAGGCCTTATTTAGGTCTTTGAAATCGACACATAGGCGCCAAGATTTGTCCTTCTTTGGTACCATCACCAGGTTTGCTAGCCAGTCCGGATGTTTTATGTCTCTGATGAATCCGGCTTCCAGCAGTTTTGCTAGCTCCTCTCCCATGGCTTGTCTCTTGGGTTCGGAAAAACGCCGTAGAGTCTGCTTGACGGGTTTAAACCCTTTTAGGATGTTCAGGCTGTGCTCAGCCAGCCTGCGTGGGATTCCTGGCATATCTGAGGGGTGCCAGGCGAAAATGTCCCAATTTCTCCGCAGGAATTCTCTGAGTGCGGCGTCTACATCGGGTTTTAGTTGTGCCCCGATGGAGGCCGTTTTTGTGGGGTCCGTTGGATGGACTTGGCATTTGACTATTTCGTCCGCTGGTTTGAAAGAGGTGGACTTGGATCTCTTGTCTAGTATCACATCGTCCCTGTCCACCGTGGAGCGCAACGCAGTTAGTTCCTCGGCCGCTAGGGCTTCGGATAATGCCTCCAGGGCCAGTGCGGCTGTCTTGTTTTCGGCGTGGAGCGCTATGTCCGGATCACTTGCGAGAGTGATGATTCCGTTGGGTCCAGGCATTTTGAGCTTCATGTACCCGTAATGGGGTATGGCCTGGAAAATTGTAAATGCTTCTCGCCCTAGCAGAGCGTGGTATCCGCTGCTGAACGGGGCCAATTGGAACGTGACCTCCTCAGATCTGTAATTATCCGGCGTGCCGAACACCACATCCAGTGTGATTTTTCCTGAACAGCACGCTTCCCGGCTTGGAATTATTCCTCTAAAGGTTGTGTTGCTTCGCTCAATGCGGCTCCAGTCAATTTCCATTTTTCGCAGGGTTTCCTCGTGGATGAGGTTAAGTCCGCTGCCACCGTCCATGAGTACCTTTGTAAGTCGAAAGTCGTCCACTATCGGACTGAGGACCAATGCGGCTGGTGCTCGGGCTGTCCGGAATTTAGGTTCATCACTGGCATTGAAGGTAATAGCTGTGTCACTCCATGGGTTTATTGTTGCTACGTGGCAGACTTCGGTAAGGTTGTGGAGCGTTCGTTTCCTCGCATTGTTTGATGTGAAGGTCTCAAAGACTGTCGACACCGTACTGGCATTTCTGGGGAGGTGTTCTTCGGGTGCTGGAGTTAGAAGCTCCTCGCCACTTCGGGCCACCTGCCTGAGTATCCAACATGCTCTAAGGCTGTGAGTTGGTGTGGCTTCCCCTGAATTATGAATTTTACACGGTCCATTGAGCCATCCCTCCAGTACGGTCCCATACCCTATAGAGGGTTTTGTTTTTTGATGTTTGGCTCAGATGCCTGGCGATAATGTGCCCTTTTGTTTCGGACTCGTGTTGTATTCAGGGCCGGATTGTCGAAGAATTTATCTTCAGTTTTCCAAACGCTTTTAATCGCACAGTACTTTCGTACTATGGATGTCAAGTCGGCGAATCGTGTAATTTCGCGGCGACTTATGGCGTTGAGGATTCCGATGTCCGTGCAGTTATTACAGAAGAATGAAATTGCTTCTTTCTCGCGGTAGTCCTTTATCCTGTTCATAACCAGGAGGAATCTGGCCCAGTAGTGGTGTACTGTTTCCCCGGGCTCTTGCCGTATTTGGGATAAATCCCGCATAGTTGGGTGGGCGGGTGGATTTAAATCCGGAACCTTGCTCGATGTAAGATTCAGGGGCCAAGAGGTTTCCGAATTTGGAAGCTTGCTTTCTTGGACATTATTCAATGAATCAGGCCTGCTGCCTGACTTTAGGTTCAGGGTTTGGGCGACATCCTCCCCTCCGCGGGTGTCCAGCTTGGAGGGATTGGGAATCTGGACACATCTGGTCCTTAGGGCGGGCGAGGATTCGCTGCATTGTTCTTCCACCACTTCGACGTGATGGGTGACCTGGGGAGAGTCGATCTCTCTCTGATCGGGTTTAAGCCCAATCTGGCCGTAATCTGTGGCGACTCCCAGGGCCGCAATGCAATCCAAGAGCTCGTTCAGGGAGAGGAGCTCCGCAACTAACTACTCGGCAAGCTCCAAGCTGATGCGAAGATTGCTTTCGATGGCCCGAGAGGTCATCGTCGGCGCAGCGGCCGAACAGGCGGTCATCAAAAACCTGCCTAGCCGGAGAGTTTGGCCGACAGCCAAAGCTCCTTTAGCAACGGCGCCGTCTTTAAAGACGGGTGCGGCATCCTTCCTGACGGTGACGACACAGAGGAACTCTCAATGAAAGCACCAATGTCGGTGTCAAAACCGGCGGATCTCGGGTAGGGGGTCCCGAACTGTGCGTCTAGGCGGATGGTAACAGGAGACAAGGGACACGATGTTTTTACCCAGGTTCGGGCCCTCTCGATGGAGGTAAAACCCTACTCCTGCTTGATTAATATTGATGATATGGGTAGTACAAGAGTAGATCTACCACGAGATCAGAGAGGCTAAACCCTAGAAGCTAGCCTATGGTATGATTGTTGTTCGTCCTACGGACTAAAACTCTCCGGTTTACATAGGCACCGGAGAGGGCTAGGGTTACACAGAGTCGGTTACAATGGGAGGAGATCTTCATATCGTATCGCCAAGCTTGCCTTCCACGCCAAGGAAAGTCCCATCCGGACACGGGACGGAGTCTTCAATCTTGTATCTTCATAGTCCGGGAGTCCGGCCAAAGGTCTTAGTCCGGCCATCCGGACACCCCCTAATCCAGGGCTCCCTCAACGTGAGCTTGTCAATCTGAATGTGGAGGGACACAAGCTTAGCCCCGGCCAGCAGCTTGGGTGGAACTATCAAGAAGGTCAGCTCCTGCACGTCGATGTCGCCGGGATCCTTGCTGCTTGTCACCTCCATTTCCACCTCGACGGCGTCGGTCGTGCCTTTGGGCTCCCCCGGCGGGCCGTTCGCCCACAGCTTGGCCCAGTAGGTTGGTAGTGGGGACGCCCCCGCTCTGATGCAGACGACTGACACGGCGATAGGCGCGCCGATGTCGAGCACGCCGCCGACCATGAAAAACATGCGGCGGTCCTCCTCCGCGAACAGCAAGAGTCGTGGCTCCGACAGTGGCACTTGTAGCTGGAGCACCTTGCCGTACTGGATCCTATGCACGGGCATGGGATGCGCGTTGCTGATGTGGTGGTAGAGCGCCGGCAGCGGGCCTTCGTAGCCGCAGACGGGCACGGGGCAGTTGCAGGGCGCGAGCGGACACACGCTCTGGTGACCGGCGAGCTTGTGGTAAGTGACGTAGAGCCCACGGCCTTCGTGCGGGCACTCCACCCTCAGCGACGAAATGACGGCGTCCACCGCCGTGTTCCGCACGTCGAAGCCACCGCCGCGCTCGCACTTCTGGCACTGCCGCTGGTTCCTGGGGCGCTCGACGCGGCAGTCTGCGCAGGCCAGGTGCCCTCCCTTGCACTGCAGAAATCAATCGAACAGCACATCAATCAAGAAACCTGCACCTTGCTCAATCAGCCAAATGGACGAGGTGTATTCGAACCTCATACACTGGAGGCGTCAAGGGGCGGAAGCAAAAGGGGCAGTGGAGCACGGTGAGGTCCATCGAGACCTTAGTGAGCTCCCTCGTCGGTTCCTGTTCCGTCTGCATGATCTCGCCCTCCTTGTGCACAACCATATATTGCTTGGGCCGGGGCATTACAAAGCTTTACCGTCACATATTTTATACTCTGCACATAACTGTCCTCCTGCATACCAAGGAAGGCAGTAGTTTGAGTTTTCTGGACAAATTTGCCCCTGCGCATGAGTAAGCTGCATAAATATCGACAGTAAATGCGCATGCAATGGTTGGCTGGTCCTCCTTCCTTTTTGCTTGAGTTGGCTTCCCCAGGCGGTCAAGCCGCATCCGGCGCTGCACGTGTTTGCCTGTAGCCATTTTCTGAATTGGAAACTAGCGCGATTAATGGGGGCAGAACTAATCGAGCGGGGGCATAGATGGAAACCAATGCGGACGCGTAGACTAATCTGAGAAAAACAAGAAAAAGTTATAATACACAAAGTAAAAGGAATCGGAGGGAGTACTACTTCAAGGTGCATTAAATCAACACATGCAAGTATCAAAAGGAGAGTCACAGCATGCATGCATGCGTTGTAATTAATGCATCGGTAACCCTAAATTATTGAAATATATCGAGTGCAGTGCTTTGATGTGTCGCGTCAACTCGTACATCAATGAGAAGTTTGATTATCCTCTCCCTCGTGGACTTAACTGCACCTGCCTTTGGTTGTATGACAGGTTGGCCACACACCTGTCGGGCCCACCTGTCATACACGCAAAGACAGGAGCGTCCCACCCTCGCCCATGAGCATGGTGGCTGGCAAGACTAGGAGAAGCTTTCGCTACACGCTCTCCCTCCCGCACGCGGTGGACATGCAGCAGTTCAATCGGTGTCAGATGGCCAGAAGCGTACTGTAGTACTCCTCTAGTGCAGTAGTACACCATCATTTTTCGACTTACCGAAGAGGCGAAGAGCCAAGCGCAGCCCGGACGCTCGCGTGGCAGTTTCATGTGTAGAGTAGTTTAGATAGCGTGTACCGTGCCTGTAAGCTTAAAATCGTTGGGGTCGGCTCCATGCTATGTGGCTCTCTCGAAGTTTTTTTTAAAATTAAAATAGTCTTCTGGCCCTACCTGTCACCCTGGTGATTGTAGTTTGCACGCTCATTTGGTCAAGACAGGAATATATATTTTTTTAATTTGTTTTTTTAAAGGGGGGACTCCCCGGCCTCTGCATCAGAATGATGCATACGGCCACATATATTTTAATTTGTGGTGGGTAAATGTTAGAGATTGCAGCAAATATATTGTACATTGCGGGTCTTTCAGCCAAGTTTAGAGGCAAGCATGTGGGGCCAGTGCTATGATGTGTCGCGTCAACTCGTAGAACGAGGAGAAGCTTGATTTTACTACATGCCTTCTCCCTCGCCCATGCGCGTTGTTGCTCGCAAATGAGGACATGCTTTTGCTTAGTAGTACTTCTACAACAAGCTATCCGTCCCGCTCGCGGTGGACGGACATGCAGCAGTGGATTCGACACTGTAGAAGCAGTAGTAGTAACATCATTGTTCGTCTTCTCGAAGAGGCGAAGAGCCAAGCGCAAACCGAACGTTGCAGTTGCAAACATTGGAGCACGCATATAGCCAGGCTCTTGCATGAGACAAAATTGCTATGTGAGCCCACTATTGTATTAGTACGTACAACTACTTGCTAGTATAGCCCTGTAAACCAGAAAGGAGTATTTGCCCTTCTAGAGATTTCAACAAGTGACTAGACTACACCGAGGCGGAGTACATATGGAGCAAAATGAGTGAATCTGCACCGTAAATAAATACGTACTAGTTCTATCGTTTTCCTCTCCGATGTGCACAATATTGAGTATACTGACTAGTCTATTTTTGACACGCATTTATGTTGTTGTTTTTTTGACACAGTACAGACGCAGGTGCTCCTATACACGCGCATACACTCACCCCTATGAACGCACACACGCACGGCACTAAGTATCATCTTGAAATTTACGAAGTCACCATAGGCACCTCGTCGTCGACGGGTCCATAGGTGCTAGAATTCCAAGGAGGAAGAGGGTAGCGGTTCCCGAGACGTTAAACGGTCAATGATGCATCCTCAATTACTACATGCAGAGGGAATTAATTGGAGAAGCAGACTAGAGCCAGCATGACGTGAATGCAACAGAGTTTGGACTCTAATATAATAAAGGCGCCCCACCACTCCAATCCATCTACTCTCAAGTCTCTGCGCAACACTGCTCACTCCAATCCAAGACCAAGTGACCAGAAGCCACAAGCACCTATGGAGGCGATGGACGAGAGCGGCAGTCGGCTGTGCCAAATCATCCAAGGCGCCGGCCTGCGGCCCCGCACCGCGCAGCGTTTCCAGACGGTGATGGCAACCGCGGGCATCGTAGCCCTCGCCGACGCCGGCTTCGCCTCTTGCATGGACGACATGATGGTCAACTCCATCCGCAAGTTCACCGCCGTCAAGAAGCGTGTGGACAACCTTGCCGTACTGCTCCAGCCCGCGCGCCCAGGCTCCTCATTGCCTGCCACCCTCATCGGCCTAGATGGTGACGAACTCTTTCAAGCCCTGGTGGCCCTGCAGGTGCCGGAGGTTGCGACGAAGAATGTGCACCTCGAGGCCGCGCTCGCCGCGCAGCGCCTCGCCATGCAAGAAACCGTCGACCTACACATCCACGTCTACGAGGAAATCGTCTACATAGGCCACTAAAAGGCAAGCGAGGACAGAAAGAAGTTGGCCATCTTCCAGCGGCTAGAATCTTTGGACGCCATTGTTCAGAAGCACGTCGACCTGGCCACGAAAGCCGCTGCTACTTAGGCGTCGTTCGATGGGCCGGCGCCCTGAGTCGAGGAGGTGGATGTCGTCGATGGATGCATCTCTTCTTCTTGCCTCCTGTAACCAGCACTGCATCGCCTCGTGGCCTTAATGTTTTATTAGTATAGTACTCCCTCCGTTCCCAAATATAAGTCTTTCTAAAGATTCCAACAAGTAAATAAATGCAGGTGACGAATTCTGGCTATATGTGCATATTTATATCTAGCTATTGTACTTGTTGGCTATAAACTTGACTATATGTGACATGGCAACATCATATAGCCAGCAGCTGGCTATATTATTAACCATGCTCTTAGAGAGTAGAAGAGATAAACAAGGGAGGAGGGCTAGCTATAGCACGGACGCTGTTGTCAGATGGGACTCGTGTTTATAGAATAGGAGTACTGAGCACTCGTGCCTATTTTCTTAGGGAAAAATTAGTCGTATGTCTAGTACCACTAGTTGGGTGCGTGTGACCTATAGCTGTCATCACTTTAGGTCTTCTTTTCGAACCGCGGCTACGCTTCACAGTACATATTTTGCATGCATTTATCCTCCTATATGTACTCGTAGGCTATTTCCACGTGCTCCCATTCGCCGACATGTGGGACATAGAGCATCTGGGTCGTAGTGCATGCACGACTCGGAGCATATGCCGGGGTACTTTACATTTCAGACCTCACGAATTACATGCAATAAATCAATGAATTACTACATGAAACCGGATTATTTTCATGGAAACCGGAGCACATTCATTAAATTTTGGACATAACGCGTTTATAGAAAATGACCGGACCTAAACCAGTCTAAGGGCCTCTTTGATTTTTCCCAAAAAAAGGGCCTCTTTGATTCGCAGGATACTGAAAACACAGGAATGGGGAAAGTATGATGGCGATGAACCGAGACGAGGAGAACTCTAACTCAGTTAGAGGTTAGAGCTAGATTCTAACCCTGAACTAACTCTAAACCAAAGAGGTGTATGGATGGCAGGGTTAGATTGACAATAAATGCTCTATCTCAATCATTTGACTACTTTGGACCCTATTTTTAGTCAGACTAAAATAAGTCCCTTGGATCCAAGCACCCTCTTGGTGTGGCCGGCTCTTCTGTGGCCTCCTCCCGCTCACAATTGACATAAACGAACCATATATACAATCAAGCATGCAAAACATGATAATTTTTACTTTGTCCATACAAATGAGATATCCCACTTAAACATACAAATCGTCAATCAAGCTTCACAAAATAAAAAAACACTTCATGAAACAAAGAATGAGCTAACTCATCACGGAAGTTGTTCACGATAGGGAGGGAGCCCGGAGCCCCTCACGCACCGAGGGAGGAGCTCGCCATCGTCGCTCTGGAGGAAGGCTCTTTAGAGCCCAAGCCCCGGGAGCCCCTCCAACACCAGCCCTTGCGAGTTGAGGTCGACACCGGCATGGGTAGCAGGGTTGCTTGCCGCCGACTGGGAACTTAATCTTTGGGCCTCTATAAATAATACAAGCCTGTAACTAAAATACCTAGAAAGGTGAACTGAATCTTTGGGCCTCTAGAAATAATGCAAGCCTGAAACTGAAATACCTAGAAAGGTGAACTGAATCTTTGGGCCTCTAGAAATAATGCAAGCCTGAAACTTAAATACCTAGAAAGGTGAACTGAATCTTTGGGCCTCTAGAAATGATGCAAGCCTGAAACTGAAATACCTAGAAAGGTGAACTAAATCTTTGGGCCTCTAGAAATAATGCAAGCCTGAAACTTAAATACCTAGAAAGGTGAACTGAATCTTTGGGCCTCTAGAAATAATGCAAGCCTGAAACTCAAATACCTAGAAAGGTGAACTGAATCTTTGGGCCTCTATAAACAATGCAAGCCTGAAATTGAAATACCAAGAAAGGTGAACTGAATCTTTGGGCCTCTACAAATAATGCAAGCCTGAAATTGAAATACCTAGAAAGGTGTCCTGAATCTTTGGGCCTCTAGAAAGATTTATTACCTCCTCAAGCAGCATCAAACAATTCCATGCGTGCACCACAAATCTGTAGCAAGTTTGATCAGGATCTACTTTTCCAAATCAGAATTAGCACTAGAGCAAGCAAGATCAATGATATGGCCGTGAGACAGAGAAGGAACGAACAAACTCACCCCTCTCGCGACCTCCCTGGTAGATGCGCCGCCTCCGCGCATGACAGAGGGAGAAAAACGACTGGTGAAGGGGGAGCGGGGCGACCTTCGAAGGTCGGAGGGAGAGGGCGGCCGGAGTAGGGCGACGGTGGCCGGAAGGAGAGGGCGGCCGGACGAGAGAGATGGCGAGCGGCGCTTGGGCGGGCGGCCCTATGGGGAACAGAGAGGAGTCGTGAGAGAGAGGGGGCGATCTGGTGCGGGCAGGTGAGATTTTTTTAGGGGAGCGATCTGGTGCGGGCAGGTGAGATTTTTTTAGTTCTCTTTTACTGGGCCCAGGATAACTAACCAAATTAGAACCTCTCCACCGGGCAAGGTTTTTTAGGTGGGTTAGAGCAAACTAGCTCAAACTAACCCCTCTTGTTTCGATAATTTGAGGCTATTTCAACCCAAACTTGCTCTAACTTAGGGATCCAAACAAAGAGGAGTGTTACTGTACATGCTACAGTGTGGACCGTAGCACATTGTTTTTTATGGCCATATCACCACATTATTGTTTTCTACTGTTGGTTCACTGGGCTACCATGGTTCGCACGGCTGGTTCACTGGGCTGCCGTGGTTCGCACTCCTCCGACCTGAGTAGTACTCCCTCCGTTCCTAAATATAAGTCTTCGTAGATATTTCACTGTGGACCACATATGAATGTATATAGATGCATTTTATGTGTAGATTCACTCATTTTTCTCCATATGTGGTCCATAGTGAAATCTCTCCAAAGACTTCTACTCCCTCTGTCTAGGTGTGTAAGTCACCTTACAAAATTCAGATTTTCCCAAAACCTTAAGGCGTGGAACAATAAATTCTCTTTGATGCCCTCCCAGCCTCGTTCACGAGGGTTCTCTTCCCCCTAGATTCCCTCGTTCCTACCCCGTGGAAACCCCTGCATGCAACGTGCCCGTATGTTGATTAGGCAAGAGCGGTTTTGCATGCAATTACGTGGGCCTGCATGTAAAGCTGAAAAGGCATCCTAATAATTAGCGGTTAAATGCTGATTTATTTCTCTTTGTAACAACGCTCTGATTGGAAGTTTACCGCGTCCCGCTGCTCCTCTTTGCCCAATCTAAAGCCACCTAGGTTGCGCTGCTACTCCTAAGGTGACTTGCACACCTAGACGGACGGAGTATTTAGGAACGGAGGGAGTAGTATAGTACTAGTATATACCGCATCATTCTTTGCTCCTTCTTACTACTCCGACATGTGGGAGAGCCAGCATCCAGGTCGACGTGTCATGCACCAGATTAGAGCACGGAACGGAAGGGGGGCATCACCCCGGTCGGAGCGCCAATAATTCATGACTATAGTGAGTGGTCATATCACAAGTCTTTCCAGCAGTAACGCGCCGTCAAATCGCACAGCCCCACTCTCTCACCCTCCTCGCCTCTTTGTCAAACCTCCTACCCGAAAACTGCTGCGCGTACTGCCGGGAAAAGCCCCGCCCTCAACTTTTAACTACGCGAACATAGTTCGAGCTTGTTCGTTCTATATAAATACAGTACTTATTGTATGTTTATTCACCTGTGGGGTTGTTTAATGAATGGAGGGGCGGGGAGCACAAGTGAACAATACTACCTCTGTCCGGGTTTATTGGTCCCCATTGTATTTCGTGCCAAATTTTGACCATAGATTAAACTAAGTAAATGTTCACGCATGTCACCAAACATTATATTTTTCAAAACTATGTTCAAATACGAATCCAATGAGATAATTTTTCTTGACATGCATTAACATTTTGTTAGTTAAATCTTTAGTCAAAATTTGGCACAAACTATAAAAGGGACCTATAAACCAGGACAGAGGTAGTACTGTAGTATAGTAGTAAGTAGGAGTCGTAGAGTAGTCACCTTAAATAGAGAGTTTCTTTTCTTTAATGCCACGTACACAAATTGAAACTCTTGTTGTGGAGAGAAAAAAGATAATCACTCCACTATATATGGATGTAGGGGCCTGAGCGCTCGCTTTACTAGGGTTGCTCTCTTCATTCTCTCATCCTCTCCAGATATAAACAAGACAGTGGTAGCGACATTTTCTCTCTGCTCACCGCTGGTCACAGATCCGGCCGGACCCCTTCGGCCAGTGTGTGTAGAGGACTAAAAGGAGCATCGTTCACGCGGTCATCGCCGCCGAGGGAGGAAACCCACAGCTGCCGGAGGGGCCCAATCCTCTGCCTGTGCCGTTCTCTCCGACATAGTGCCGGCTCGGGAGGTCCTCCGACCCTTCTTCCTCCCTGCCGTATTGTCCGCAGATCCGACCTTCCGCCGCCGACATCCCGGCGACCCTCAGGTGTAAGTTCTTCGAAAGAGGCCTTGCTCTACTGCCCCAGCTCCCCACATGTCTGCATGTGCATCTTTTTCTGCCCCCATCACCTCTTCCAAAGCCACCTAAATTTTTAGTATTATTAGACGTAAAGCTACTTTATGCATTCGAATCTAGGGCTTTGTTCAAACAACGAAGAAAGGGGGGAAAGTTGTAGCATGAATCTAGGACTTGATTCAAAGAGGAAATAATATGGTGAAAGTAGTAGAGACCGGATACCCAACCGGTCTCTTGGTTGAAAAGGGAAATAATGGGAAAACGCGGTACAAACTGGATAAGGAACAGATCTATTATTGGTTGAAAAAAGGATATAAAGTGGCGGTTGGTGGACAAGTCAACAGATTATGTCCAGGATTAGATTTGCTGGCATCACATAGTAAAAGGTCTCCAGGATTAGATTTGCTGCCCTCACATAGTAAAAGGTCTCAGGATTAGATTTACTGCCCTCACATAGTAAAAGGTCTCAGGATTAGATTTGCTGCCCTCACATAGTAAAAGGTCTTAGGATTAGATTTGCTGCCCTCACATAGTAAAAGGCCTCCAGGATTAGATTTGCTGCCCTCACATAGCAAAAGGTCTCCAGGATTAGGTTTGCTGCCCTCACATAGCGTGAACAAGCTCGGCATCACCACTTTATGCCTCCTTGTAGGTACATTGTGCTGATGCGTCCACTGTCGCATGTCCTTATACCAACCTTTTGTTGTTTTTTTGCGGGTAAACCAACCTTTTGCTGTAAGGGCGCATGTAAAATGAAGCGATCACACGGTTACCTTAGGGACATGTCTAACCAGTGTTACTATTAATCTAATGCCTCTAGTGATAAGATGCAATTAAACTGTGTTACAAATGGCACTCCTGCTATTTTCCCTAGTATGATAAGTAAGTTGCTCCTTTACGCTGCTGAGTGTCCTGGTGTCCCCACGGTCCCATGCCCTTAAACCAACTCTTTAGCTGCTATTTATTTACTGTGTCTGGTAAACAAGCAATGCCACCATTAAAGTAATCCCATATCTGAGGAATATCATTGTTGATCGTAATGCTTCTGGTAACATGAAGCATTGCTGATGTTTTAAAATTTCTACTGTCCTTGCGTGATTGCCATGAACATAATTAAGATGCTTCTTTTCATTTTGTATATGTTTCGTATATTCTTATTGACCAGCAACTATTTACTTTCTATCATTTTGTGCAGATAGGGATATCCATTTCACCTTGTTGCTATTGTGACCTTTTGGTGAACTGCACAAAACACTTTTTTGGAATGAGTGTCTTGTGCAGTTCAACTAAAATGTCACGTGGGCAACATCTCTCAATTTTGGTGGAACTGCACAAAATGGTGATTGGAGTTTCCAAAATCTCTGTCAAGTTCTGCGGGTAATCTCGTGCAACATTTTATTAGCCATTGCAAGATGGAGCCGTCACTGTCGCCACAATGGCACTTTATTTTAGTGGAATTGCACAAAAGGATAAGAAAATTATAGTTGCACCTTACATGAGCCGGATAGCCAACCTTAATGTTCCTCAATTTTAGTGCAACGACTAAAGAAGAACCTGCCAGCTCACAAGAGCAAGTACTTCTTGCTAGCTGAATGATGCAATCTTTGCTTCATTTCAGGTGAACCGCAGAAAAAGGCGCATGAATTGAATCATGGAACTCCAGGCAGACCTCATCCTAGTGGGCCTAGAGGTTGAGTTCAAGGAGGCCGCTATTAAAGTGAAATCATGCTTTCCTGTCTCCTTGTTTGTGCTGTGCAAACACGCTGTGCAAACGGGAATACTCAACTACAGATGTTTTGACGGTCAAGAGCATTCGCCAAGTTCTTCGATTGTATGACATGGCTAGCCAAGATGGATTCAATCCCGATATTCACTTTATCAAAAGGCTCTAATGGGTTGGTTCTGAATCTTGCAAGCTGGGAATCAATGAGATGTGTAGGCATCTTTGTTGTACTTATTATTTGAATCTTATTTGTTGGTTCTGAATCTTGCAAGCTGGGAATCAATGAGATGTGTAGGCATCTTTGTTGTACTTATTATTTGGATCTTATTTGTTGGTTCTGAATCTTGCAAGCTGGGAATCAATGAGATGTGTAGGCATCTTTGTTGTACTTATTATTTAGATCTTATTTGTTGGTTCTGAATCTTGCAAGCTGGGAATCAATGAGATGTGTAGGCATCTTTGTTGTACTTATTATTTGGATCTTATTTGTTGATTCTGAATCTTGCAAGCTGGGAAACACGGCATGATGATGCAGAGGACAGCAACCATAACAAAGAGTTCAAACTTGGTGGTATTATCTTTGTGAAAGTGCGACAAATGTGTTGATCGTGTGCGTCCTGAGAATAATAATTCTAATTGTTGTGCATGTTGATCCCGTGGCACTGATAGAATGAGCCAATGCATTGCTTGTTTTAAGTATAAATTTCTATTAAAGCTAATTAAATTTAAGTAAAGTGACCACTAACTCCTGTTATTACAGTACCAATACAGACCCGCTCGTGAACCAACATGTGACCGAGGGTGCATCTTCTGCCGGGCGTGCAGCGGACGAGGGAGGGGTAGTAACTGTTGTCGCCTGTACACACTCAGCTTACTGTTGAATCCAGTTCCCCAAGAGCTGAAAAACGAACTGTTTCCACCGCCTACACACTCGTTCACTCGAAGAGACTCCAATGGCGATCCGAGGGGTGAGCCTGCTGGATATGGACTTCAGCAAGGAGTTAGTTCGCCGTTCAGTCCTATAGGCTGCACCAAGTTGAATGTGATGTACACCAACGATACGGACTCGGTGAAGCTCTGCCTCGCCTCAGTCCTATGGCTGCACCAGGTTCTGGAGCATTCTCCCGTTTCATCGGCAGCGCCGACTGCACCTTCGCTACGGTGGAGAGAAGGAAGAACGCGAGGATTCGGCCATCTGGTGCAACAAGCTTGTCGACATCCAGAAGCAATACAAGATCATCAGCAATGGGCAGGAGAAGGACTCTGTGGTTGACCTCGCTGAGACCATCATCAACCCCTAATACGCCAACATGAAAGAAGACGACCTGAACACGTGGGAGGTACCTCTGAATCTAGCCTGCATAACCTACGCGGCCAAGGACGCATACGCATGCTACGACATGTACAGGCAGATCTTGGACATGAGGGCGTGTCTGCTTCCCGTAACTGACGAGTACACGGACAGCCGCAGCGTCATGATCAAGCGTGCCAGGAAGGTCTAGATGTTGTACTTTATCTGTTTATAAGCACCTTTATCATCTGAGTGTTTCATGCATTAGCCTATGTGTTGTAATTATCTGTTTTGTCCGAAATATTCCTTTTAAGAACCCATTAACCTGATTGCTTTTTTTAGTGGCTATTTGCTAATGTATGTAAACTAGTTCACTTGTCCGTAAAAAAAAACTAGTTCACTCGGCTGCCGTGCTTTGAATCTCCTTCCTCCCAACATATTCCTCTCCTCAGGTGGACCCAGCAGGTCTCTGAATTTTCCCCCACTTTCTTTTTCAATGTAAACTGAGTTTTCTCCCAGTACTTTCCCTTAGAACCAACTCAACTGTCCCACGTCTAGCCTAAAAAATAATAATACCCCACGTACTATTAACTCATCAAATTAAAATGATATTTTATTTCGTAAGTTGAAAGTTCTTACAAAATAATAATAATAATTGTTTATATATAACTTGCCAAGTTAACTCCTAGTGATTGCGTACATAAGCTTGCAAAGATTTTACTAACGTGCAATCATGTGTTTATGTTTTTATAACATTTCTCCGTCTAGCCCCACATGATATTTCCACCCAGCCCAGCAAGTCTGCGGATTTCGAGTAAAATGCAAATGGGATTTAAACGGGCTGCATAGATGCTACATCATTGTTTCACCCAGCCCACCAAATGGACTAAAAAAACAAATGGACTGGCTGACATGTGGGCCAGTAGGTCGAAGCCTAAGAAGGCATTGGATTTACATCCAAGGGCCGGCATTCTTCTTCAATCTCTCGTCTTCTTCCCCCAACGTTGTCGGAACCGCCTGCTCCAGCCTTCGGCGTCCAGCGGCGTTGTTTTCCGCTCCTCGGCGAAATGCTACCCTGCCGACGGCCAGGCCATCCCTCCACTCCGCACCCCTGTTATTCTCTGCCGAGTGTAGGCCCACCCCGCACCCGAACCCGTCAAGTTTCCCACTCCTCTCCGTCTGCGACTCCACTGCCGCGTCTTCCCCATCTTCGGGTCGTTCCAGTCTAGGGCCTTGCCATCGTCCACCGCCTCGGTGCGCACGGCGTGGCGTGGTCAACATACGAGAGTCATCGGAAGAGGACTGTACGTGGAGAGCCTGACGGCTGGGACCCACGAGGTCCATGGTCGCACGCAAGGAAAGTTCCTCCTTATTACGCACTTTACGTGCACTGTACGTGGGAAGGGCTTATGTATTTCGCGAAAAAAACGTCGTCGCCCCCCCCCCCCCCCGCTGACAGGTCGGACCCACAAGCTATATCTTCGCACGCAAGGAAGTGCCTCCTTATTACGCACCAAAAAATGAATACCCCCTACTAGCTGGGACCCACCATAGTGGGTGGCTGGCTTGTGGGCCTACTAAGTTGACGAGGACAGAAGGCTTTGTCAACTTAGTTAATATGAACGATTCTAGCTCCATTGACCGTACGATGTCCATCCAACGGCCATAGTGCTTCTTCAACCTCTGGTCTTCTTGCTCCAGCCGCCCAAAGCAGCGCCGGTCGTGCCACGTGCTCCTGCCTCTCGTAGCCGGTTGTGATGCCGCGGAGGCCTCACCGCCCCCTACTACTCCCACCGCTGGCCCAGGGTATCCCTCTACTCACCCACAGCCCCTGTTATTCTGTGGCGACAGCAGCCTCACGCCGCAGCCGAACCAGTGGACCCTCGTACTCCTCTCCGCGTGGGTATCCACTGTCGCATCTTCCCCGGCTCCTCGTCGTCCCCTTCCTAGGCCTCACCGTTGTCCACCGCCTTGGTTCTCTCGGCGCGGCATGGTCAATGTGGTCAACGATCGACTTCCATCGGAAGAGTACTGTACGTGGAGAGGCTGACAGCTGGGTCCAAGGCCACAGCCCAGTTTTTCTGTGATTTGCCAAGTAAGTCGCTTTGTCAAGCCTGTTGGGCTGCAAATCTTTCAAGACGAGGAGAGCTTCATATGGCTGGCCGAGAAAATGGCCTATCAGTAATGAGAAATGGGTTGTACATTTTTAAAACACATCAAACCGGCAATTAGTTTCAAATATTTTTTTTTCATTTTGAGATTTTAAATTACATTAAATTTTATGTGTGGAGAATCTGTTGGATTTTATATTGATATACATTTATTTTTAAAATCAGTTTGAATGTGAGTCGAAATTTCGGGATTAAAAACAGTTCGGACCGCACCGAAATATGCAAAAATTCGTATAATTTTTTAACCGTGGCCACAATATGGGCTGTAATGCTAATAAAAAGAATATGGGCTCAAAAAAAACCTTAAGAATTAGCAAATGGGCTGTAAATTATTAGAAATAATGCCAGATGGGTTGTATGCCATTTTCCACAGATTTGAGGCTTTCCTAAAAAAAGGTTGATGCACAAGCAGTGACTGTTGGATAGCCATCCAATGGCCGTCGTGCTTCTTCAATCTCTGCTCTTCCTGCTCCAGCCGCTCAAACAAGCGCCGGCGGGACTGCCTGCTCCCTCCTCCCCGCGGCCGGCTGTGCTGCCGCGCAGGCCTCACCGCCCCACCGTACTCCCATCGCTAGCCTAGCCATCCCTCTACTCACCCACACCTTCTGTTATTCTCCGGCAACGGCAGACAAACCAGTAAACCCTCGTTCAGTCGTACTCCCCTTCGTGTGGGAAACAACTGCTGAGTCTTCCCTGCCTCCGTGTCGTTCCCTTCCTAGGCCTCGCCGTCGTCCACCGCCCTGGTGCTCTCGGCACGGCCTGGTCAACGTGGCCAACGACCGACATGCATCTGAAGTGGACTGTACGTGGAGAGGCCGACAGCTGGTTCCATGGCCACACGCAAGGAAATGCCTCCTTATTACGCGCAAAATAATGATTCGTCTACCTGACATTGGGGACCCACCGAAAGGGCCTCAGTATTTTGCAAAAAAAACGTTACCACCGCTGACAGCTCGGACCCACCAGCTATATCTTCGCACGCAAGGAAGTGCCTCCTTATTACGCACAAAAAAATGAATACTCCCCTTGTTAGCTGGGACCCAGTATAGTGGCAGGCTGACTTGTGGGCCTACTAAGTTGACGAGGACGGAGGGCTTTGTCAACTTAGTCAATATGCACGATTCTAGCTCCAGTGACCGTACGATGTCCATCCAACGGCCGTAGTGCTTCTTCAACCTCTGGTCTTCTTGCTCCAGCCGCCCAAACCAGCACCGGTCGTACCTCGTGCTCCTGCCTCCCGTGGCCGGCTGCGATGCGGCGGAGGTGTCACGCCCAATCTGCGACCCTATCCAAAAGGAACTCGAAGGTCCCACCAAGGATAGACCCACATATTGAAATGCTTTTGCAAGGTGGATATCATTACATCAACATTACATAATAGATGGGGATACATACAAAAGGCATACAATGCCACACGAATACAACATCACAATACATAAGAGCATCATCCGGCTACGGATGAAACACAAACAGAAACTCAAACGACATCCACCCTGCTAGGCCAGGCTGCCGACCTGGAACCTATCCCCTGATCAAAGAAGCACAAGAAGAACTCAACGCAAGCAAGCATCGCTCTCGCGTCATGATCATCGCATAACCTATACCTGCAACTATTGTTGTAGTAATCTGTGAGCCACGAGGACTCGGCAATCCCATTACCATGGGTATCAAGACTAGCAAAGCTTAAAGGGAATGGAAGGGGTAAAGTGGTGAGGTTGCAGCAGCGACTAAGCATATATGGTGGCTAACATACGCAAATAAGAGCGAGAAGAGAGCAAATGGAACGGTCGTGAAGCTAGCAATGATCAAGAAGTGATCCTGAACTCCTACTTACGTCAAACATAACCCATAAACCGTGTTCACTTCCTGGACTCCGCCGAGAAGAGACCATCACGGCTACACACGCGGTTGATGCATTTTAAATCGGATCTGGTGTCAAGTTATCTACAACCGGACATTAACAAATTCCCATCTGCCTATAACCGCAGGGGTGTCCCAACTTAGCCCATGATAAGCTCTCGCGATCAACGAAGGATATACCTTCTCCCAGGAAGACCCGATCAGACTCGGAATCCCGGTTTACAAGACATTTCGACAATGGTAAAACAAGACCAGCAAAGCCGCCCAATGCGCCGACAATCCCGATAGGAGCTGCACATATCTCATTCTCAGGGCAACACCGGATGAGACATCCTATGAGTAAAACCAAACCTCGAGTTTCCCCGAGGGGGCCCCGCAGTCTACTCGATTCGGACCAACACTTAGACAAGCACTGGCCCGGGGGGGCTAAAATAAAGATGACCCTTGGGTTAATTACTCCCAAGGGAAATGTAGGTGGTGGTGAGGCAAATGGTAAAACCAAGGTTGGGCCTTGCTGGAGGAGTTTTATTCAAAGCGAACTGTCAAGGGGGTCCCATAAATCACCCGACCGCGTAAGGAACGCAAAATCAGGGAACATAACACCGATATGACGGAAACTAGGGCGGCAAGAGTGGAACAAAACACCAGGCATAAGGCCGAGTCTTCCACCCTTTACCAAGTATATAGATGCATTAATAATATAAGAGATATTATGATATCCTAACAAAATCCTGTCCACCATGGAGAAATCTTCAACTTCACCTGCAACTAGCAACGCTATAAGAGGGCTGAGCAAAGCGGTAACATAGCCAAGCAACAGTTTGCATAGGAAAGGTGTCAAAGGTTAGAGGTTCATGGCAATTTGGGATGGCTTGATAAACAGGTGATAGGTAGCGCAGCATAGCGATAGAACGAAGCAACTAGCATAGCAATGATAGTAGTGAGATCCAGGGTAGCGGTCATCTTGCCTGAAATCCTGCTAGGAAGAAGAACGAGTCCATGAAGAAGATGAAGCCACGAAGACGAACCAAGCGTAGACGAATGAATCCTCACGATCGCAACGAAACGGGAACTATCGAGAAGAAGCACACAACATGGTAAACACACCACACATAGACAAGACATGATGCACAACAAGCATGATGCATGACAAGGCTACATGAAGCTACTCATGGCAAGAGATGATGCAAACAAGAGCAACACATCAAAGCAAGTCTAAATGAGGCCGGAAACAACATATAACAATTCCGGTAAGTCCTCATATGCAAATTTCGAAGTTGGTCCAGATCTGAATAAACCTTATGTTCAAGTTGTTAAACAGCAAGTTAAGATGCACCAAGATGATCTACATGAGATTCTAGTCAAGTTACATATACAGATCATATAATTCGGAGCTACGGCCTAGAAGATATGAGCAAAACAAGTTAAACATGGCATTGATGCAAAATGCATACAAACATCAAGCAAACACTCCAAAACAAGGGTGCAACATGATAATATGAAACTACATGCAATTCTAAGCAAGTTTCATATGGAGCACACTCAAAACGGAGCAACGGTTCAACACACACACACTATACAAGTTATAGCAATAATCTGTCCAAAACAGCAACTAGGCATATTGCAAGCATCAAAACAATAAGCTACAGCATCTCAACATGAAAACAAAATACATGGGCATGATGTACAGGTAAATCATAACAAAACATGAACACTGAGCTATCTCCAGAAATCACTAGAACATGCTCAAACACACATGGCAAGATTGCAAATAATAACAGTTCAGACTTTGCAGAAAATAACATCAGGTTGCAATGTTTAGAGCTATCAAACAACATGTTACAGGAACTTATCATGGCAAACAAAGGCATGGCATGATACTACTAAATGCATAGAACAAAAGTCCCTTACTGACCATGAGCCAAAAAGGATCAGAAAATATGATGGCACCCATGTAAACATGGCAAGTTATATTACAGATTTAAACATGGCAGGAACAACGATAAGTAGGCATGTAGATGAGCTTGTGCCACTCACCAAAGAGCAATACATGGCATGGCAAGGCAACCAACAGTAAGAAGACATGTTTGTGAAGCTAAGCATGTCAAGAGAAAGTTCATAGGGTGCATGAAACACTAACAACAATCATGACAACAACTGAACTTAATGTTAACAGGCTGACAGCAACATTATTTAGCAACTTTGGAGCAAGATTACAACAATATACAGCAAGCCATAAATGCAACCAAGGGCATGGATGGATAGAGCATGACATGTAGAACAAAACATATTTAGTGAACATCTCCAGATTATGCATAGAATGACTAGTAGCAGCAGGTTTACATAGCATCACGAAATAACAGATTCAGCCAAGCAAAACAGCAACAGCAAGTACACTACTAAACAAGCTTGATTCACTCACCACAAGTCAATGAATGACAAGATAAGTATAGCATCAGCAAGAATACATGTTTATGAAACAAACCAAGGCAAGAACAAGTTCATAGCATGTAAGGATCAACTACAACAACCTTGGCAAAATTGAATAACATGTAAACAATCTGCCAGGAAACATTTTGAGGCAAAAGTAGAGCACGAAAATGACATGATAGACTACTCCATAATTGCAACCAGGGGCAGGGATGGATAGAGCATAACCATATGTTCAAAACATCCTTACTAAAGTATCTCAAAATATGCATGGATCTCTCTGTAGCATCATGTTTACATGGCATCAAAATAACAGCAGAACAGGGACTAAAATCAGTAACATCACGATGCCTAGTTTGCATGGTTGTGCTAGTCACCACATTGATCACAAAAATACATGGTAAGCACCTCTATAAATAAGACATAGCATAGATCAAAACACATGTAGACATCAACCTCATAGGATGCACACATCAATCATGGCAAAAATGACAAAAGACCATGTTTTGTTAAGAAACGGGAACAAACATTATGAAGCACTCTTGCAACGATGATTCAGGCATCAAGATGAGCTCAAATGAACATTATGCAATGGAATGAAATGATGTACTCGTCGAGACGAACAATTTGACATATTACACGCACGAAACGGAGCAGTATGCATGGAGTTATGGCATGTCAAACATAGCACCAGAAAGTTGAAAATCAGGGACTTAGCAGAAATTTACCACTCCAAAAAAGTCAACGCGGGACGGGCTCGACCTGGGACGGAGGGATCCGGGCGCGAGGACGATGTTTGGTTGGACTTCCGGTGGATCTGGTCCACTTTTCCAGATCCGGCCGGAGAGGGCTCCGGCGAACTCCGGCGGTGCTCCGGCGACGACGGGGAGGCGCGGGGACGCGGTGGAGGCGGTCTGCAACGACGGGACACGGCGGGGCGCGGCGGAGGAGGGGCGGGGAGGCGCTGACCGGCGCGCCGAGGCAGCGGCAGGCGCGCGACAGCGGCGTGGAGGTCGGGCGGCGCGGGCGCGTCGGCGAGGTGGCGCTCCGGCGCGGCGGCCGAGGGCGGCACGGGCGCGCCGGCGATGAAGGACGGCAGCGGGGCAGGAGCTTGGGGGCGCCGGTGGAGGAGCTCGGGCGTCGGAACGGGGGTGCCGGCGAGCGGCGGCGGCGCAAGGCGCGCCGGCGCAGCAGGGTCGCCGGCGGGCAGAGGCGGTGGGGAATGGGCGGCGCGCGGGGCGAGGTGCCCGGGCGGCGGCGGGCGGCGCGCGGGACGGGAGGGCCCGATCCGGGCTCTCCGGGCCGCGGCGGCAGGGACGGAGGGGCGGACACGTGGCAGGCGGGGATTGGCCGGAGGCGACGGGCGGACACGTCCAACTCGGGACGGACATGTCCGGCGACGCGAGGATGAAGATGGCTAGGGTTCATCCGCGAATTCGGGGGAGGGGGACTAATATATAGGTAGAGGGAGCTAGGAGAGTCCAAATGAGGAGCGGTTTTCGCCCACATATCGTGATCGAACGACCGAGAGCATTGAGGGGGTTTGGATGGGTTTTGGGCCACTTTGGAAGGGTGTTGGGCTGCAAAGAGAAAGGGAGGTTTGCAGGCTACGCGGTTAACCGTTGGAATATCAAACGACCTCCAAATGGCACGAAACTTGACAGGCGGTCTACCGGTGCTATACCAAGGCCACTTGGCAAGACTCGGTCCGTTCCGAGAAAGTTCAACACCCACTCATAATGAGAGACAAAAGGGGGACGCCGGAGGGCATAGGAGTGCCAGATTGCAAAACGGACAATGGGGAAAAGGCTCGGATGCATGCGACGAACACGTATGCAATGCAATGCACATGATGACATGACAAAAAGCAACACGCAAGCAAATGACATGGCAACGACGGCAAATAACTGGCAGACACCTGGCGCATCGAATCCGGGGCGTTACAGGAGGCCTCATCGCCCCCTACTACTCCCACCGCTGGCCAGGCCATCCCTCTACTCACCCACACCCCCTGTTATTCTGCAGCGACGGCAACCTCACACTGCAGTTTTCCCCCTTCAAGGATGTGTCCCCCCCCCCCCCGCTGAGCTGCCCAAGGTGATTTTCTTCTTTGCCGATCTCGATTGTGATTTTTCATCTAAGTATGTGGTGATGAATAATGCAATTAACTTTCATGTATAACATTGTACTATTGTATATGCTTATTTTCTTAGTGGCCGATTGCGTGTGTGGTGTGGTGGGCACATCATCTCTAGTTGTGGTGGGTCAACATGAGGACTCATGGATCGGTTCCATCCTGCGCCACATATAGGTTGGACCGAGACGTGTTATATGAAGACCCATGTGGAGGACTCAGCGTACAACACGAAGCTACCAGAGTCGCGGAGGACTCTATCCCCACTGGTGATAAGCCGACTATATATGATTTGTAACCCTAGGCCCCCAGTATGTTATAGAAGCTTGGGGGCTAGTTTGTCGATAGTATACACACACGCACAATGCATGGTATTCACGTGTACTTTGTACACACCCCTATCACTAATATACAGTACTAGGAGTAGGCTTTTTCCTCAACTGCAAGGGTCCAAACTAGGGTAAAACTTTGCCTCGTATTACCATCCAGCCTAACAGTCAGGGATATCCTACCGAATGATATGATGGAATCATATCTGCCAACTACTAAGAGAGAGGTGTGTCTTGGGGGGGGGGCAATGTGTGCGAGCGAGGCCTAAAGATAATGTGTGTGTGGGAGACACGTAGGCACATATATGTGCGTATAGATGGCTAGTAGAGACCGTGTGTGTGTGTATATGCATGTGAGCAAAATAGTGTTTTCCAACTGAGATTAGTGAAAAGAGTGGTACATAGTAGTCAGAAAGAGAGAGAGAGAGAGAGAGAGAGAGAGAGAGAGAGACAGAGAGAGCATGTGCATGAGACACCCCTACACCCCGAGAGAGATTGTGAGCTTGTGTGAAAGAGAAATGTCGATGCATATAAAGTGTGTGCACTTATGCGTTAGATAGAGAGAGAGATAGCGCATTTGTGAGAACGGACCGAGGCATAGTGCATCTACATGTAAAAGGCGGTTCTGCGCATTAAATTAAAATATAAATAGCATTATTATTTTTGGATGAGATTATGAATTTTGCAAATTGCGTATGGACGAAAATCGGTCTATCAGGCACCCATACTCTATTGAATTCTAGCATGTGCATGTTTTTATTTCATATTATCGATCCATAGAGTGCAAGCGGTTTGAAGTACAGGCAATGGATGCTTTTGCAATTCATATATAAACATTAATTAGTGCACTCCATGTTGTTAGTGCGAAGCACTTTATACATTTGTCACTTGCATGGATACATTCCAAATTGCTAGCTGCAAAATAGAATACATGTCGAATTCAACATAAAGGGGGTTTCGAAGATTCAAATTCATAGGAAGTGCATTCATCTATTTGAACCCGAGATAATGGCATTTGTAAATCAGATGTAAAAGGGGGCATCAATCTTTGTTGTGCGTTTGAACATGCTATATATATTCATACGCATGTCTGATTTTTTTTTGCAACCAAGGAGATTATATCTGGAACCATGCATGAACTGAGGTAAGTTCCATATTTTTTAATATATATTCGTGTACAATGTATATTTAAATGTACCCCCTCCATTCCAAAATAATCGTAGCTTTAAGATTTTCAAGAGTAAAGATTTGTGGAGTTTGACAAATCCTGAAAGTTCAATTCAAGAGAACAGAAAATGTTAATGCTTCTGCTCCCAAATATTGAACGAAGCGCCAAATAGGCCTCTGGTCACCCAAAACCGCACGAGACTAATGTTTGGTGGTAGGAAATTACTGTCCTGACTCTGGCCCATGTAGCCTATCGGCCCGATGTCCAAAGGTCTAAACCTGGGTAGGTTTGTAACTTCACCAAGACGTCAGTCTCAACCACCTCCGAGAAGCATTCATACGCCGTGGGCGCCTAAACACCCATGCGCTCGGCCGAAATCTATCCCGCCCACATTTGGGACACCTGAGATTACTGTCCTACCCCCAACCCGCAATATGTCCAAAAATTTTGATGGGGGCAAAGTTTGTAACTTTCCCCAAATTTCAAACAAGCGTGTATCAAATTGAAACATTGTTCCCCCTTAGTTCCCCGCCTCCTTCTGTTTCCCCATTCATACTCCGTGGGCGCCAAAACGCCCTCTCCACCAGCCGCGAAACCCCAACCTTCTCCGTCCTCCACCCCATAGCACCCAATCCACCGCCGCCCTCCTCCATCACGTCGGAGCTGGTACCCCGATGTCGTCGTCCAATGCAACCGCAACCGCAACACCCTCAAGGACTTAGCAGCTGAAGCCGAGGCAGAGCTGCCTCCACGACGCCTATGTGCGCCATACCAGAACCACTCAGACCACATCGTCCTGCGCCTCACTGTTGCCGCTCCACTATCGCAACCATCCACCGCACTGGAGCTGTTCCCGCTACGCCGTCGTTCGCCGCCTCGGATCTGGTTCCCCGCCGCCAACAGACGGCCACCGCACCACACTCAACAACTTGGCCATGGGTTCGTCCAAGGCTCCATCGTCCTCCACAACTTCTCGTTTCTAGCTAACCACAAGAAGATCATTGGAAAAATAGAAGGAGGACACAACATTGCCAACAGAAAGAGGTACTCCTCTTCCCTTATTCGTGCAAATCTTACGTCTCTGCTCACACCGTATTCATCCCATGAAAGAAACTAGTTGAGCACTTCTTACAGCATCTTCTTCGTGATACTAAATGCACAAGGTTTCCTCCCTTTACTATTTCACCTTTGCTAGAGGTCAGTAGCCCGCCTAGATTTCAATTCAGGGTCAGTCGAACTGCAATTAAAATAAGCAGCACCCGCTTAGGCGCGCGGAGCACCTAGTCCGCATGTTCGCCGGGGAAGCGGCGCATCGGTGTCTATCATAGGGGTCCGGGGCGTAGGAGATGCTTGCGCCCGATCTGGAGGTCGGAGGGGTTTAAATGGATGGCCGGGGGGCGGTGCCAAGCACGGCGGTGTGGTGAGGTCGAGGGGAGGGCGCAGGCAGGAGACTGGGTTGGTGGTCGCTGGCGCTTCAAGGAAGATCGTCAACACTGACTGGCTGGAGGTAGATGAAGGCGATCTGCCCATTCTTTGTACATCGGACGGTGCAAAAAAAATGGACTGACCTATTTGTTTTTAGTCGACTGTTATTTTCATAGAATCATGTAGTAATTTAGTGTGCCATGCATGTTGTAGAGCTATCATATGTCTCCCATCATTTATTTCTCATCGGCCTGCTATCTGTTACCTTTACACTGTACTAATTGTGCACACACTTCACCCATACTCACACTATTTTTTATGCATGGGTATTTCAGACTCTGATGCAGTGTTGATGAATGCATAAAACAAAAGACAGAAGTCGCTCCAGTGTAATTCGAAGATAAGCACTAAGCGTTTTAGCGCTCTAAAGGGTGCAGTGTCAGCAGTTGGAGACAGTAAACGTAGCTCTGCAGTTGATGATCTCAATTGCCACACACAACCATCCCAGGTGCTTGCTTTAACTTCGCACTATCAAATGTGGTTGCATGTTGCATATAGTTTCTAGCTTGTATTGCTTCCAATTTGGTTAAATTGCATCTGCTTACTTTACACATTATACCTTTGATAATGCCATGCCTTCCTGTTTTTGATACATACTACATATGTCTATTAACCATGTTCGTACATCAAACTAATGCTCTTTTATATCCCTCGTCAATCACTTATGATGAAACAGTCACCCCAGTGGGTTACTGTGAGACGCCCTACTTGTTTAAAGAGTGCAGTGTCATCCTCCCCACATGATTCTCAAGAAACAGCAAGGCTAAATGAAGATAGTCAATGTAGCTCTCTAGTTGATGACCGCAATTCCCCCACACCACCATCGCAGGTGCTTGCTCTTACTTGGCAGTGTGATATGTGGTTGCATGTTGCATATGGTGTCTACCTTGTAATGCTTCTAATTAGGGTAAATTACATCTGCTTAGTTAACACATTATACCTGTGAATATGACATGCCTTCCTATTTTTGGTACATACTATGTCTTTCTATTAACCATGTTCTTACATCAAACTACTTTTCTTGTGTATCCCTCATCAATCACTTCTGACGATACACCTTCAAGTTGACAGTGTAATATTGGTTGCATCTTGCATATCATTTCAAACATGTATTGCCTCTAATTGATTGAAGTGCCACTTATAATGAGACACATCTAACTTGGTAGAGTGATTTTGGTTGGATCTTTCATATGGTGTCTAGATTGCATTGCTTCAAATTTGTTGAAATACCTTCTGCTTAGCGTTTTTCATACATATTCCATCCTCCTACAATGTGGTTGCCATACATAAAAGTTGTATTCGTCAGTATCATGCATCAACGAATTTGGAAGTGTGAATTTCATTCTTTTTTCTTGTGTGTTTACTTGACACGGCAAAATCTGAAAGGACAAAGGCACGGAATGATGGTGGTCCTCTGGAGCAACCGAAACAGATGATCTCTGCAGATTCTCCTGCTACTCGTACTGCAGTGCTAGTTCCAAATCTCATATCCCCTACTCCACAACCCAAGGTGCTTGCTCTAACATGGCAGTGTGATATCTGGTTGCATGTTGCATATGGTGCCTAGCTTGTATTGCTCCTAATTTGTTAAATTGCATCTCCTTAGCTTACACATTATACATACTACATCTGCCTATCACACCATGTTCTTACATCAAACTACTGTTCTTGTGTATCCTGCATCTATCGCTTATGATGAGACAGTCACCCCCGTGGATTAATATGAGACGCGCTACTCTTATAAAGAATGCAATTTCATCCTCTCCACATGATTCTCAAGAAAGGCAAGCCTAAATGAAGATATTGAACGTAGCTCTATACTTGAAGACCGCACTTCCCCTACACCACCATCACAGGTGCTTGCTCTAACTTCGCAGTGTGATATGTGGTTGCATGTTGCATACGGTGTCTAGCTTGTAATGCTTCTAATTATGGTAAATTGCACCTGCTTAGTTTACACATTATACCTATGAATATGACATGCCTTCCTATTTTTGGTACACACTACATCTATGTGTTAACCTTGTTCTTACATGAAACTACCTCTCTTATGTATCCTGCATCAATCACTTACGAAGAGTCACCTTTATTCGTTGCATATTGCATATTATTTCTAGCATGTTGCCATGTATTGCTTCTAATTTGGTCAAATACATTTGTTAGGGCACCCTTTTAATTTGGCAGAGTGATATTAGTTTCATCTTTCATATGGTTTCTAGCTTGCATTAATTCTAACAAGGTCAAGCACCTTGTGCTTAGTTTACACTTTATACATCATACATGTCAATATGTCACACCGTCTTGTTTTTCATACATATTCCATCCTCCTATCATGCGGTTGCCTTACATGAAAGTAGTGTTCGTCAGTATCATGCATCAATGAGTTCTGAAGACCAAATTTTATTCCTTTTTCTTCTGGGTTTAACTTGACAAGGCAAAATCAAGAAAGAGGAAGGAAAAGAGTAAGGAAGGCAATGATGGTGGTCCTCTGCAGCAACGTAAATGGAGCATCTGTACCGATTCTCCTCGTACTGATAGTGCATTACAAGGTCCAAGTCTCCGCTCCCCTACTCCACCATCCAAGGTGCTTGCTCTAACTTGGCAGTGTGATATCTGGTTGCATGTTGCATATGGTGTCTAGCTTGTATTGCTCCTAATTAGTGTAAACTGCATCTGCTTAGCTTACACATGATATGTGTGAATATGACACGCTTTCCTGTTTTTGGTACATACTATATCTGTCTATCACACCATGTTCTTACATGAAACTACTCTTCTTGTGTATCCTGCATCAGTCACTTATGATGGGACACCTTTAAGTTGGCAGTGTGATATTGGTTTGCGTCTTGAATATGATTTCTAGCATGTATTGCTTCTAGTTTGATGAACGCCACCTATGATGAGACAGTTTTAACTTGACAGAGTGATATTGATTGCACCTTCCATATGGTGTCTAGTTTGCAGTGCTTCTAATTTGTTGAAGTGCCTTCTGCTTAGTTGCCACATCATAGGTGTGAATATGTCAAATCGTCCATTTTTTCATACATATTCCATCCTCATATCATGACTTTGCCTTTCATCAGAGTAGTGTTTGTCAGTATCATGCATGAATGAGTTCTGAAGAGCGAATTATATTCCTTTTTCTTGTCGGTCTGACCTCACAATGCAAAATCAATAAAGCTGAAGGAAATTGGCAAGGCATTGGATGATGGTGGTCCTTCTGAGCAACTGAAACAGAGGTTCTCTACAGATTCTACTCCGCCATCCTCCCAACAAGATTCGCAAGATAACGCAAGGCTAGACAGTCAACATAGATGTGTAGATGATGAGCACATCTCCCTTACTCCACCATCACAGGTGCTTGCTCTAACTTGGCACTATTATATGTGGTTGCATGTTGTGTATGATGTATAGCTTGTATTGCTTCTAACTTTGTTGAATTGCATCTGCTTACTTTACACATAATGCCTGTGAATATGACATGTGTTCCTGTTTCTAGAACATACTATATCTGATCACACGATGTTCTTACATTAGACTACTGTTCTTGCATATCCCGCATCAGTCACTTATGATAAGGCACCTTTAAGTAGCCACTGTGATATTGGTTGTGTCTTGCATATGATTTCTAACATGTACTACTTCTAATTCGTTGAAACGCCATACAGTTTGAACTTGGCAGAGTGATATTGGTTGCATCTTTCATATGGTGTCTAGCTTGCAGTGCTTCTAATTTGTTGAAATGCCTTCTGCTGAGTTACCACATCATAGGTGTGAATATGTCACGCCATCCTGTTTTTCATACATATTCCATCCTTGCATCATGTGTTTGCCTTTCATCCAAGTAGTGTTCGTCAGTATCATGCATGAATGAGTTTTGAAGAGCGAATTTTATTCCTGTTTCTTATCGGTTTGACTTCACAATGCAAAATCATTACAGCTGAAGGAAATTAGTCCGGCAGTGGATGATAGTGGTCCTTCGGAGCAACTCAAATAGGGGGTCTCTACAGATTCTACTCCGCCATCCTCCCAACAAGATTCGCAAGACAACACAAGGCTGGACAGTCAACGTAGCTGTGTAGATGATGAGCACATCTCCCCTACTCCACCATCATAGGTGCTTGCTCTAACTTGGCACTATTATATGTGGTTGCATGTTGCGTATGATGTCTAGCTTGTATTGCTTCTAACTTTGTTGAATTGCATCTGCTTACTTTACACATAATGCCTGTGAATATGACACGTGTTCCTGTTTCTAGAACATACGTGTACATGATGAGCACATCTCCCCTACTCCACCATCACATGTGCTTGCTCTAACTTGGAACTGTTATATGTGTTTGCGTTTTCCGTATGATGTCTAGTTTGTATTGCTTTTGATTATGTTGAATTGCATCTGCGTAGCTTACAACTTATACCTGCAATGATCACTTACCCATAAGACACATTTAACTTGGGATTGTGATGTAGGTTGCATCTTGCATTGTCTTATAGCTTGTACTGCTTCTAATTTCTTGAAATGGCACTTACGACGAGACACTTTTTACTTGATAGAGTGATATTGGTTGCATGTTCATAGGGGTGGGTGTTCGGTTCCCCCGAACCGAACGGTTCGGTACTTCGGTGTCTTAGTTTTTTCGGTTTCCAGAAAACATGCACCGATCGGTCTACAAGAAGTAACGAAATCGAGTGTTCGGTGGCCCGATTGTTCGGTTCGGTATTCGGTTTTAGACTGACCTAGCCGCCTGGGGCGCTGGCGCACTGCCACGCTAGGCTGGGTTGGGCTAGCCGGCTAGCCGGCTCCCGGCTGGAAGATGCATTAATTAACCTTATCTGTTGTGTCTCGGCTACACTATGAATTGTGGTTTGTGTGGGCCAGATAACTTCACGTGAACGCTGAGCACTGAGTGAGACAACATGTAGGATGTAGCACCTAGTTTCATTAAAAAAAGGGAAGCAAACGGGCGTGTGCAAAGTTGCATGCGGATGTGCAGTGTATGTGGACGAAAATTAAGGGAATCAAGAGGGATTAAGAGGTGGGCCTCGGTACTTCGGTTAATTCGATGGACCGAGCATGCAAACCGAAATTACCAAAGTGAATTCGGTTTCTCATAATCGCTAATCAAGGACAATATCGAACAAATCGGTTTCGGTCATTTCGGCTTCGGTTCAGGTTAATTCGGTCCGGTCGTTCGGTTTTCGGGTTATATGCCCACCCCTACATGTTCATATGGTGCCTAGCTTTCATTTCTTCTAATTTTGTTGAAATGCCTTCTGCTTACTATTTTTTCATACATATTCCATCCTCCTATCGTACGTGTGAATATGAAACGTTGTCTTTTTTTGTATATATTCCATCCTCCTATCCTGCGCTTGCCTTGCATCAAAGTAGTGTTAGCTTGTATCATGCATCAACCAGTTATGCAGAGCTAATTTTATTCATCTTCTTGTGGTTTTGACTTCATAAGGCAATATCAGAAAATAGAAAGGAAAAGAGTAAGTTAGGGGATGTTGGTGGTCCCCCACACCGACGCAAACAGAGACTCTCTAGATTTGCCACTGCTACTACTAATGAAGTTGAAGTCCCAAGTCTACATGATGAGTTCATCTCCCGTACTCCACCATCGCAGGTGCTTGCTCTAAGTTGACAGTGTGATAATTGGTTTCATCTTGCATATGTTGTCTAGCCTGTATTTCTTCTATTTTGATTAAACTGCACCTGCTGAGTTTATACGTTATACATGTGCATATGACATGGCTTTCTATGTATAGGATACACTGCATCTATTTATCATACCATGTTCTTACATCAAAGTATTGTTGTTGTGTATCCCGCATCAGTCACTCATGATTGGACACTTTTAACATGGCAGTTTGATAGTGGTTGCATCTTGCATTGATTTCTATGTTGTATTTCTTCTAATTTTTCGAATTGCCACTTATGACAAGATACTTTTAACTTGGAAGAGTAATATTGGTTACATCTTTCATATGGTGTCTAGCTTGCATTACTTCTATTTTCTTGAAAATCCTTCTTCTTAGTTTACACATCGTAGCTGTGAATATGTCATGTCGTCCTGTTTTTCTTAAATATACCATCCTCATACGGTTGTCTTACATCAAAGTATTGCTTGTTTGTATCATGCATCAATGAGTTCTGAAGAGCGATTTTATTCTTTTGTGTTGTGGGTATGGCTTGACATGGCAAAGTCAAAAAAGAGCAAGGAAAATAATATAGTAGGGAGTGGTGTTGCTCGTCGGGTGAAATGGAAGAGGATCTGCCATCGAGATTCTGCTGGTACTTATAGTGCAGTAGAAGGTCCAAGTACATCGGCTAAATCTACAAACACAGTATCACCTCCTCCACCAGCTGCAGCATCCGCTTCAACTGTACTAGCATCTCAATGAGTTACTCGTTCGTTTGCTCCGGAACTGGCCAGTTCCCAAGCTGCCTTCACACCTAACACTACTTCCAAAGCACTGCTGACACAACAGGACTTGGAAAGATCAGATGAACCTCATGAGCATCAACACCAAGACGGTACATGGCCGAGTCAAGTTGCAGTTTCATGCTCCTTTATATATACTCTCACAGTTTGATGTACACTAACACTTTCCATATTCGTTGTTGAACTAGCACCACGGCGCAAGAGGAAACAGACATCAGGGATAATGCTTGACAGATTAACAAAATCTAAAGGAAGAAGAATGGAGATCCATTTTGAGGCAGGTTTAAAAAGGCCACGTGATGCTACAGAGTCAGCCAAGTTAGTATCAGAGGCAGCCGTTGCCGTTAGGTGTCATGCATGTATCCTCCCAACATGGATCCAGTACAGGAATGAGAAAGACAATACCCAGTTTAACACCTTCCTTGACCATTTATCCGTTAGTAACGGTATTCATCGCAATTAGTAATATTGTCTTGCTCTGTCCCATACTTTCTAGCTTCCTCCTAATAAGACTCACATCATTTTTTCAACAGATGAGGTTCAAGTTGGATCTGAAAGATGATGCAACTAAAAAAGCATGCACTCATGTTTTTCAGTCTGCTCTGCGACAGTATCGGTACCACCTTAGAAAATCTCACTTTGAAGGCAAGGCTAACAATGAAATCGCCCAAACATCTCCAGTGGAATATATTACAGATGAAGACTAGACAGCCCTCGTTAAACACTGGTCTGATCCAACGTATCAAGTAGGCTATATGTATTTGATCAGACCACATATTGAACTTGTATTTATGTATGTGCCTTACAAGTGTATCTTCTTCTAGGCTAAATGTTTGAAGAACAAAACCAATTGTTCTAAAGTGAAATTTCAACAGAAAACGGGATCTCGTAGCTATATTGCACACTGCGAGGCTCTTGTAAATAGCTGCTACTTCCTTCTTTTTTCTATGTCATATTATCGTATCTATATTGACTTGTTGCAAATACAGAGGAAAGCTCGTGTGGACCAAAAAGAACCTGAACCGAATGCAGAGCAAATCTTCAAGGATTGCCACACCAGCAAGATGAAGGGCATGAGCACACCAGTTCAAGCCGTTGTTGTAAGTCCTTACTCCTCCTGCCTTTGAACTGATTGGCACTGTGATGTGTTCATTTAACTACTTGGTTTGCAGCCAATGTCAGTTACTCTGTTCAGATTTATACACAGTTGTCTTAATGTAACATTTCACCTTACATGGTTTAAAAGAGATGAAGAATATTCTTTTGGTCTTGATCTTAAATCTAGTTGTTATGTTCACGTGCGCACATAATGATAAAATAGCCTGTTTGTTTTATATCTGTTTGCCCATGATATGAATGATGTCATACTATGTTCATCCTACTTTAAACCATGTATCTTTATCCTTAGATGTCAAAGAATGTGAGGAAATAGACAATACAGTAGGCATGCTACATGGACATATGTTCCGAAAGTGATTTTATTATGTAGTTGGCACTACAATACATGCTAATGTATTACAGTAGTTCACCAAAATAAGTTATGTATAAATGTGTAACCTACTTTGTTTGTTTTTGTCTCATTAGTAACATATCTGGTACACTAATCTACAAGTTCAAACTTTCAGGAAGCTATGGAACAAATGATTGACAGCCACAACCACCTGAAGGTGACGAGGCTACCACAGGCACAATGTCACCTCTTGCTGCAGTGCGTTAGTATCTCTCCACTAACAGTGCAAAAAGCACCTTCCTGCGTAATTCTGGGTTGGTTGTCAAGGTAACCTCGTCCAAATCGCCTACTGAACAAAATCTTCCTCCTAGACAGAGTGATATATCTGTGCTCCATACACAAGTCCAATCCCTAATGGACGTCGTTTGGGAAACAAGAATAGTGGTTGACAAATGTTGTCAAGATATGAATGGTTTTGAAACCAAACTATCAGACATTCGCTTCGTTGTTCAAGAGCAATGGCGGAAAAAGGTGAAGATCGTGCTGCTCCATCAGATTCTACAGCCTGAAACATTAGCACTCAAGTCAAATGATTTGTGCTTCTATACATCTGATAGTGCTTTTATCTGCAAGGACTGTAAATTTATGCCAACAGGCCTTTTGTTGTATGGTTGGAATTTATTTTGTTGTGATACAGCATTCATGATGCTGCCAAAGGCTGCAGTAATTACGACGCTATTTTTGTATAGTGTATGTTTATCTTAGTAATGTATTTGGCCGAAAGCTTCGTAGGAGCCCAACATGCCAACATTCGTCGGGCCCATTCCAATTGGGCTAAAAATGATTATGGTCCGAAATTTGCATGTAGCCCACTAAAAATATTTGGGCCTAAATCAGCATAAGCTTTCATATTTTTTTAGTAGGCATGTGCCCATAGTGGCCCTTTAACAGGCCTAAACATAATTTGGGCCCTCAGTAACAATACGCCGTTTACAGGTGTAAATATCTCGAGCCCATAAAAACATGGGTCTTTAATAGACCAAAAGTGAGATTGGGCCCTGATTGTGCCAAATAACCCACTGGTCTTAGCAGGCCGAAATGGTGGCACATTTACGATGCGGATCTTTGACAGGCCAAAATTCGGACGGGCCGTAAATGCGTCGACCTAATACACGGGCCTTTAACAGGCCAGAACTTCGGTCGGGCTAGATTATCGTCATTTTTATATGGGCCGTTAATGGGCCCGATGTGACATTGGGCCACGTATGGCCCATGGTTTTCATCCGACGTTGACAAGCCGAAAATCACAACAGGCCGAAAGTGGCCCAAATCTATAGTGGGCCTCTAACAGGCCGAATGTCACACATGGCCGAATATGACCCAAATCCTTCACGGTCGTTTATGGGACGAAAGTTTCAATGGCCTGTAAATGGGCCCAAATGAAGCAGGACCTTTAACAGGTCGGAAATACACCGGGCCGTAATTCGGTGCAAATACTTAGTGGACTGTTAACGAGCCAGAAGTGACCATGGGCCGCGATGATGACAAGTTTAGGACAGGCCGTTGACGAGCCGATTTGACACTAGCCATACGGGCCTTAATAGAGAATGTTGGGCCTTTAGCTGGGTTGACCCATTATGGTCTGCAAAATCTTGTGGGCCTTTAGCTGGGCGGGCCCATTGTGGTCCGCTAAATCTTGTAGGCCTTTAGCTGGGCTGGCCCATTATGGTCTGCAAAATCTTGTGGGCCTTTAGTTGGGCCGGCCAATTATGGTCCGCTATATCTTATGGGCCTTCAGTTGGGCCGGTCCATTTAAACTTTATGGGTCACTTTTGGGCTTGTCCACGTGTGAACATATCATAGGCCCATCTCTACCGTTGGATGAGTGACACCTGTGCCAACGTGGAGCTGACGCATGGTTTCGTCGGCCAATGAGAATTTTACACATGGAAAATTGGCATTGGTCGTGGCTGTTAGCGGGTTATCGGATCCAAAACCGGACCCGATAGCTTAACGGCGCTTAACGGCGTCCCGTTACGGTGGATGCCACATGTCAGTCACCCTTGATGAAAGCACTTTTATGAAGCGTGATTTATCGTCATGGAAGTGGACACTTCCGTGATGATAATTTTGGTAATGTCATGGAACACTTCTACGATAGCACAGGTATGACTATCTTGATTCTGTCATAAAATTGTCATGGATGTACATGCATGACAAAAACACGACCTACTATGACAAACATGTATCATCACGGAACTGTATTTCTTTGTAGTGGACTATTACTCCATACATCAACCGCTATCCAGCATGCATCTAGAGTATTAAGTTCATAAGAACAGAGTAACGCATTAGGCAAGATGACATGATGTAGAGGAATAAACTCAAGGAATATGATATAAACCCCATCTTTTTATCCTCGATGGCAATAATACAATACATGCCTTGCTGCCCCTGCTGTCACTGGGAAAGGACACCACAAGATTGAACCCAAAGCTAAGCACTTCTCCCATTGCAAGAAAGATCAATCTAGTAGGCCAAACCAAACTGATAATTCGAAGAGACTTGCAAAGATAACAAATCATACATAAAAGAATTCAGAGGAGATTCAAATATTGTTCATAGGTAATCTTGATCATAAACCCACAATTCATCGGATCTCGACAAACACACCACAAAAAGAATTACATCGAATAGATCTCCAAGAAGATTGAGGAGAACTTTGTATTGAGAATCAAAGAGAGAGAAGAAGACATCTAGCTAATAACTATGGACCCGAAGGTCTGTGGTAAACTACTCACACTTCATCGGAGAGGCTATGGCGTTGATGTAGAAGCCCTCCATGATCAATTCCCCCTCCGGCGGAGCGCCGGAAAAGGCCCCAAGATGGGATCTCACGTGTACAAAAGATTGCGGCAGTGGAAATAGGGTTCCGTGGTGCTCCTAGATGTTTTCAGGGTATATGAATATATATAGGCGAAGGAAGTCGGTCAGGGAAGCCACGAGGGGCCCACGAGGGTGGGGGCGCGCCTCCCTGCCTCGTGGCCGCCTCGTTTCTTTCTTGATGTCCACTCCAAGTCTCCTGGATTGTGTTTGTTCCAAAAAATAACTCTCCCGAAGGTTTCATTCCGTTTGGACTCCATTTAATATTCCTTTTCTGCGAAACACTGAAATAGGCAAAAAAACAACAATTTGATTGGGCCTCCAGTTAGTAGGTTAGTCCCAAAAATAATATAAAAGTGCTTAGTAAAGCCCATTAAACATTCAAAACAGGTAATATAATAGCATGGAACAATCAAAAATTATAGATACGTTGGAGACGTATCAAAGCCCTGCGCCAGTAACATCATCATCACCAACGCCACGCCGTCGTGCTGACGGAACTCACCCTCCTCCTCAACTGGATCAAGAGCACGAGGGACATCATCGAGATGAACGTGTGCTGAACACGGAGGTCCCATACGTTCAGTACTTGGATCGGTTGGGTCGCGAAGACGTTCGACTACATCAACAGCGTTACTAAACGCTTCCGCTTTCGGTCTGTGAGGGTACATGGACACACTCTCTCGTCTCGTTGCTATGCATATCCTAGATAGATCTTGCGTGTTTGTAGGAATTTTTTCGAAATACTACGTTCCCCAACAGTGGCATCCGAGCCAGATCTATGCGTAGATGTTTTATGCACGAGTAGAACACAAAGAGTTGTGGGCAATAATAGTCATACTGCTTACCACCAACGTCTTACTTTGATTCAGCGGTATTGTTGGATGAAGCGGCCTAGACCAACATTACATGACCCCGTTCATGAGACTGGTTCTACTGACGCGCTTTTGCACATAGGTGGCTGGCGGGTGTCTGTTTCTCCAACTTTAGTTGAATCGAGTTTGACTACGGCCGATCCTTCTTGAAGGTTAAAACAACACACTTGACGAAAAATCGTTGTGGTTTTGATGCGTAGGTAAGAACGGTTCTTGCTAGAAGCCCGTAGCAGCCATGTAAAATTTGCAACAACAAAGTAGAGGACGTCTAACTTGTTTTTGCAGGGCTTGCTGTGATGTGATATGGTCAAGACGTGATGTGATAGTTGTATGAGATGATCATGTTTTGTAACAAAGTTATCGGCAACTGGAAGGAGCCATATGGTTGTCGCTTTATTGTATGCAATGCAATCGCCATGTAATTGCTTTACTTTATCACTAAGCGGTAGCGATAGTCGTAGAAGCAATAGTTGGCGAGACGATAACGATGCTACGATGGAGATCAAAGTGTCGCGCCGGTGACAATGGAGATCATGACGATGCTTCGGTGATGGAGATCATGAGCACAAGATGATGATGGACATATCATGTCACATATTTTTGATTGCATGTGATGTTTATCTTTTATGCATCTTATTTTGCTTAGTAAGGCGGTAGCATTATAAGATGATCCCTTACTAAATTTGAAGGTATAAGTGTTCTCCCTGAGTATATACCGTTGCTATAGTTCGTTGTTCCGAGACACCACGTGATGATCGGGTGTGATAAGCTCTACGTTCACATAAAATGGGTGCAAGCCAGTTTTGCACATGCAAAATACTTGGGTTGAACTGGACGAGCCTAGCATATGCAGATATGGCCCCGAAACACTAAGACCAAAAGTTCGAGCATGAATCATATAGTAGATATGATCAACATAGATATGTTCACCATTGAAAACTACTTTATCTCACGTGATGATCGGACATGGTTTAGTTGATATGGATCACGTGATCATTTAGATGACCTGAGGGATATCTATCTAAGTGGGAGTTCTTAAGTAATATGATTAATGGAACTTTAATTTATCATGAACTTAGTCCTGATAGTATTTTGCAAATTATGTTGTAGATCAATAGCTCGCGTTGTATCTTCCCTATGTTTTTATATGTTCCTAGAGAAAACTAAGTTGAAAGATGATAGTAGCAATGATGCGGACTGGGTCCGTGATCTGAGGTTTGTCCTCACTGCTGCACAGAAGAATTATGTCCTTGATGCACCGCTAGGTGACAAACCTATTGCAAGAGCAGATGCAGACGTTATGAACGTTTGTCTAGCTCAATATGATGACTACTTGATAGTTTAGTGCACCATGCTTTACGACTTAGAACCAGGACTTCAAAAAAACGTTTTGAAATGCCACGGAGCATATAAGATGTTCCAAAGAGCTGAAATTGGTATTTAAGACTCATGGCCGTGTCGAGAGGTATGAGACCTCTGACAAATACTTCGCCTAAAAGATGGAGGAGAATTGCTCAGCTAGTGAGCATGTGCTCAGAATGTCTGGGTACTACAATCGCTTGAATCAAGTAGGAGTTAATCTTCCAGATAAGATAGTGATTGACAGAGTTCTCTAGCCACCATCACCAAGTTGCTGGAACTACGTGATGAACTATAATATGCAAGGGATGATGAAAGCAATTCCCGACCTCTTCATGATGCTGAAATCGATGAAGGTAGAAATCAAGAAAGAGCATCAAGTGTTGATGATTGACAAGACCACTAGTTTCAATAAAGGGCAAAGGGAAAGAAAAGGAACTTCAAGTAGAATGGCAAGCAAGTTATCTATCCTGGGAAGAAGCCCAAAGCTAGACCCAAGCCTGAAACTGAGTGCTTCTACTACAAAGGAAATGGTCACTACAAGCAGAACTGCCCCAAACATTTGGCGGATAAGAAGGATGGAAAAGTGAACAAAGGTATATTTGATATACAGGTTATTGATGTGTACCTTACTAGTGTTCACAGTATCCCCTGGGTATTTCATACTTGATCGGTTGCTAAGATTAGTAACTCGAAACAGGACATGCAGAATAAATAGAGACTAGTTGAGGGTGAAGTGATGATGTATGTTGGAAGTGGTTCCAAAATTGATATGATCATCATCGCACACTCCCTATACTTTTGAGATTAGTGTTAAACCTAATTAAATGTTATTTGGTGTTTTCGTTGAGCATAAATATGATTATACCATGTTTATTGCGATACGATTATTCATCTAAGACAGAGAATAATTGTTATTTTGTTTACATGAATAAAACCTTCTATGGTCATACACCCAATGTTGATGGTCTATTGAATCTCGATCGTAGTGATACACATATTCATAATATTGATGCCAAAAGATGCAAAATTGATAATGATAGTGCAACTTATTTGTGGCACTACCGTTTGGGTCATATCGGTGTAAAGCCCATGAAGAAACTCCATAAATATGGACTTTTGGAATCACTTGATTATGAATCATTTGATACTTGCGAACCGTGCCTTATAGGCAAGATGACTAAAACTCCATTCTCTGGACAATGGAACGAGCTACTGACTTATTGGAAATAATACATACTGATGTATGCGGTCCAATGAGTGTTGATGCTCGTGGCAGGTGTCATTATTTTCTGACCTTCACAGATGATTTGAGAAGATATGGGTATATCTGCTTGATGAAAAACAAGTCTGAAACATTTGAAAAGTTCAAAGAATTTCAGAGTGAAGTGGAGAATTATCATAACAAGAAAATAAAGTTTCTACAATCTGATTGCAGAGGCGAATATTTGAGTTACGAGTTTGGACTTCATTAAAACAATGTGGAATAGTTTCACAGCTCACGCCACCTGGAACACCACAGCATAATGGTGTGTCCGAACGTCGTAACCACACTTTATTAGATATGGTGCAATCTATGATGTCTCTTATCGATTTACCACTATCGTTTTGGGATTATGCATTAGAGACAGCTGCATTCACGTTAAACAGGGCACCGTTAAAATCCGTTGAGACAACACCGTACGAACTGTGGTTTGGCCATAAACCTAAGCTGTCGTTTCTTAAAGTTTGGGGCTGCGATGCTTATGTGAAAAAGTTTCAACCTGATAAGCTTGAACCCAAATCGGAGAAGTGCATCTTCATAGGATACCCAAAGGAAACTGTTGGGTACACCTTCTATCACATATCCGAAGGCAAGATATTCGTTGCTAAGAATGGATCCTTTCTAGAGAAGGAGTTTTTTTTCGAAAGAAGTGAGTGGGAGGAAAGTAGAACTTGATGAGGTAATTGTACCTTCTCCCGAATTGGAAAGTAGTTCATCACAAAAATCAATTCCAGCGATTCCTACACCAATAAGTAAAGAAGCTAATGATGATGATCATGAAACTTCACATCAAGTTACTACTAAACCTCGTAGGTCAACCATAGTACTGTCTGCACCAGAGTGGTACGGTAATCCTATTCTAGAAGTCATGTTACTAGACCATGATGAACCTACGAACTATGAGGAAGCGACGATGAGCCCAGATTTCGTGAAATGGCTTGAGGCCATGAAATCTGAGATGGGATCTATGTATGAGAACAAAGTGTGGACTTTGGTGGACTTGCCCAATGATCGGCAAGCCATAGAAAATAAATGGACCTTCAAGAGGAAGACGGACGCTGATAGTAGTGTTACTATCTACAAAGCTCGACTTATCGCAAAAGGTTTTCGACAAGTTCAAGGTGTTGACTACAATGAGATTTTATCAACTGTAGCGATGCTTAAATCCGTCTGAATCATGTTAGCAATTGCCATATTTTATGAAATCTGGCAAATGGATGTGAAAATTGCATTACTTAAATGGATATTTCTTAAAGAAGAGTTGTATATGATGCAACGAGAAGGTTTTTGTCGATCCTAAAGGTACTAACAAGGTGTGCAAGCTCCAGCGATCCATCTATGGACTGGTGCAAGCATCTCAGAGTTGGAATATATGCTTTGATGAGTTGATCAAAGCATACAGTTTTATACAGACTTGCGATGAAGCCTGTATTTACAAGAAAGTGAGTGGGAGCACTACAGCCTTTCTGATAAGTATATGTGATAGACATATTGTTGATCGGAAATAATGTAGAATTTTCTGGAAAGCATAAAAGAGAGTTTGAAAGGAGATTTTCAAAGAAAGACCTCGGTGAAGCTGCTTATATATTGGGCATCAAGATCTATAGAGATAGATCAAGACGCTTGATAAGATTTTTCAATGAATACATACCTTGACAAGTTTTTGAAAGAGTTCAAAATGGATCAGTCAAAGAAAGAGTTCTTGTCTGTATTACAAGGTGTAAAATTGAGTAAGACTCAAAGCCCGACCACGGCGGAAGATAGAAAGAGAATGAAAGTCATTCCCTATGCCTCATACATAGGTTCTATAAAGTATGCCATTCTATGTACCAGACCAGTTGTGTGCCTTGCTATAAGTTTGGCAAGGGGGTACGATAGTGATCCAGGAGTGGATCACTGTATAGCGGTCAAAGTTATCCTTAGTTTCCTAAGAGGACTAAGGAAATATTTCTCGGTTATGGAACTGATAAAGAGTTCATCATTAAGAGTTACATCGATGCAAGCTTTTACACTGATCCAGATGACTCTGAGTCTCAATCTGGATACATATTGAAAGTAGGAGCTATTATCTAGAGTAGCTCCATGCAGAGCATTGTAAACATAGAAGTATTTGCAAAATACATACGACTCTAAATGTGATAGACCCGTTGACTAAACTTCTCTCACGAGCAAAACATGATCACACCTTAGTACCCTTTAGGTGTTGGTCACATGGCGATGTGAACTATGGGTGTTAATCACATACAGATGTGAACTATTGGTGTTAAATCACGTGGTGATGTGAACTAGATTATTGACTCTAGTGCAAGTGGGAGACTGAAGGAAATATGCCCTAGAGGCAATAATAAAGTTGTTATTTATATTTCCTTATATCATGATAAATGTTTATTATTCATGCTAGAATTGTATTAACCGGAAACTTAGTACATGTGTGAATACATAGACAAAACATAGTGTCCCTAGTATGCCTCTATTTGACTAGCTCGTTGGTCAAAGATGGTTATGTTTCCTAACCATAGACATGTGTTGTCACTTGATAAACGGGATCACATCATTAGGAGAATGATGTGATGGACAAGACCCATCCGTTAGCTTAGCATTATGATCGTTATAGTTTCATTGCTACTGCTTTCTTCATGACTTATACATGTTCCTTAGACTATGAGATTATGCAACTCCCAAATACCGGAGGAACACCTTGTGTGCTATCAAACGTAATAACGTAACTGGGTGATTATAAAGATGCTCTACAGGTGTCTCCGAAGGTGTTTGTTGGGTTGGCATAGATCAAGATTAGGATTTGTCACTCCGTGTTTCGGAGAGGTATCTCTGGGCCCTCTCGGTAATGCTCATCACTATAAGCCTTGCAAGCAATGTGACTAATGAGTTAGTTGCAGGATGAAGCATTACAGAACGAGTACAGGGACTTGCCGGTAACAAGATTGAACTAGGTATGATGATACCGACGATCAAATCTCGGGCAAGTAACATACCGATGACAAAGGGAACAATGTATATTGTTATGCGGTTTGACCGATAAAGATCTTCGTAGAATATGTAGGAGACAATATGAGCATCCAGGTTCCGCCATTGGTTATTGATCGGAGATGTGTCTCGGACATGTCTACATAGTTCTCAAACCCGTAGGGTCCACACGCTTAACGTTCGATGACGATTTGTATTATGAGTTATGTGTTTTGATGACCGAAGTTTGTCCGGAGTCGCGGATGAGATCACTGACGTGACAAGGAGTCTTGAAATGGTCGAGACATAAAGATTGATATATTGGAAGACTATATTCGAACATCAGAATGGTTCCTGAGAAGTTCCGGTATTTTTTGGAGTACCAGGAGGTTACTGGAACCCCCCCCCCCCCGCGAGTTGTTGGGCCTTAGTGGGCCTTAGTGGGAAGAGGAGGCAACGGCCAAGAGGTGCCCCCCAAGCCCAGTCCGAATTGGACAAGGGGTTGGGGGCACGGCCCCCTCTCCCTTCCTTTCCCCCTCTCCTTTAGGTGGAATCCTACTAGGACTTGGAGTCCTAGTAGGACTCCCCTCTCCCGGCATGCCTAGCATAGGCCGGCCGGCCTCACCCTCCCTCCTTTATATCCGAGGGCAGGGGGCACCGTAGAACACACCAAGTTTTTCCTTAGCCGTGTGCAATGCCCCCCTCCACAGTTACACACCTCGATCATATCGCTGTAGTGCTTACGCGAAGCCCTGCGCCGGTAACATCATCATCACCGTCACCACACCGTCATGCTGACGGAACTCACCCTCATCCTCAAATGGATCAAGAGCACGAGGGACGTCATCGAGCTGAACGTGTGCTGAATGCGGAGGTGTCGTGCGTTCGGTACTTGGATCGGTTGGATCGCGAAGACGTTCGACTACATCAACCGTGTTACTAAATGCTTCCGCTTTCAGTCTACGAGGGTACGTGGACACACTCTCCCGTCTCGTTGTTATGCATCTCCTAGATTGATCTTGCGTGTTTGTAGGGTATTTTTTTGAAATATTACGTTCCCCAACATGGTTGTACACCAAGATCGGGCCATCTGAGATTACAAGCTTCTAGAACCGATCTGATATCGAAATCAGGGGCATCGGCTTTGGAGCAGACATCGTACGTTCCTCTTGGGCCAGATAGGTCTTCGGGACCAGGGTAAGCTTCCTTGAAGCGGGATCTAACATCAACCTTGGGTTCTCACGCTCTTTAGTGGCTTGATCTGACGTTGGGGCCAGGAGAAGCGATTTCGAGATCGGATGTGACACCGACCTCGTGAAGGGGTTCTCACGCCCCTCTACGGCTAGATCCAGCACCGGGTCGGAGGAAAGTGGATCTTGTTGTTCCCGGGGTTGGCATGACACCAAACTCGAGAAGACCAGCTCAAAGCGGATGTCCACGGTTTACTCCTTGCTACCAAACCAGATGGTCCGACCTGGAACAAAGAACTCGACCTAGCCGAGGTGGCCACCCGAGTTGGCGACGAGGGCAACACCGTCGAAGACAACATCTAGCCCGACACAAGTATTGTGATGGTGCCAATCTGAGCATTGAACTTGACTCCCATCACTCCGCGACGATCACCTAGCAGGACATGCATGGGTGACCACGGACATGGTTAAATCCGGCAGGTTTCGGGGTAGGGGATCCTAAGCTAGGTTTCTAGAAATGGTGGTAAGAACACATGATTTTAGCCAGATTCAGGGTCTCCGAGGAGATAATACACTATGTTTTGTATGTGTTTATTGTGTTGGAATAAGTACAAAGTACAGGTAATCTACCACGAGATTGTATGATGTCTAATGTCTTCTCTACGAGTTTGGCCCCTCGGTTTATATAATATACCGGGGGGTCCTAAGGTACATGATCCTAGTCAACTACGAACATGGGGCAGAGTCCTCCACGGACCCAGCTTCTTGGAATATACGTCAAGTCTTCTGCAACCTTCTAATTATACACCATGGGCAGCCCGATGTGGCCTAGATCGGAATCGGCAAGGGGTCTTCAGCCAGGACCACCAGGGCGGGAGTCGACATGATGAGAGGCCCCTAGCCGGGACAACATCAGTGGTGGTATAACTAGAACAAGATTACTGTCATGTGTTGCACTACTGGTGGGCTAACAAAAACAATAATCACGACATGCACATGGTGCATAATTAAGCAAGGACTCGAACGGTATTAAATTATTAAATAAACAAAAAAAATAGTGTGTTATGTAAATATGCTCTCGTTGGTCTCTTATTTTTTCTTATTTGGTGTCACGGTATTGATATAGTCTGAGGTAGAACACTCGAATTGTCCTAAGTGGCATGCCAGACTGATAATGTCAGATAGAGGGAGGACAATATAAGCACCGAAGACTTGCGCGGCAACTCTAAGACTCATTTTTATGACTAATATGTGGCCGATATGCATTTCTTCTAGACCTTAGCGTCTCCCTGCTACCGGGTGGCATCTACCAAATGTTGTCGTGCACATCGGCGGAGGTTTTGGTGGACAAAGCAACCAGGCTTTTTTTTCTTGCGAAGCACGTGGCACTGTGCTTGCACACACGTTTTCATTAAATTTACGTACACGTTAATCTTGACTCCTGTTGCAACGCACAGACATATGTGCTAGCTAACAGTCAAATGAGTTTCTATTTTTCATCTGTTTTGGATGTTTAAAATATAATTGATAGATAGGTAGATTTAATCCAAGAAAAAACAAGAAAGATCTAAATATAGGTCGACATGTCTTGTGGCTTTGAGCTGCTCTACTCCTCAAGAGAATCAAAATACAGCAAATACAATTGGCGAAACACATCGAAACCTGTTTGTGCAGAAAATGATGGCGATGGGTACGAGCAATCGATCAGGCTTCACATGACACCAAAGCAAGTAAACAAACCAGAAATGAAATTCTTGCGAAAAGGAGTTTTTCTTTTCTGCGAAAAGGAGCACATATTAGACAAGGAATTCAATCTCTATCGGTGAACACTTGTAAACACGAGGAATATTCAGTTAGGGTAGTCGCCAACAAAAACATGTTGGGCATGTGGACCTCTGCTTCTCACCGGCAAATTTGGAAACCATGACAACATTTTTTTTGTGGATCACTGAAATTGACTGGCTACGATGACCACTGACACGTTAACATCAGCACACCAGTGCATTTCTCCTCTTTTTTATTTCTTTAAAACGTTTTAGCATTTTTTTTATTTCTCCTATCTTTTTACTCCCTTCGTTCGGAATTAATTCCGAACGGAGGAAGTACCTTTTTAACCTTTTATTTTTAGCATTGTTGGTGCAAACGAGAAAGAATCCGGTTCCATTCCATTCCTCCCCTTCCTTTCTCCACCGAAGGCACCAAACGATAGAATCCAATGGGCAGAATCCGGGTGTCCCCGCGCGACACACCACCCCTTCCTCGCCCCGAATCTTCCCTTTCCCTTCCCCGCCCCACACGGCACAACAGCACCAAGCGCTCACCTCCAAAGTCCCCAATCCTGCCGCTCACGCCCCACGAACCCATCAAACCCTAGCTAGCGTCATCACCCCCCTCGAGATGGACGGCCGGGACGCCACGGCGGACCTGCAGGAGTGGGAGCTCCTCCTCGCCTCCCCGACCGCCACCGCGGCGCCGGGCCCTTACGCCGCCGGCGAGGAGGCGGTGGAGGACGACGCCGCCGGGGCCATCAAGTACGACTACTTCGACCTCGGCTCCGACGCCAAGTACGCCAGGAGGGCGTCCCTGTCGGCGGGGGCCGAGGAGGAGGGTAAGGAGGAGGAGGGGACGGACGAGGAGGCCGGCGAGGCGAGCTGGGTGGAGCCGCACCCGGGCGCCCTCGCCTTCCCCGCCCGCGACCGCGCCGCGCTCTGGTCCGACTCGTCGTCGGACGGGGAGAGGCGCGAGGACGCCGAGGCCACCGAGCCGCTGGTGGAGACGCCCCGGGAGGCTGCGGCGGCGGACGAGGGGGCGGTGGCGAAGGGAGGGCCCGCGGCGGCCGCGGCGCGGTGGTGGAGGCTGCCCGTGGAGGTGCTGCGGCTGTGGGCGGCGCGCGCGGCGAGGAGCGCGTGGTCGGTGCCCGTCGCCGTCGCGCTGCTCGGGATCGCCGTGCTGGGCCGCCGGCTGTACCGGATGCGGCGGCAGAGCAAGGCCGTGGCGCGCGTGCGGCTCGTCCTTGACGATAAGGTCAGGCCCTTTGCCCCTTTCAGCCCCATGTCGCGTCCCAATCGCTTGATCTTGCGCCGCTGCGCTTGCGTCGGCGTCTCACTCGTGGGTCTATTGTTGTTGAGCCGTTGCGTCGTGTATCATCTTTAGAACCTGTTCCCCACTGCTGAGCTTAGCAACAGGCAGCTGCACGACGAACTAGGTGCTACTGACATACATGATGTAAGAATAGTGTCACCTTAAGGAGAAATTCTCTAGGGAAGCTCCCTGTAAAATTCGTTCTAGGAAGCTCCTTGTATTGTTTAAGCTGAAGGTAGAGCATTTCATGGATTTGCTTCCTCGCAAAAAGGAAATAACAACTCTGGTTGCTTCTGTTGCCATGTTTTGCTGTGTGCTCGGTCAAGAAATGCATGGCAGTAGCATTTATTTAAAGATGACAATAGTTAATACGCGAACCAATGTGAATGTGGCTGACAGTTGAACTGATTGGATTATTGGATTGATGCTGTTCTTGACAGTTGACACTATTATATACCTCACCATTGCTTATCCATGTGTGAATCTGCAAAATTGCATATTTGTGTTGTCATCTTCTTTATTGCCGAGTATTTATGTTTTCATCGTCCCTGCAGAAGGCATCTCAATTCAAGGCCCAGCCGATGTTGCGGCGAGCTCCGATGATAAAGCCTATGCTTCCCGGCAATGGAGTGACCCCATGGCCTGTGCTGGGGCACCTGTGAGATTGTGAGATCCGCTACATAGAGCTAGAAATACAGTTGGCTTGTGAGCATACTATGCAGTCCCCTGCAGATTTATACCCTACTTGAAGTGCCTACTTGTGAAGGACAAAAGGATGCTTAAGTGACTCATTCAGTAGATCTTTTCTGCTTGATGTTTGTAATGCGCCCGTGTGTATATTTTTCTTTTGTATCCTCGTTTTACCTGATGTGCCTGAACAATGTGGCTGTGTATATATATGAAACAAAGTATCTGAATATGGTTGTAGAATGGCAGTTTGAAACTGCGGCGAGCTTCCTTTCAGCATCACATTTCTCTTGTTGCTTACTTTTCTCACTGAAAAATGGTGTTGACTGTGAATTCAGCACGCTAGAAAAGATACTTATCTACGCAATCAGCTGATGTTTCTGAGGCACCTTCTGTTATTGTATGTATTTTTTTCACCAAATGATTGATGATGTAGCCTCATTGGTTTGCACCATCGAGAAAGCAGGCAACTTTTTTTTTTAGCGTGAGGAAGCAAGAAATTTAACGAGACACGACCCAGGGAAAGAGAACAGAGTCACATGGAACTGACGATGAGTTCCAGGTGACGTTTTACAACTTGACGAATTTATGGGTACAATTTGCATCGAAGTGGTCGTGCCGGAGTGGTTATCGGGCATGACTAGAAATCATGTGGGCTTTGCCCGCGCAGGTTCGAATCCTGCCGACCACGATTTTTTTGCCATTTCTTTAGAGGGTCAACTTATAGTAGCTTTGCAAGCATTTTCCCGCTTTACTTTCCTGCAATAAAGAAGTGAAAACCATATATCGTCCATGACATTTTTCTGGAGGGTCGAGATATAATAGAATTGTGAGCATTTATCCCCTTTTTGCTTTCCTGCAACAAAGGAATGATCACTATATATCGTGTTTCTTTAGTTGAGTAGCTCGAGGTAAACATTTTTCCTCGTAACTCCAAACGGCCGATGCAGACGGATGCGGATTTGATCTGTTTTTTGTTTGTTTGGATCGACTGTTGGGGGCGGCGGCCGGCCCTGTCCGCGTTTTGCTGGTGAGGGAGCTCAAAGTTTACACATCACAAAAGAAAAGAAGCCGATATATCTATTTGGTTGCCAAAGTGAGTCCACGTATGCTCAACTAAATCATCTTGAAGTTGAATGTGAGTTGTCCAATCACGTATTTCCTGATGAAATTGAGAGAATTGTGCAAATGTTGCCGGTCCTCCATGCTCATACACAACATTTTCATTCTAAAATTGAAACCCTTGATCGAAAATTTCATCTTCACGCTCATCTTCTACAATCATGTTGAGCACGATCACACAAGCAGTCATCACCTCGCACGGTTCGAATCCTGCCGACCACGATTTTTTTGCCATTTCTTTAGAGGGTCAACTTATAGTAGCTTTGCAAGCATTTTCCCGCTTTACTTTCCTGCAATAAAGAAGTGAAAACCATATATCGTCCATGACATTTTTCTGGAGGGTCGAGATATAATAGAATTGTGAGCATTTATCCCCTTTTTGCTTTCCTGCAACAAAGGAATGATCACTATATATCGTGTTTCTTTAGTTGAGTAGCTCGAGGTAAACATTTTTCCTCGTAACTCCAAACGGCCGATGCAGACGGATGCGGATTTGATCTGTTTTTTGTTTGTTTGGATCGACTGTTGGGGGCGGAGGCCGGCCCTGTCCGCGTTTTGCTGGTGAGGGAGCTCAAAGTTTACACATCACAAAAGAAAAGAAGCCGATATATCTATTTGGTTGCCAAAGTGAGTCCACGTATGCTCAACTAAATCATCTTGAAGTTGAATGTGAGTTGTCCAATCACGTATTTCCTGATGAAATTGAGAGAATTGTGAAATGTTGCCGGTCCTCCATGCTCATACACAACATTTTCATTCTAAAATTGAAACCCTTGATCGAAAATTTCATCTTCACGCTCATCTTCTACAATCATGTTGAGCACGATCACACAAGCACTCATCACCTCGCACGGTTCGAATCCTGCCGACCACGATTTTTTTGCCATTTCTTTAGAGGGTCAACTTATAGTAGCTTTGCAAGCATTTTCCCGCTTTACTTTCCTACAATAAAGAAGTGAAAACCATATATCGTCCATGACATTTTTCTGGAGGGTCGAGATATAATAGAATTGTGAGCATTTATCCCCTTTTTGCTTTCCTGCAACAAAGGAATGATCACTATATATCGTGTTTCTTTAGTTGAGTAGCTCGAGGTAAACATTTTTCCTCGTAACTCCAAACGGCCGATGCAGACGGATGCGGATTTGATCTGTTTTTTGTTTGTTTGGGTCGACTGTTGGGGGCGGCGGCCGGCCCTGTCCGCGTTTTGCTGGTGAGGGAGCTCAAAGTTTACACATCACAAAAGAAAAGAAGCCGATATATCTATTTGGTTGCCAAAGTGAGTCCACGTATGCTCAACTAAATCATCTTGAAGTTGAATGTGAGTTGTCCAATCACGTATTTCCTAATGAAATTGAGAGAATTGTGCAAATGTTGCCAGTCCTCCATGCTCATACACAACATTTTCATTCTAAAATTGAAACCCTTGATCGAAAATTTCATCTTCACGCTCATCTTCTACAATCATGTTGAGCACGATCACACAAGCAGTCATCACCTCGCACGGTTCGAATCCTGCCGACCACGATTTTTTTGCCATTTCTTTAGAGGGTCAACTTATAGTAGCTTTGCAAGCATTTTCCCGCTTTACTTTCCTGCAATAAAGAAGTGAAAACCATATATCGTCCATGACATTTTTCTGGAGGGTCGAGATATAATAGAATTGTGAGCATTTATCCCCTTTTTGCTTTCCTGCAACAAAGGAATGATCACTATATATCGTGTTTCTTTAGTTGAGTAGCTCGAGGTAAACATTTTTCCTCGTAACTCCAAACGGCCGATGCAGACGGATGCGGATTTGATCTGTTTTTTGTTTGTTTGGGTCGACTGTTGGGGGCGGCGGCCGGCCCTGTCCGCGTTTTGCTGGTGAGGGAGCTCAAAGTTTACACATCACAAAAGAAAAGAAGCCGATATATCTATTTGGTTGCCAAAGTGAGTCCACGTATGCTCAACTAAATCATCTTGAAGTTGAATGTGAGTTGTCCAATCACGTATTTCCTGATGAAATTGAGAGAATTGTGCAAATGTTGCCGGTCCTCCATGCTCATACACAACATTTTCATTCTAAAATTGAAACCCTTGATCGAAAATTTCATCTTCACGCTCATCTTCTACAATCATGTTGAGCACGATCACACAAGCAGTCATCACCTCGCACGGTTCGAATCCTGCCGACCACGATTTTTTTGCCATTTCTTTAGAGGGTCAACTTATAGTAGCTTTGCAAGCATTTTCCCGCTTTACTTTCCTGCAATAAAGAAGTGAAAACCATATATCGTCCATGACATTTTTCTGGAGGGTCGAGATATAATAGAATTGTGAGCATTTATCCCCTTTTTGCTTTCCTGCAACAAAGGAATGATCACTATATATCGTGTTTCTTTAGTTGAGTAGCTCGAGGTAAACATTTTTCCTCGTAACTCCAAACGGCCGATGCAGACGGATGCGGATTTGATCTGTTTTTTGTTTGTTTGGGTCGACTGTTGGGGGCGGCGGCCGGCCCTGTCCGCGTTTTGCTGGTGAGGGAGCTCAAAGTTTACACATCACAAAAGAAAAGAAGCCGATATATCTATTTGGTTGCCAAAGTGAGTCCACGTATGCTCAACTAAATCATCTTGAAGTTGAATGTGAGTTGTCCAATCACGTATTTCCTGATAAAATTGAGAGAATTGTGCAAATGTTGCCGGTCCTCCATGCTCATACACAACATTTTCATTCTAAAATTGAAACCCTTGATCGAAAATTTCATCTTCACGCTCATCTTCTACAATCATGTTGAGCACGATCACACAAGCAGTCATCACCTCGCACGGTTCGAATCCTGCCGACCACGATTTTTTTGCCATTTCTTTAGAGGGTCAACTTATAGTAGCTTTGCAAGCATTTTCCCGCTTTACTTTCCTGCAATAAAGAAGTGAAAACCATATATCGTCCACGACATTTTTCTGGAGGGTCGAGATATAATAGAATTGTGAGCATTTATCCCCTTTTTGCTTTCCTGCAACAAAGGAATGATCACTATATATCGTGTTTCTTTAGTTGAGTAGCTCGAGGTAAACATTTTTCCTCGTAACTCCAAACGGCCGATGCAGACGGATGCGGATTTGATCTGTTTTTTGTTTGTTTGGGTCGACTGTTGGGGGCGGCGGCCGGCCCTGTCCGCGTTTTGCTGGTGAGGGAGCTCAAAGTTTACACATCACAAAAGAAAAGAAGCCGATATATCTATTTGGTTGCCAAAGTGAGTCCACGTATGCTCAACTAAATCATCTTGAAGTTGAATGTGAGTTGTCCAATCACGTATTTCCTGATGAAATTGAGAGAATTGTGCAAATGTTGCCAGTCCTCCATGCTCATACACAACATTTTCATTCTAAAATTGAAACCCTTGATCGAAAATTTCATCTTCACGCTCATCTTCTACAATCATGTTGAGCACGATCACACAAGCAGTCATCACCTCGCACGGTTCGAATCCTGCCGACCACGATTTTTTTGCCATTTCTTTAGAGGGTCAACTTATAGTAGCTTTGCAAGCATTTTCCCGCTTTACTTTCCTGCAATAAAGAAGTGAAAACCATATATCGTCCATGACATTTTTCTGGAGGGTCGAGATATAATAGAATTGTGAGCATTTATCCCCTTTTTGCTTTCCTGCAACAAAGGAATGATCACTATATATCGTGTTTCTTTAGTTGAGTAGCTCGAGGTAAACATTTTTCCTCGTAACTCCAAACGGCCGATGCAGACGGATGCGGATTTGATCTGTTTTTTGTTTGTTTGGGTCGACTGTTGGGGGTGGCGGCCGGCCCTGTCCGCGTTTTGCTGGTGAGGGCGCTCAAAGTTTACACATCACAAAAGAAAAGAAGCCAATATATCTATTTGGTTGCCAAAGTGAGTCCACGTATGCTCAACTAAATCATCTTGAAGTTGAATGTGAGTTGTCCAATCACGTATTTCCTGATGAAATTGAGAGAATTGTGCAAATGTTGCCGGTCCTCCATGCTCATACACAACATTTTCATTCTAAAATTGAAACCCTTGATCGAAAATTTCATCTTCACGCTCATCTTCTACAATCATGTTGAGCACGATCACACAAGCAGTCATCACCTCGCACGGTTCGAATCCTGCCGACCACGATTTTTTTGCCATTTCTTTAGAGGGTCAACTTATAGTAGCTTTGCAAGCATTTTCCCGCTTTACTTTCCTGCAATAAAGAAGTGAAAACCATATATCGTCCATGACATTTTTCTGGAGGGTCGAGATATAATAGAATTGTGAGCATTTATCCCCTCTTTGCTTTCCTGCAACAAAGGAATGATCACTATATATCGTGTTTCTTTAGTTGAGTAGCTCGAGGTATACATTTTTCCTCGTAACTCCAAACGGCCGATGCAGACGGATGCGGATTTGATCTGTTTTTTGTTTGTTTGGGTCGATTGTAGGGGGCGGCGGCCGGCCCTGTCCGCGTTTTGCTAGTGAGGGCGCTCAAAGTTTACACATCACAAAAGAAAAGAAGCCGATATATCTATTGGTTGCCAAAGTGAGTCCACGTATGCTCAACTAAATCATCTTGAAGTTGAATGTGAGTTGTCCAATCACGTATTTCCTGATGAAATTGAGAGAATTGTGCAAATGTTGCCGGTCCTCCATGCTCATACACAACATTTTCATTCTAAAATTGAAACCCTTGATTGAAAATTTCATCTTCACGCTCATCTTCTACAATCATGTTGAGCACGATCACACAAGCAGTCATCACCTCGCACAACTTCTTGGTGCTCCAAGTTCTAGCAGGATACCAAATGATGGTTCATCGAGATTGAAGCACACCGAAAGCAGGCCCCACGCCTTTCTAGCACTCTCTTGTGTTAACCCTCTTCTCTCCTATCAGATTGGAGACTGCCTTGAAAAGAGTTGTCCATTGAGGGCAGATACCATCAGTTAGGTAGCATCCATTGTTGTAGTGGTGGCCATTGATCTCAAAGTTGACCTTTGGGCAGTTACCTTCCGCAAACTTTTCGAACACAGGAGAGCGCTGAAGCACGTTGATGTCACTATGAGAACCAGTCATGCCGAAAAAAAAGTGCCAAATCCAGAAATCTCATGAAGCCACAACTTCAAGTACGACAATGCAACCTTCAACATCCCCTATATTGCCCCTGCCAAGCAGATGGACAGTTCTTCCACCTCTAGTGCATACAATACATGCTATCAAGCATCCTCGAAAAGCCCCTGTCTGCATTGATCGCCAAGATTTGTTTGTATCCGCAGCATTTGGCTCTCTCGGGTACTCCGGGCCAAAACACTGCTACCACAACCTTGCAGAACTTGTACATTGATGCAAGGCATATGGACTCACTCATGCGCTTATCAACTATATCACCACACTAGTGGAAAAAAACTTAGCTATGGCGTGCCAAAAACAACCTTGCTGGTGTAGACACATGATGCCACAAATATGGCGCCATTGCTAAAATGTAGTGGCGGCGTTGGAGGACACATCAGCAGTATCCTACATCGTGCTGGCGTATCACCAATCCAACGCCAGCACTAAGTTCATCATAACTCTGGCGTGCCTGCTCGTCCAACGCCAACAAATGCTTTTTTTGTAATAAAAAATTACTCATCGACACTAGCTACTTACTTAATAGATACTACTGAACACAATATACTCAACAACACTAGGTACTTACTTAATAGTTAATCATTACATAAAGAGGCTCATGAACTCAACAAGTTGATATTAAACTTCACGAAGTTCACTCAAGTACTCTAGTTACTCGATCATCATCAACTAATAAGATGAGCTGGCTAGCTACTTAAAAAATTAATCTTCAGCAAGGAGTATACCCAGCTGCATCAACTTCTTTCTATCCGCCTCTCCTTCTCTTCTGAAATGATCTATGTCCATCTTTAGGTCAATCCTCTCACCTCTGAGGCGTCTCCTATCCTCCTTCAGTTTATCCGGTCCTCGACAAGCTTATCCCTCTCGTCCCTAAGCTGATTAGTCTCCTGAACGAGCCGAACAACATCCTTGCGTAGCTCTTTAATCTCCCCCTTTAGATCGTCCTTTGCGTCTTGCACGCCCTTGATGACATACTCAAAAGTGTTTAAGAATTCATTGTTAGCCATGTCCACATCGCACACCGACTCGTTGTTGCCTCCAGAATTGGCCATGACCTACAAACACATCACGTATATATACGATCAAGATAATATGCAATGTAAAATAGTTCATGTGTTGGAAATATATGATTTGTAAAGTTTCATTATCAAATACTTGGTGTGAGTTGTATCAAAACAAAATCAGATACTTTTATGATGAATAGTGCATGTGTTGGAAAGACATGATTTTGTTAATTAAGTAGAATGGATAAAATTATGAATCTATTTTGATAAATAAGATATAGCAAGCTGACTTCTATACATACACATACTATCATATATAAGAATAACTTTTGTATGCAAAGCTATTTGATTTACATATACCAGTCAACCTATGCATAGATGTGTAAAGAAAACTAAAATGATAACTTTGAAGATTATACATAACACATTCTATAAATTTCTAATAAACTTGCTCAGATTCGCCAACGGAGGGGAGACACAATAGCAATTGGACGATTATCACTACAATTTCCGGCCGTTTGGTGTGTCCGCACGAACGGAGGAGTGGATCTAATCTTGGCGCCGGCGAGGGGCGGCGACGACTTTGGTCCAACAGGAGTTGTGTCTAGCTACGACCGGGCCGGGTGGGTTGTGAAATGAGAGTGAGCGGTGGACTTAGGTATTTTACTAGGTCATTGATGGCGTTGGAAAAAATGGCAGCGCAATAACTAATCACAAGCCAAATAAAATGATGGTAAAAAAGCATAATATAATTATATATCATGACGTGCAAAGAAAAATAACGCCAGCACTAACAAAATAACTATGGCGTGCAAAGCAAACCAACGTCGCCAATGTTTTCCAAACGGCGAGTGTATATGGGCCAATAGATTTGTGGCGTTTACAAAACAATCAACGCTAGCACTATGCTTGTAAAGTTGTTGTATGGATTTGGCCTACGCCAACACTATTTAAAAAAATAGTGCTGACGCGGATGTAAAATGCCGCACCACCAACGAAATTGTGGAGAGCACTTTTTCCACTAGTGCCAAGAGTTCCGTATGCAAACATCCAAATAGCTTCAGTGCATTTCTCATATGAGAAGAAGCCAATCTTTTCAATGACATCCTCGTTGCATACGAAATAATCACCATACGCCATCATTACCTCACGAATACAGTTGAACGCATGCCTAGCCATCCGGATCTGACGTCGGAATAGTTTGGGATTAAAGAGTGGAGACGTGCACTGAAAGTAATCGACGAAGAGTAGGCAATGGTCGACCTCTCTGCTGCGATTCAACGCGTGAGCATGGTCTGGGATCGCTTCCCTGAACCTCGACCGTTGCCTAGCAATGTGGTCATTGACGACCATAGTCACAACCACAGATTCCTCCCCGTCCGACGGTGAATCGTCTAATGAACACATAAAGTTGTTGAAAAAGAACTCATCCCCACTATCCATGGTACCTTGCGGACGTGGTGGAGAAGCCGACCGGTGAAGAGCCCCGTTCCTTTCCCGAGCATAGGAGACACGCCGTCGAAGTGGAGGCTGCCGTGGGGCGAGGCTGGCGGGCTTGGAGTTAGGCAGGCGACGGTGGAGTCGCTGTGGTGGCGTGGCCGTGGAGGTGCTACGACGACGGCGAAAAGAGACAACCAACGTTGGGAAGAGCGGACATCAGATGGGGCGTCGATGTGAGGGAAGTGTGTGGATGCAGGTGGCGGCCTGAGCAACGTCCGAGCAACCTAAAGTGGGAGGCGACGGCGATGCGGCGTGGTCGGAAGTGTTGAATGTGGAGGTAAGAGGGGAGAACGGCATTGTGCCACTGATAGGGGGGTGAGGAGGGGGCAGGGGGACAAGGGCGGGCGTCCCGTGCGTCCGCGCTGACACAAACCCAATTCAATTTTAGGCCGGAAATGGATCGCGGGCTGACGAAAAACGGACATCTGCCCGTTTGCATCGGTGCAAAGCGCCGTGCTTTTTTATCTGTTTAGATCCAAATGGTTCACGCATGGACAAAATGCGTCGGGGCGTTGAAGTTGCCCTAATTTCCTTTAACAAAGGAATGATCATCATGTACTAGCCTGTTTCTTTGTTGCGAGAGGACAGGGAGCTCCAGACGGCATGGGAACGGGAGCAGAGCATAGAAGCGTGCCCAGAGGGAAGACGCGCCGGTACCGTTCGACCAGGTTGCCCGATCGATGCTAGGCAGTTCCTGGTCCCAGACCTGGCGGAGCTCCGTTTCCCCGTCGGGGCAGGCAGGTGATACGCAGTAACGCAGATCACGTGGTCGCACTGCACGGAACGGGGCTGGCGTCGGGCCTGTACACCGCAGCGCCAGCGCGCACATGCGGCGCCGGAAGCCGTCGGACGTCACGCGAACGACCGCGACGCGACCCGACCCCGCCCGCCACGCGGCGACGGGCCAGGCGACACTTGGCTCTGCCGCCCCGCCTCGACCGGAAACGGCCGCTCCCCACCTGAACCCCGACGCTCCTCCGCCCCGCACCCCACTCAACCCCGCGGCCCTCGCTCGCTCGACTCCCTCCTCCTTCACCTCCCGGGGCGCATTAACACCTTCCTAATCAGTTTCCCCTTCGCATCCCCGCTCCAATCCGCGCCGCGTTCCAATCCATTTCCGCCCCCTCCAATCATCCCCAAACCCTACCCGCCGCCGCGCCGCCGCGCCGCCCACCGCCCGCCGCGCGGGGGCAGGGAGGCAGGGAGGAGGAGAAGATGGGCCGGTGGGGGATGAAGCTCGGCGACATGGCCGAGTTCCAGTGCTTCGTCTGCAAGGACGCCGGCGACGTCCGCGTCTGCGACGCCAGGTGAGCGCCGCCCCTCGCCGCGCCCCGGGGTTTTCTCCCTCCTCTGTTCCGCGCGAAATCCGCGCCGCGTCGGCGGCCGGCGAATCGCCCGGTGACAATCGCCGCTGAGAATCTCGCTGAACATTAATTGCCCTGCCGTGCCGCCTTTCAGGAACTGCCTCAAGAGCTACCACCCGGGCTGCGTGGGGAAGGAGGACGACTTCATTGATTCCAGCGAGCAACACGTCTGTGGTGAGCGCCTACGCATGGTCGCCCCTGCTTGTTTTACCACGCGTGACCTGCTACGGGAATCGGCGCTACGTTCCTGCGCCTGTCATGCTGCGTGTCCACATTCAGTCATCCATTATTCCTTGGTCACAGCCGAGGATCCTAGATCATGTCCTGCACCTGTGAAACGAACGAAACACCTGCTCTTCATGTTCCTGTCTTTTTCTTCCATGTAAACAGAAAACTGCTGGATGCTTAACCTTCTAGGACACATATGTTTTTATCATCATCCCAGCATCATGCAACATGATAGTAAAACTGTGTTCCAGTGCCGCAATTTCTCCATCTAGAAACTTTGCAGACATAAGCACAACATGTTGCAATGGGAACACATTTTCTTGTTTTTCACTTCACAGCCTTGATTATGCCAAACACTACATAACTCCCCCCCTGACTTCAATTTATCAAATGCTTCTTTTACTGCTGTCCTGTAAAATAATGGTACTGGTCCTTGCGCCTAATTTTAACTATTTTCAGATTGGCATAAATGTTCTAATTGTGGAAGTGATGCACTCTATTTATGCTTGTGCTGTCCAAGTTCCTCTGCTTGTGGAGACTGCTTTGGAAAAGTTGATTTTGTCCCAGTGAAGCAGAGCAACGAACTCAACATGGGATTCTGCCGCAGCTGTTTTAATATGGCAATAGTGACTGAGAAAGATGATGCTGAAGAGGTAACGACATGCATATGGAATATGGTCATATGCATACCCCCCCAAGCTCATTTTTGAATTACAATAACAAGCTTCCATTTTTCAAAGTGGCACTAAGTTCCAATTAGCACGCATGCTATTCCATTAGTTGTCACCCCCCCTTCCCATTAGCACGCATGCTATTCCATTAGTTGTCACCCGCCCCCCCCCCCCCCCCCCCCCCAATTCCGCCCAAAAAATTAACAGCCTTGTTCCTTACCATAAAGCTGTTCACTGTATATTTACCTGCAAGTTGCCCACCTGCACTTGTGTTGGATTTCTTAGTAGATAGAAGTCAGGCTGGCTTAAAAAAATGCCAGTTTACTCATCCAATATGTTTTTTCCCTTTTGTCTTTTTTCTGACAAGAGTTCATGTGCATCTCCAGGCAAAGGTTGTTTTCGAAGGTACCCCGGAGCACTATCAAATATTGTTTAAAGATTACTGGACAATACTTAATGACAAGGAGTGTTTTACATTGCTCGACTTGCAACTAGCAAGTATTCGTCATAAAAGAAGCCTACAGTGTAAAGAAGGGAAGGATTCAGATGAGTATCACAAGACAGATGGAAAGCCATTGGGTGACAATGATGGTGCTGGGCCATCATCTCTTCTTGACACAATGGACAAACCAAATGAAGTGCAAGCAACTTTGAAGAGAAAGAAACTGGAGAAGAGAACATATGTTGGGTGGGGTTCAAAAGAGCTAACAGAATTCCTATCATGTATTGGTAAGAATGCAAGCACGCCTCTTGACCATTTCAAAGTTGCTGAAGTTGTCAGGGACTATGTTCGACAGAACAATCTTCTAGATGGTAAGAAGAAGAAATCTGTCACGTGTGATGAGAACCTGCATTCTTTATTTAACAAAAGGAAATTTAAGTACAACATGATCCATAGCTTGGTGGAAACGCATCTTTCCGCAAATGCGATTTCAGAGGATGAAAGTGATGGATCTGTGGATGATAATGGTTACACGGTGAAAAAGAAGCCTCGGAATAGTTTGGAGCCAAAAATTCCTAAGAGTGTTTCAGGAATAGACCCAATAATTCCTAAGAGTGTTTCAGGAATAAACAAGAAATGTCTTGCCGCTCTCAATCCGAATAACCTGAATCTGATTTATCTGAGAAGAACTTTAGTTGTAAAACTTCTGACTGAGCTAGACACATTTGAACAGAAAGTTATTGGCTGTTTGGTCAGAGTGAAGAATGATCTCAAGAGTTATACTTATATGATGACTAAGAAATATTACCAGATTGGACTAGTTACAGGTAATGTCCAGTTGAATCCACTTGTCTTTGGATGGTTCTGCTATTTTTTTTCCATTCTAAGAAAGGCCTTAATTTTCTCACCCCGTGAAAACATCGATAACAGGCATTAAGAAATCTTCAGAAGAATACAAGATTAAGGATACATGTACAGATGTTCTTTTATGTGTTTCCGGCATGTGGGATGATGTCAAGATCTCAATGCTATCAGAAGAGGACTTTGAGGAGGTATGTTTTGTTTACTCCAGTAGGATTTATTTTAGTATTGGCCTGGCACCTACTTCAAAAACAGCCTCCTTTTTGAATTGGCCTGGTCAAATAATGCTCTTTTATTCTTGATAACAGGATGAGTGCAATGATCTTCTTCTGTTGGCCAAGAAAGAGCTCTTCAAAAGACCTACTGTTGTAAGTTTTCATTTTTAACTGCAATGTTTGTCCTCCTTGTGCTATGCGTCTGTAGTTAAATTGGTCTAGGCATTTTCTCTCTTTCTTCTCTGTTCCCATTTGATGCATCCACGACTAAGAAATACTTGAGGAGGAAGAACAGGCCTACATTATGTAGTCATAAGGAAGGGATTTGTTTTTAAGGAATTGACTGTCGGTAGTCCTGTTGGTTGGATACTACCCCCTCCGTCTCAAAATGTAAGACATTTTCAGATACTCCCTTTGTATCAAAAAACGCCTTACATAGTTACATTTTGAGACAGGGGGAGTATTTTCTTTAACCGAGATTATGTAGGCTAGAAAATGTTGAGTGTCTCGTTAGGAAACTCCTGTGTTTGTTAATACCTAATAATTGATGTATTTAGTCTACACCCTTTGGTCATAAAAGAAATGTCATTCTAGGCGGTAAGGTCTCCAAATGCAGTTTGGGTTACCAGCTTCTACTGTAACAATTGTAGAAGATTAAAATATAAATTATGAAGTATTTTGAGATAGATCTGCCCATACGATTTTCCTGAAATGAAATCAATCTAAATATTTTTAATATTCACAACTACATTATTGGCCAAAATTTAGACTCCACATGTCCCAAGGTATCACTCTTTGATTGGAGGGGGTAATGTAGAAAGTGCACATGGGATCAGACAGCAAATATTTTGTTGCCGTACAAGCCAGCTTGTTAATTTTGTGCTTTGTAGTTTCTAATATATTGAAAATGTTTGAAGGGCTTGTTCTTTGTCCCTTTTTAGTTTCATTCAGTCTCTTGTTTTACTTAAGCCTTTTAAAACATTTGTGTGTTTCTCTTAGTGCTCAGGTTTGTGCTTTTTGACAGGCTGAGTTAGAGGAAAAAGAGGCAACTGTACATGCAGACATTGTAAATCATGTAAGTGCACTCTGATCACTTCAATTTGGAACTTTATTGTGGTAAATATTGAATGAAAATATATATAAATGGGAAACAATTATAACTAATTGGTTATCTAAAGCAATATAGAAAGAGGCCAGCTGATTATAAATCTTTTTGAGTGAGATAGTGCATGACTCAGCAAAAGATTCTTATGTACTCTTTTAAGTCTTAACTCTTAACTGCATAAAGGAGTATCATGCTTTCAACCTTGGCCTGTGTTAGAACTTGTATATATTTATCAGTAGTTGTTTTGCCTTTGTCTTTAGTTTGATATTTTGAAGTCTTCTATAAGTTTAGGGTAGACTTGTTCATGCTCAGCTGAGTCGGTCTGGACTGTTTTTTTGACAACTGAGCAGTTTCGGCCTTCTCCGAATCCTGATAAAAGGTAAAATGTGATAAACAGATATTGTATTAAGAAGAATATGAATGCAATATTTTCCCTGAATATCAACCAATGTTTCTAGTGTGGACATGACCTTTTAAGATCAGGCTTTAGGTTTGGCGCTGGAATGACCTCTAGCTAGGAGGTTGGATATCATTTTTCCTAAGTTGGCTGGATTTAATGGCTTACTCATGGGGTTATTAGATTTTCCCAAACATTCTTCAAAAGGAAACTTTTTATTTGTTTTTAGTAGAATGCTACCTTCATTGCATGCTAAATTGCTTATGTTTGTTATATAGATACCATATGGAGCTTGAAAGAAAAAATCTGGGTTCTCATCAAACTGAATACTAGTGCTCCCTACTAATATATATATAGTTTCTTTCTCAATATCCATATGTTTCTACGCAATAATTGGTGAAGCTGCCTTTTTTCCTTTAGTGGTTTGATAAGGAGCTTCGAAAATTGGAAATGGAGTTGGAACGAGCGCGTGAGAAGGGGTGGCGCCAGGAATATCCTTTCCAGATTGACTGTAATGATCATGCAGCAGTAACTTGCCATACTTGTGATCATAGTTTTGTATATATTTTCATATTATTTTACTATCGCATATTGCCAGCCTATGACTTAATGCACAGGAAAGAAACTTTGTGCGGTTCTTTTTTCCTTGACTGATTCTTACTATCCATGACCTAAGTTGTAAAAAAGTGCTTCTAAGCACACCAGACGAAAGACAGCGCCGTCTTGAGGCGATCCCAGAAGTTATTCCAGATGCTGAAGAGGAGAGTAAAGAAATTGGGATTGAATCAGCAGCGAGCATTCCTTTTCAAGGGAATCGAGGTACACATGTAATTATATAATACTCCCTCCATTCGGAATTACTTGTCACAAAAATGGATGTATCTACAACTAAAATACATCTAAATAAATTCATTTCTTGGACGAGTAATTCTGAACGGAGGGAGTAGTTTTTTTTCTCTTTCATTCTGAAAGCTTTATATTCATAATGCTGCCAAATATGTTCAAAGCAGACGAAAGACAGCGACGTCTTGAGGCGATCCCCGAAGTTATTCCAGATGCAGAAGAAAAGTATGAAGAAACTGAGATTGATTCAGCAGCAAGGAACCCTTTTCAAGGGAATCGAGGTACAAACGCTTGAAATTTCTGTTCTTAATTATATAAATATTTTTTTATCTTTCATTCTATAAGCTGTATATTCGTAATGCTGCCAAATATGTTCAAAACATTACATGCTCCATCCAATATCTCCCCATTGGTTCCCATTATGGACACCAACATTACAGAAGTTATTTCTTTGCTGATTCTTTGGAGAACTTTTATTTGTTAATTATACTGTCAACAACTATTTGATTTTGTCACTGCACAATTCTTGTGTGAAGTTGCAGCATAAGTTTTCCATATCATTTTTTCTAAGTTCAGCATTTGGTTGTATTTTCCCTCGTAGAAGTTTGATTATTTATTATATAGGAATTGTTTGTCAGGGAAGATTGTGATTTGGTATTTACAAGCAGGCAAGTACATGAAACATAGTGCGGAGGTGAAAGAATTTTGAGTGAATATGACTAATACCGCCTAAGTATCTGAATTTGTGCATGTGGCTGTGAATGCATATAGTATGTATGCTTAGGGTTGGTACGATGTATAAGAGTAGACATCAGACTATGAAAACCCGCTGTAAACATTCAGTTGACATAACATAATATGACTACAAGGGAATGCCAAACATCAACTCCTCTAAAATGTAGGCTGTTCACATCCACATTTCCACATCATCCAGAACTAAAATGCAGTAATGTAATTTATCTTGGATGACTCATCTATTAGTTGATCTGGAGTACCATTGAATTTGGTCGTGTTTTAAATTATTCCTGAACTGTTGTTTCTCCTTTCACTATATTTATAGTCGTGGTCATTAAACTGCATCTTATTTAGGTCCAACTGTCAAGTAACATACCTGTGCAGAGGTGTTTCAGAGATCCTCATGAAGACGCCTTACATCAGTTCTTTTATGATCCTTTTGAATACTAATCCTTTTTATGTAAAAGGAGCCGTCACCTATTTTGTTACATGGTGGATGCAGAACATGTGCCTGTGTGTTAGAAGTATGAGTCAACACAGGTCTTGTGTTTCAGAAGTTATGCTCATTTGAAAAAAGAAAACATTTTGGATTTTTTTAACTTTTGTTGTATAAACTATAAATATTTACTTTGTGACCTGTTTTACCAAACATTGTGGAGTCAATTGATTGAACATTACATTTATATTGGCCACTTCCTTTTTGCGCCCAAGTTTTTTTTCCCCTATTTCTAGAGAACATCAAAGATTGATGTCTCGATGCATTGATAAAAAATGCCAAAACAGCAAGGTTCATGTACATGTACATGCCTAGGTATAGGCCATCCCTGCATGAACACCGAAAACCATTTAACTGCCAATGTCAGCGAGAAGCCAAACTCCTGCGACGCCCACCAATTTTTGACATAGATAGTAATAGACTGACCTCTTCAATTGCATGCCTAAATGTTATAAAGCTTATCTTCTGTATTTAAAACATGAATGTTACCTTCTGAAACAACTCCATTTAACACCAATTATCGATGCACCGTGAGTGCTATCAAGAGACAGTTGTAGTCCTAGTAGAAAGCGGAGATAAGTTTTCAGCCACCTCCATCGTCCAGTAGCCCATTGAAACCAGTCCGTTAGTTGCATCTGCACTAGGAGGCATCTGCATTAGGAGGCGCTCCCTGTAAAACTTCTGGAACACCTGCACTTGAAACTAGCGCATGGAGGAGTGGCCAACACACATTGGTAGTATGTACACGTGGTTACTGAATTCCTGACACGACAACTGTGGATAGTTTGAGCAATACTGCACCAATGCGTGCAAGTGGCAATAAGGCCTAAACTGTTTGATCAAGCACCACTTTAGCTGGTGAGGCCTATATGGTTAGGTCGAGCAATATTTAGCAACTAACCCGATGCAATCTTGGTTCATCAAAATTTAGCCGTTGAAGCCTAAATCATTTGCTCAATCAGTACCTTAGCTACATCCAGGTGATCAAACTAAAGCATGGTCTGATTTTCATAGATTCTCAAGCTTCGTTAAATAAGGAAACAAACTGTACTATAACCCCAGCTCGCAATTTCTGCTGCAATTTGACTGGAGCAACTAGTCAAACCTTGATGATATTCTAGCAAGTTCAACTTAAGCGATGGTATAACCTGCTATTGGATAGATAGGTTTGGGTGGAATTGGCATAATATGCCATCGATTTTTTGCAGCTTGTATTCTCACCATATTACCACCAATGACTCAGATCACATGCTCCGTATTAAACACTGGGTCGTGCATATATAGGTATATGAAAATAAAGCAGTGGGTCCTAATTTTAAGCGAATAGGTATTGCGTGAACAAATTTGTCGCCAGATTGCGTTAAAATTGTGTTTGCTGATGCTTTTTTTAAAGACCGACCTGGCGCAGTGGTGAAGTACGCCCCACTTGTGCCAAGAGGTCCCAGGTTCGACGCAGCCCTTCTGCATTGCACTGTGTAGGGTGAAGGCATGCCTTTGCAGCTTGTATTCTCACCATATTACCACCAATGACTCAGATCACATGCTCCGTATGAAACACCGGGTTGTGCATATATAGGTATATTAAAATAAAGCAGTGGGTCCTAATTTTAAGCGGATAGGTATTGCATGAACAAATTTGTCGCCAGATTGCTTTAAATTTTTGTGTTTGCTGATGCTTTTTTTAAAGACCGACCTGGCGCAGCGGTGAAGTACTCCCCACTTGTGTCAAGAGGTCCCGGGTTCGACGCAGCCCTTCTGCATTGCACTGTGCAGGGTGAGGGCATGCCTTGTATAATCCTTTCCCAGATCCCACCTGGTGTGGGACCTTCTAGCACTGGGTCTTTCCTCTTTTTGTTTTGTTTAGATGCCTTGTATATTTTCATAACAAATACTAGATTTTCTCACCGGAAAGTACTTGACTATTTCTGTAGTGTTGCAATATTACTACAATGTATAATCTGTATCCAACATAAATTATGGTTCATATTTCTTCCCAGTTTCATGTTTGCTTATGCTTTTCTTTTTTAGGTTAGATACCTAGTGTGCAATCTTTAAAGTTTTGAGTGTAAATTTGTTTGTATTCAGAATTGCACCGTTATAATCTGGAGTTTTTTTTGGAGGTGCATGTCATGAGTTTATTCATATTTTTGGAGTTGAGTTTATTTTGACCATGTTTTCTCCCTTAGGGTTCCATTCCATGTATATGTTCTATTTGTCACCTCTACTTTTCTACCTCACAATAAGTTTCATTGCTTAAGCCTGTACTTCTTACTATTAGTTCAAACTTTTCAATATAAAGATCTACTCTCCTTTCTTTTCTCAGGTGTGACACAGACAGTAGCTGACCCTTTGGAAGTTGGTATAGATGAATCGCTAGAAGGTTTGTATATAGTAACCAGATATGGGTTGTTCTAAAAGCTCATGTTTGAAGAGACCATTATACCCATCTTTTCTTTAATTAACGTACTGGCAATCTTCTCTCTGTCTCCAGGTGCATCTCTGCGAGATGACGCTGCTTGTGAAATTGCTTTTGAAGGTACTCTACAGCAATTCTTTCTTTCCTTATTTGCATCTTTTGCATTGTTAGTAGCCATTGCCAAGTATCTATTCTTATGTACTCCGTCCGTCCAAAATAAGTGTCTTAGCTTTATACTAACTCTAGTACAAAGTTGTACTAAGCTTGAGACAGTTATTTTGGAATGGAGGGAGTAGTAGACTGCAAATAAAATAAAATCTGCATGCCCTCTCTATACTGCTATCTGCAAATGGAATAGCAAATCAGTACTCATGTGGCGCTTAGAGAAAAAACTACTTAAATATGAGAGAAATGGCAAGGAACTAATGCTACACATTCCACTTTTTTAGCTACTATTAACATTTGACTTACAACGTACGCTCCCCCCCCCCCCCCCTCGCGTGGCTGTTGCCCCAGTGAAGTTCAATATGATCCTTGTGAGGAGTTGGCACTATGTGTGATCTCTATGAGTTCTACTTTCTTGTGTCTAACATGCTGATATAATGTCTGTAAATAAGAATATTCACATATGAGCATAGTTAATCTTTTTCTGAGGATTGGTGATCGTGTCTGCTATGAACTGTCCTCTTGTTTTACTCTTACCTATCTTCTTCCATGGCTCCTGATTTATTGATTGCATGCAATTGCTATTGTTAGAGTTGGATCTTTATGTATCCATGTTAATCCTTGCAGCTGCCGGCAAAGCCCTCCCTAATGGTAGCACTCCTGGTCCTGGATTGCACACTCCATTGAACACAGGTCAAATTTTGCTACTCGACCCTTTAGATAGTTATGAACATGTTAACTTGCCGGAGTTTTTTTATGCTGCATATTGAGCTCCATTTTCCATCAATTTATGAGTTTGGTCCTATTAATAACGCAAGTATAATTAGATCGCAGTGGACAGTGAAAAAGATGCTTAGCATTTAGCTTGCATTTTACCTGTTCGTACATACATGGTTTACTATTCTGGTTGTTTGGAGGGAGGTTTGATCAATGCCACCTTATTAAATGCATTGAAATACTATTCCTAAGAGGGTGCTTGGATACGTTTTAGTCCCATGACTAAAAGTAGTGGGACTAAAACTTGCTAGCCTCACCCATGCTTGGATACAAATACTAAATAGACTAAAATGTGTTAATGAGCATTTATTATCCTCCAAACCCTCCAATCCCGAACTCGCATGTGTTAAAGGAGAGGAGTTAAATGAGGAGAGAGAGGACTAATCCACATTTTAGTAGGGTTCCCCTGACTAAAATTTTTTAGTCTCAAGACTAGTTCTAGTCTCTCTTTAGTCAGGGGTGATTGGAACTTTAGCCTCTAAAAGAGACTAGTTTTAGTCAGACTAAAAATAGTCCCTTGGATCCAAGCATGGCCTAAACCATGTGATAGTAACTGCTTTTCTGCCTGTTTTTCCTTCCCCAATAAAAAATAATCTTGTGAAACTGCAGTTACTGGAGTCATTGATATCGACAACGAGGAGGATGGAAATGGTCCTAGTCATCACAATGGTGGTGACGAACAAGACATCATCGATCTGGTCAGTGATGACGATGAGGATGTTCACATGGAGCAGTGTGAGCCAGAACGGGCAAGATGTGATGGACCAGAAACCGTCAATGGGATCGCTGCGCATGCACATAATGGACCTGAAGCCGTCAATGGGGTCACCATACCTACAGTCCGTGCTTCCGATGATCGGGATGGAAATACGGGGCCTGTATGCAGTACGTCACAAGCCATGGCGCGTGATCCCGTAACCGTGAATGGGACAAGCAAGTCAGATCAAGGGTGGCTGTACAGGGATCTTCAGGGGCGAGAGCATGGGCCATACCCAATGGCTCAAATGCGGGAGTGGCAGCAAAGTGGGTACTTCCCTGAGGGCTTCCGCGTGTGGAGAGCAGGGAAATCAAGGCGGGGGAGAGGCTCCATCTTGCTGATAGATGCCATGCGGCTGCACTAGTGCAGTGGCATCTTTGCGTTGCATTCTGCTTGGAAAGCCTTGGGGAGTACAATTTTGTTCGTTGCTTTGCTCAACTGTAAGTCTGTAACTGAGCCGGGCACCATTATAGTTGATATGTTATTGTGAATATTTGGTTTGGGTAGGAGATGGTCCAGAGTGGAAAACTCTCTTGTTGTACAGCCAACTCCTTGCTCCTCTCCATTCCAGCAAGATAGTCATTTTTAGCAGATTCTGATGCAGTTAATTCCCATAGCATTGAAATTCAGATTTGTTGTGTTGTCAGTGTAGATTGGATCCTGACAGCAATAGTTTGGGCCTATTTGATTCATGCCCGTACTTTGTTGAATAAAAGCTGGTAAACTTTTGACTTTTCATGGCAATTGTTTTGCTTATCACTGTTATTGTAAATCTATGGCTTGACATAATTTTTGTGAAAGTTAGTTATGACCAAGTAACTACACCGCAGCCTAGTTTTCCTATGCCATACCGCTGAGAATTCCTGGATTCCGCTTCGAAATGTGATCGGATAGTATATAGATAGATAATGAGCTGCTGGTTTTGCCCATGCTTGCGCTGGCACCCGTTGATCTTCAGTCGTCAGTGCAGGAGTGCCGAGAAAGCGACGTCGCATCTGTTTGCCATCAGATAAGTACCCGATGAGCTGAGATGCATCTTTAGCGCGGTTAGCGCCCATTCCGGCCCGCCCAAAGGGAAGGGCTGCGACTTTTAGAAGATAAACCACTCAGCAGAAAGCCTCACATGATTCACTCTTTTAGCAACCACTCCATCCATTTCTAAATATAAACCCCTTTTAGAGATTTCAATACGAGCTACATACAGATGTATTTTAGAGTGTGAATTCATTCATTTTGCTCCATCTGTAGTTCATATTGGAATCTCTAAAAATATTTATATTTACAAACTGAGGAAGTACCAGTCTAGCAAACTTATGCCATGCATAAAGCAGGAAACATCTCAAATCATGCATCTTCTGCGGTCTAGATTTTACACCGATATGGATAACCACTACACCGGGGTGATATGAATATGTACATACATAATTTTTTAAAGCGTCAATATGGGGATATGTTCAACTGTTTAATAATAATGATAATAATAATAATAATAACAACAACAATGCCGATGACAACAACAACAACAACAACAACAACAACAACAACAATAATAAATTTTTGTTCCGTTAATTCATATAATGGAACCTGGCCCCCATCTAGGAGGCATATAAAAATAATAATAATGAATATGTTATCAATTAAGCATCGAGCTATTTAGCGTGTATTTGGTCCATTCTCTTCTGTCTTCTTATCCTTGATTCCAACTAAACCCAATAACCAACGGCCAAACAAACACAAAAGTTCAATTAGAGTTCTTGCAAATAAAAAGTTCAGTTGGAGAGAAAAAGGGAGGAGTAAATCACCGGCTTGCCATTAGGTAGAAATCTATAGGAGAGTGGTGGGAAGAGGGAGCGGGAGCACCGTAGAAAGAAGCCCGCCACCGGCCTACCAATGGCACTACTAGAGCCTAAGAGGGGGAGGCGAGTAGCCCACCGCCAACTTGCCGCCAGCTGATGAATTTGGCGGCGCTGCGAATAGTGTGTACAAAAGAGAGAAATAGGATCGGAAGTTGGAGTTTAGACACTGGGATCATCGGGACAATCCATGGTTAACATATGCCCCTTTGGGCTTTGAGTGCGCTAGCCATATCAAGGGAATATAAAAAAACGTATCTACATTAAATTAAATGTCTATATTTATCGATACTCCATTGATACGTATTGGGACATATCAGCAACAAATTAGTATCGGATATGGTATCCAATATAGATGTGATGGTTAGTGGTAGTAACGGTATTTTTGAGTAGTCAAGCGAATATTTCTAATGGAGATCAGGCTCCATGGAGCCTGGAATTTGGCAAATTCAAAAATTGAATTTTAGAGTTTTTAAAAATCTTTCCTACTCATAAAGATTGAAGTTGGTGGCGAATTCACATATGGGTCCAACATCTTTTTCAAATAAACGAATACACACATCCTACATGTGAAATTGAAGGAAATATGCCCTAGAGGCAATAAATTTATATTTCCTTATATCATGATAAATGTTTATTATTCATACTTGAATTGTATTAACCGGAAACTTAATACATGTGTGAATACATAGACAAAACATAGTGTCCGTAGTATGCCTCTACTTGACTAGCTCGTTAACCAAAGATGGTTATGTTTCCTAACCATAGACATGTGTTGTCATTTGATGAAAGGGGTCACATCATTAGGAGAATGATGTGATGGACAAAGACCCATCCGTTAGCTTAGCATTATGATCATTACAGTTTCATTGCTCCTGCTTTCTTCATGACTTATACATGTTCCTCTGACTATAAGATTATGCAACTCCCGAATACCGGGGAACACCTTGTGTGCTATCAAACGTCACAACGTAACTAGGTGATTAATAAAGATGCTCTACAGGTGTCTCCGAAGGTGTGTTTGTTGGGTTGGCATAGATCGAGATTAGGATTTGCCATTCCATGTATCGGAAAGGTATCTCTGGACCCTCTCGGTAATGCTCATCACTATAAGCCTTACAAGCAATGTGACTAATGGGTTAGTTGCGGGATGAAGCATTACAGAACGAGTAAAGAGACTTGCCGGTTACGAGATTGAACCAGGTATGATGATACCGACGATCGAATATCGGGCAAGTAACATACCGATGACAAAGGGAACAATGTATGTTGTTATGCGGTTTGACCGATAAAGATCTTCGTAGAATATGTAGGAGTCAATATGAGCATCCAGGTTCCGCTATTGGTTATTGGTCGGAGATGTGTCTCGATCATGTCTACATAGTTCTCGAACCCGTAGGATCCGCACGCTTAACGTTCGATGATGATATGTATTATGAGTTATGTGTTTTGATGACCGAAGGTTGTTCGGAGTCCCGGATGAGATCACAAATGTGACGAGAAGTCTTGAAATGGTCGAGACATAAAGATTGATATATTGGAAGGCTATGTTTGGACATCGGAAAGGTTTCAGATGAGTTCAAGCATTTTACGGAGTACCGGGAGGTTACCGGAACCCCCCGTGGAGTTGTTGGGCCTTAGTGGGCTTTAGTGGGAAGAGGAGGCAACAGCCAGGAGGTGCCCCCCCCAAGCCCAGTCCGAATTGGACAAGGGGTTGGGGGTGCGACCCCCTCTCCCTTCCTTTCCCCTTTCCCGTGAGGTGGAATCCTACTAGGACTTGGAGTCCTAGTAGGACTCCCCTCTCTCGGCGTGCCCTATAGGGGCCGGCCGACCTCCCCCTCCCTCCTTTATATACGGGGGCGGGGGCACCCTAGAACACACAAGTTTCTCTTAACCGTGTGTGGTGCCCCCCTCCACAGTTACACACCTCGATCATACCATCATAGTGCTTAGGTGAAGCCCTGCGCCGGTAACATCACCATCACCATCGCCACGCCGTTGTGCTGATGGAACTCACCCTCGTCCTCAACTGGATCAAGAGCACGGGGGACGTCATCGAGCTAAACGTGTGTTGAACGCGGAGGTGCCGTACGTTCGGTACGTGGATCGGTTGGATCACGAAGACGTTCGACTACATCAACCGCGTTACTAAATGCTTCCGCTTTCGGTCTACGAGGGTACATGGACACACTCTCCCCTCTCGTTGCTATGCATCACATAGATAGATCTTGCATGATTGTAGGATTTTTTTGAAATACTACGTTACCCAACAGTGGCATCCGAGCCAGGTCTATGTGTAGATGTGATATGCACGAGTAGAACACAAAGAGTTGTGGGCGATAATAGTCATACTGCTTACCACGAATGTCTTACTTTGATTCGGCGGTATTGTTGGATGATGCGGCCCGGACCGACATTACATGATCGCGTTCATGAGACTGGTTCTACCGACGTGCTTTGCACATAGGTGGCTGGCGGGTGTCTGTTTCTCCAACTTTAGTTGAATCGAGCTTGACTACGACCGATTCTTGTTTAAGGTTAAAACAACACACTTGACGAAAAATCATTGTGGTTTTGATGTATAGGTAAGAACGGTTCTTGCTAGAAGCCCGTAGCAGCCACGTAAAATTTGCAACAACAAAGTAGAGGAGGTCTAACTTGTTTTTGCAGGGCTTGCTGTGATGTGATATGGTCAAGACATAATGAGATATAAATTGTTGTATGAGATGATCATGTTTCGTAACAAAGTTCTCGTCAACTGGCAGGAGCCATATGGTTGTCGCTTTATTGTATGCAATGCAATCACCATGTAATTTCTTTACTTTATCACTAAGCGGTGGCGATAGTCGTAGAAGCAATAGTTGGCGAGACGACAACGATGCTACGATGGAGATCAAGGTGTCGCGCCGGTGACGATGGAGATCATGACGATGCTTTGGTGATGGAGATCATGAGCACAAGACGATGATGTCCATATCATGTCACATATTTTGATTGCATGTGATGTTTTTCATTTATGCATCTTATTTTTCTTAGTACAACGGTAGCATTATAAGATGATCCCATACTAAATATCAAGGTATTAGTGTTCTCCCTGAGTATGCACCATTGCTACAGTTCGTCATGCCGAGACACCACGTGATGATCGGGAGTGATAAGCTCTATGTTCACATACAACCGGTGCAAGCCAGTTTTGCACACGCAGAATACTCGGGTTAAACTTGACGAGCCTAGCATATGCAGATATGACATCGGAACACTGAAACCGAAAGGTCGAACGTGAATCATATAGTAGATATGATCAACATAGTGATGTTCACCATTGAAAACTACTCCATCTCACGTGATGATCGGACATGGTTTAGTTGTTTTGGATCATGTGATCATTTAGATGACTAGAGGGATGTCTATCTAAGTGGGAGTTCTTAAGTAATATGATTAATTAAACTTTAATTTATCATGAACTTAGTCCTGATAGTATTTTGCAAATTATGCTATAGATCAATAGCTCGCGTTGTAGCTTCCCTATGTTTTTATATGTTCCTAGAGAAAAGTTGAAAGATGATAGTAGCAATGATGCAGACTGGGTCCGTGATATGAGGTTTATCCTCATTGCTGCACAGAAGAATTATGTTCTTGATGCACCACTAGGTGACCGACCTATTACAGGAGGAGATGCAGGCGTTATGAACATTTGGCTGGCTCAATATGATGACTACTTGATAGTTTAGTGCACCATGCTTTATGGCTTAGAACGGGGATTTCAAAAATGTTTTGAACACCATGGAGCATATGAAATGTTCCAAAGAACTGAAATTGGTATTTCAGACTCATGCCCGAGTCAGAGGTATGGGACCTCTGACAAATACTTCGCCTAAAAGATGGAGGAGAATTGCTCAGCTAGTGAGCATGTGCTCAGAATGTCTGGGTACTACAATCACTTGAATCGAGTGGGAGTTAATCTTCCAGATAAGATAGTGATTGACAGAGTTCTCTAGTCATCATCAACAAGTTATTGGAACTTCGTGATGAACTATAGTATGCAAGGGATGACGAAAACGATTCCCGAGCTCTTTGTGATGCTGAAATCGACGGAGGTAGAAATCAAGAAAGAGCATCAAGTGTTGATGATTGACAAGACCACTAGTTTCAAGAAAAGGGCAAGAAGCCCAAAGCTGGACCTAAGCCTGAAACTGAGTGCTTCTACTGTAAAGGAAATGGTCACTGGAAGCGGAACTGCCTCGAATATTTGGTGGATAAGAAGGATGGCAAAGTGAACAAAGGTATATTTGATATACATGTTATTGATGTGTACCTTACTAGTGCTCATAGTAATCCCTGGGTATTGATACTTGTTCGGTTGCTAAGATTAGTAACTCGAAACAGGAGTTGCAGAATAAATAGAGACTAGTTGAGGATGAAGTGACGATGTGTGTTGGAAATGGTTCCAAGATTGATATGATCATCATCGCGCACTCCTTATACTTTCGGGATTAATGTTGAACCTAAATAAATGTTATTTGGTGTTTGCGTTGACCATGAATATGATTAGATCATATTAATTGCAATACGGTTATTCATTTAAGACAGAGAATAATTGTTCTTCTGTTTACATGAATAAAACCTTCTATGGTCATACACCCAATGTTGATGGTTTATTGAATCTCGATCGTGGTAATACACATATTCATAATATTGATGCCAAAAGATGCAAAGTTGATAATGATAGTGCAACTTATTTGTGGCACTGCCGTTTGGGTCATATCGGTGTAAAGCGCATTAAGAAACTCCATAAAGATGGACTTTTGGAATCACTTGATTATGAATTATTTGATACTTGCGAGCCGTGCCTTATGGGCAAGATGACTAAAACTCTGTTCTCCGAAACAATGGAACGAGCTAGTGACTTATTGGAAATAATACATACCGATGTATGTAGTCCAATGAGTGTTGATGCTCGTGGCGGGTATCTTTATTTTCTGACCTTCATAGATGATTTGAGCGGATATGGGTATATCTACTTAATGAAACATAAGTCTGAAACATTTGAAAAGTTCAAAGAATTTCAGAGTGAAGTGGAGAATCATCGTAACAAGAAAATAAAGTTTCTACGATCTGATCATGGAGGAGAGTATTTGAGTTACGAGTTTGACCTTCATTTAACACAAATGTGGAATAGTTTCATAGCTCACACCACCTGGAACACCACAGCGTAATGGTGTGTCCGGACGTCGTAACCGCACTTTATTGGATATGGTGCGATCTATGATGTCTCTTACAAATTTAGCACTATAGTTTTGGGGTTATGCATTAGAGACAGCTGCATTCATTTTAAACAGGGCACCATCAAAGTCTGTTGAGACGACACCGTATGAACTGTGGTTTGGCAACAAACTTAAGCTGTCATTTCTTAAAGTTTGGGGAAATGATGCTTATGTCAAAAGGCTTCATCCCGATAGGCTCCAACCTAAATCAGAGAAATGTGTCTTCTTAGGGTACCCTAAGGAAACAATTGAGTACACCTTCTACCACAAAGTCTGAAGGCAAAAAAAAATTGTTGCTGAGAAAGAAACGTTTCTAGAGAAGGAGTTTCTCTCGAAAGAAGTGAGTGGGAGGAAAGTAGAACTTGATGAGGTTATTGTACCTTCTCCCGAATTGGAAAGTAGTTCATCACAAAAATCAGTTCCAGTGATTCCTACACCAATTAGTGAAGAAGCTAATGATGATGATCATGAAACTTTAGATCAAGTTACCACCGAACCTCGTAGGTCAAGTAGAGTACGGTCAGCGCCAGAGTGGTACGGTAATCCTATTCAGGAAGTCATGTTACCAGACCATGATGAACCTACGAACTTTGAGGAAGCAATGATGAGACCAGATTCCGCGAAATGGCTTGAAGCCATGAAATCTGAGATGGGATCCATGTATGAGAACAACGTGTGGACTTTGGTGGACTTGTGTAAGTGCATCTAGTGCCACCCCTAGTTGGTTTTGGAGTATTTACGACAAACCCGGTTGAGGGACTAATGTGTTCGTGAGAATTGCATGATAACACATGTAGTAGTCCCTCATTGATTCGGTTTACCAATCGGAGATGACCCCTAAAAATGTGTGAAGACATTGAAGACAATGGTGATCTGTGAAGCTAATCACGTTGAAGACGATGACATGAGATGACAACGTCTGAATACTATGGAGCGCAAAGACTTAGCTGTTTCGTTGTTTCTTTTCTTCTTTATTGAGTCATAGGAACCACCGCACTGTTAAGTGGGGTCCAAGTGAACAAAGTCAGAGTGACTGATGTGATGCTCAACCAAATCCTATGTCTTCGAGCAAAGACAATGAGAGCAAATCTTATCCAGAGTCGGATGAGTCAGCTTTACTTGTAGCCCAAGTCAAGCTGCCGCGTGTGTTTGAAATCTGACCGTTGAGACACGTGTCAGTTCCTTAGTGACCCAGGGTCATTTCGGACAAATCAGGTCGGGTTGCCCAGTGGCTATAAATAGCCCACCCCCTACACCATAAATTGGTGGCTGCTCAGAGTTAGTATACGACTTTTGTCGTTTGAGAGCAACCTACCTCCGAAGCTTTTGAGAGAATCCTTGCGAGGATAAAGCCCAAACCACCCAGAGCCCAAAGAGTGTTTGGCATCACTGAAGTCTTTCTGTTCGCGTGATCTGAAGACTTATTTCACTTAAGGACTGTGAATCCTCCAGCCGGTTAGGCGTCATGTTCTGAGCATCCAAGAGTCATTGTGGATTGCTGGTGAACGAAGTCTGTGAAGGTTTGGCAGTCTACCTTGAAGACTTACCAGAGTGATTGGGCGGGGATTGAGAACCCTTAGCTCAAGGGGAATAAGGTGAAGACGCGGTCTTCTGAGTTAAATCTCAGCCTCCCTAACCATAGGTACAGTTGTCACAGCAACTGGAACTGGTCGAACAAAACCCTGTCCTCTTGAAGCTACTGGTTCTATGTCTCACTTCTCTTTACTTACAGTTTGTCTTCGTGAAGTCATTGCCTGCTTGCATTATCTGTTTGACTTGATTGTGTGACTACTTGTCCTGATTGGCTTCAGACTATCTTCCATCCTGATCTTTACTACCTAGCTGCTAATAGTCTTCGTGCTTTCACTTCATTGAATACTTGACTATGGCTTGTCTAGTGTAGTCTACCTTTCGCTGCATACGAATAGTGTCGTTTCTATTGTTTGTCTTCGAAACTCCCATGTTTTAAAGACTTTCATAAAAATCGCCTATTCACCCCCCCTCTAGTCGATAACTAGCCCTTTCAATTGGTATTAGAGCAAGGTACTCCCTTGTTCTGTGTGATTCGGTTTAACCACCTGGAGTTTTAGCTATGTCAACTGCAGGGATAATCAAAGTCTCCGCTGCGTGCCTCATCTTCGATGGCACTGAATATCCCTACTGGAAGAATAGGACGCGCATGCATCTTTAAGCCATTGATGTCGATCTGTGGTATGTTGTCAAGAATGGCGTTCCCAAGACTGGTGAAGGTGTCACCCCTGCTGATGTCAAGAAGTTCATTCAACTAGACTCTACAACCAAGAACATCATCTGTGGTCATCTGACCAAAGGGCAATATGGCTGTGTGAGCGCTCTGGAAACGTCGAATCTAGTCTGGGATTGGCTCTCTAAGGTGAATGAAGGCGTCTCAACTCAGCGAGATCAACGAATTAGTACTATCTGCAACCTCTTCAACCGCTTCAAGAGACACGACAATGAGAACGTCTGTCGGTGTCAAAACCGGCGGATCTCAGGTAGGGGGTCCCGAACTGTGTGTCTAGGCGGATGGTAACAGGAGACAAGGGACACGTTGTTTTACCCAGGTTCGGGCCCTCTTGATGGAGGTAAAACCCTATGTCCTGCTTGATTAATATTGATGATGTGTGTTACAAGAGTAGATCTACCACGAGATCAAGGAGGCTAAACCCTAGAAGCTAGCCTATGGTATGATTGTTGTTCGTCCTACGGACTAAAGCCATCCAGTTTATATAGACACCGGAGAGGGCTAGGGTTACACAGAGTCGGTTACAATGGTAGGAGATCTACATATCCGTATCGCCAAGCTTGCCTTCCACGCCAAGGAAAGTCCCATCCGGACACGGGACGAAGTCTTCAATCTTGTATCTTCATAGTCTTGGAGTCCGGCCGATGATGATAGTTCGGATATCCGGACACCCCCTAGTCCAGGACTCCCTCAGTAGCCCCCGAACCAGGCTTCAATGACGACGAGTCCGACGCGTATGTGGTCTTCGGCATTTGCAAGGCGGGTTCTCCTTCACGCTCCATGTGTTTGCCGGATAGTGTCCGGTTGCTTCATAAATGCTGCGCTCCTTGGCTTCTACGTCCAATAATGGCCTTCTTCCACGTGTCATACGAATGCGAAAAGCCAGGGTATTCTTACGTTTTCCCCCCTAGCTGCGCGAATAAGCTGCCTATAAGAGAGGCGAGGATCTAGATCCAAATCGCACCATCCTCCTTCCGCAAGCACTCATCGAGGCGCATCTGACAAAAAATCCATTCCAACATGGACAGTCGACGCGGCTCCTCTTCTCGCGCTCCTAGTCCTCAGCCAGGAGATTGGAGGAGATGCTCAGTCCCGCATAGCGAGTTAGTGACGCTCCAAGCAGAGGGATACCTTCCCCCAGCCTTTATGGTTCCGGTTCGAGCCGGACTGGCCACCTACAAGGGTGGGAAGCAGGCGGAGAGTGTCCCCAATCCCTCCAAAGGAGAGCGGGTATGCTTCATCCCCTACTTAATAAGGGGACTCGGATTTCCTATACATCTGTTTCTCCGGGGGCTCCTGGAGTTCTATGGACTCCAACTTCACCACCTCACGCCTGCCTCCATTTTGCACATCGCGGGCTTTGTAGCTCTTTGCGAGCTGTTCTTGGGCATCGAGCCCCATTTTGCGCTGTGGAAGAGGCTGTTTTGCCTCGTACCCCGTTCTCACGAGGGGTCGATATATCAAGTGGGCGGAGCCAAAATATGGCGCGTCGCCGGGACCGGATATCTATCCGGAACCCCGAAGAAGGCGTCCGAAGACTGGCCTTCGGAGTGGTTCTATATGGAAGACGCCCCGCTGCCGGATCCAGTTCGGATCGACCTCCCGGAGTTTAGCAACGCTCCTATGAAGAAACGCCTGAGTTGGCGCCCGCGGAGCCCTCAACGGGAAGATGATAGGAGCGTCCACTATCTAATGGGCCGGATACGGCTACTAGCCCATTCCGGATTAACCATGATTGGAGTCATGGCCACATGCATTATGCGAGGGGTGCAGCCGCTCCAATATAGGGCCCACCACATGTGGGATTTTAACGGGGAGAATGACGCCACCCGTCATGGCCACACGGGACCGGGATCGGCCACCGATCTGGTGAAGATCCTGTCCGGCTTGTACAAGGGGGAGGAGGAGGACTTTCTCCGCACGAGTCCACTGAATGGATTCTCCATGAATAACCCTCGAAGCTGGGTAAGAGGATGTTTATATATTTGATCCGCGCTTTCAAAGATAAGTGTCTTACCTTATGATTTCGACGCAGGAACTGCGCCGGGATGTGGAGGGCATAAAAAGCCCAACTCCACAACCCGAGGATCCGGGAAGACCCCTTGATCCGGCCTCCGAAGAGGATCCGGACATTAAGGTGGATTTGATTGACGGGGTGTTCCACCAGCTCAGCATAGACAATGCTCTAGTCGCCATTACGGCTGACTACCCCGGTTTATGTCCGGCTTCCCAGGTGAGTACGACCGAAGTCCTGACACCGTTACTTTTTTACTGCTTATCCCTGACCACCGTGTACCAATGGTTCTTGGCAGGAGGTGCCTTTACGGCGGGAAGCCGAGCCTGCGGCGACTGATCAAGCGAGGTCAGTGCGGCCTAGCAGGCGGAAGAGGAGTGCGGCGCGAATCGAAACGTCACCGCAAAGGTATGGTGCATCATTGTCTTTTAAGGGAAAGACTCCTGGGAGGCATATTAATGCTCATGATTCTTCCAGGAGAAAGAGCGCTCGCCGGACTGAGTCCGGAGAGGGTGCCCACCAAGCCTCCGCCAGCCAGGCTCCAACGCCTGGTCCGGAGGGGGAGGCGAGCGCAAGGCGCGAGCCGGATGCTCCTCCAACGGAGGATGCTGACAGGTTGTCCGCCACCAGGTCTGAGGTGGAGAGCGCCATGAATCACAGGCGCCGTCAGACAGTTCTTCATGACACGTGTTTCTCCCCTGAGGCGTTAAATGCCTTTAATGCGGGAGACGCGCACCTCCGTGCTGCTCAAGATGGTTTAACCAGAGCCACGGAGCAGTATGTAAAGGACATACGAGTAAGGAATTTTAATAGTTATATATGCCAGTAGCCCCCGAGACTTAAAATAGTTAAACGAACCGATTTAAGGATCATTTGTTATGCAGGATCTTACTGAGAAGAATACCCACCTGTCTCAGGAGCTTCAATAATGCAAGGCCCAACTTGAGGCCGCACTAGCCGCTGCCGGGGTAGCCACGGAGACCCCCTCTGGTAATTCATATTTTGAAAAAAGAAGTAGTTTATGAAGTGCGGCGTGTGTGTATAGTCTGACAATAATATTGCAGAGAGTGCCGGACTAGATCCGGACAAGCAACAGCTGCTGCGCCAGTTGAAGGCCGGCGAGAGGGTGCTTATGAGGGTGCAGCAAGAGAGGAACAAACTCCAAGATGCAAACACCCAGCTGGGCGAAGAACTAAAAGATGTTCGGGTCCAGCTGTCTAACTCCGTAAAGGAGAATCGGCGGCTTTGTCGCGGCATTTATAGTAAGTGCTTGAGCAAACTCTTTTGAAAAGAAGAGTTCGGCGAGGAAGTCGATTGACAGAAATGTGTCTGTAGGTGTGCTCACGGGTCGTCCGGCGGAAGAGATGCCTAGTTCCATGGGAGACCCTCTTCCCGAGCTGCTGCAACTGCACGAACGTGTTCGGCAGGCGATGAGTGGCGTCGTTCAGGCCTTATGGCCTTCCGTCTCCCTTCCTAAGGGCCTTGGAGGGCTTGCTGAGAAGCTTCAGGGAGTACGGCGACGTATCCGTCTGTGGAAGATGTCGACCTGCCGTCAAGGCGCTAGGGAGGCCTGGACCATGGTGAAGACGTGGTACCCGAAGGCTGACCCAAACCACATGGCCGAGGTCGGACCTGTGGGGCCCGATGGGAAGGAGATCCCTGTGAGCTTGATGTACGGCCAAGTAGAGTTGGCCGCGAAATATTCCCAACATGACTGTAAATTAGACAGCCTGTTAGATGGGATTGAAGAGGAGTACAATCAGTCTGTTTGACGATGTAATTTTAAAATGACATGTAAAATGCCTTCTAGCCGGATTGTAGATCGTTTGCCTTTGCGGACCTTTTCGCTTCAACCTCGGGACCCAATAGTCCGGAGTGTGTCCGAATACCCTGACGGTTATAAAAGAACCGGGGCATGCATGGAGACAAGGCGTAGGGGTCATAATTGCTTTATCAGACAAGTGCCCAACTAGCTATGTTATATTACATGGTTAGTAAGAAACATCTTCCAGGGAGAATAGTTCCGTTAAGGGTTCCTTTCCCTGGGAGGCATGCCCTAAAGTGCATGTCCAGACTGCGAAAATAGCAGAAAAAGCATCTGGGGGCAGATAAATAAGTAAGTAATAAATCATCTTTCAGGTCACCGACCGAATATTCCCTTAAGAACGCTAGCCTTCGGCTTCACCCAGTCTGAGGTACACATCCGGCTGACCCGGCAGTAACAATCGCAGAGGTGCTCCCTTTACCTCCTAGCCGAACAATCGGGAACGTAGGGGTAAGCACAGGAGCCAGGCAACCCGGCTTGGCCAAAACTTAAGTCATATCGATGCATATAATGGTGATCAAAAGGTACATGCGGAAGTGTGACACATGTGGTGGGCATGAAGCCCATATAAATAAGCTTCTGTTAAAGAAGCCCCCCAGGTATAACGAGTGCGAGTAGCACATTGAGTGAGTACGAACAAAGCGCAGATTAGCCCTCAAGAGGTTTGTACTGAAAGAGGGAGGAAAAAGGAGGGAAAACAAAGACAGCGAAAAACATGAAAGGTGGACGGAGGAAGGAGACGAACCCTGAGTCCGGCGCTAGGCATAAAATCTTCGGAGACGGGCTGCGTTCCATGGGTTTGGCTCGAGTCGGTTGTCAGATGTGTTGCGTAGACAGTATGCACCGCCGGTAAGGACTTGGTCGATGATGAAGGGACCTTCCCATTTGGGCTTAAGTTTGTCCTTTTTCTTGTCCGGCAGGCGTAGAACTAGCTCGCCAATATTGTAAGTTTTGGCCCGTACTTCTCTGCTTTGATATCTTCGAGCCTGCTATTGATAGAATGCGGAACGGGATTTTGCCACGTCGCGCTCCTCCTCTAAAGCGTCCAAACTGTCCTGCCGATCCAACTCGGCTTCTCTTTCCTCGTACATGCGCACGCGAGGTGAGTCATGAATTATATCGCAGGGCAAAACTGCCTCGGCGTCGTATACCATAAAGAATGGTGTGAATCCGGTTGTGCGGTTTGGCGTGGTCCGCAGCCCCCAGAGTACGGAGTCGAGCTCCTCTACCCAGTGCGTGTTAGATTCCGTGAGGGACCGCACTAATCTGAGTTTAATGCCGCTCATGATTAGACCATTTGCTTGTTCCACTTGACCATTAGTTTGAGGGTGGTAGACTGAAGCGTAGTCGAGCTTAATGCCCATGTTTTTGCACCAGAGTTTAACCTCGTCGGCCGTGAAATTCGTGCCGTTATCAGTGACGATGCTGTGGGGGACGCCAAAACGGTGTACTACCCCGGATATGAAGTCTATCACAGGTCTGGATTCTGCCGTTTTAACCGGCTTGGCCTCTATCCATTTGGTGAATTTGTCCACCATGACCAATAAGTATTTGTGCTTGTGGGTTCCCCCTTTAAGGGGTCCGACCATGTCAAGCCCCCAGACCGCGAACGGCCAAGTAATGGGTATAGCTTTGAGGGCGGTGGGTGGCATGTGGCTCTGATTAGCAAAGAGCTGGCAACCGACGCATCGTTGGACTAAGTCCTGAGCATCTGCCCGGGCGGTCGACCAATAAAATCCTGTACGGAAGGCCTTGCCTACAAGGGCCCGGGCGGCGGCGTGGTGCCCGCCGAGTCTGGCGTGAATTTCAGCCAGGAGATTTTGCCCTTCCTCTTCGGAGATACACCTTTGAAGGACTCCAGTTGTGCTTTTCTTATAAAGTTCTCCCTCATGGACCTTGTAGGCTTTAGATCGCCGAACTATGCAGCGGGCCTCATTTTGGTCTTCGGGAAGTTCCTGCCTGATTAAGTAAGCTAGGAATGGTTCCATCCACGGGGCAATTACTGCCAGTATTTCGTGGGCTGAATCTGTTATTTCATTGGCTGAGCCACCGACTGTGTCAGAATGTTCTGCGTTGGGTGATGCAGTTGGTTCCGGATTGTTATTTCCGGACTCCTCTTCCCATAATACGGATGGCTTAAAGAGCCGCTCCAGGAAGATGTTTGGAGGGACGGCGTCGCGTTTTGCGCCGATGCGTGCCAACATGTCTGCTGCGTGGTTATTATCCCGGGCTACATGGTGGAATTCGAGTCCTTCAAACCGGGCTGACATTTTTAGGACAGCATTACGGTAGGCTGCCATTTTCGGATCCTTGGCGTCAAAGTCTCCATTTACTTGGGATATTGCGAGGTTTGAATCGCTGCGCACCTCTAGGCATTGAATACCCATGGAGATTGCCATCCGGAGGCCATGTAGAAGGGCCTCGTATTCGGCTGCATTGTTGGAGTCCGTGTACATTATTTGAAGCACGTATTGGACTGTGTCTCCGGTTGGGGACGTCAAGACGACGCCAGCCCCCAAGCCAGCCAACATTTTGGAGCCGTCGAAATGCATGATCCAATTGGAGTATGCGCCGTACTCTTTAGGGAGTTCGGCTTCGGTCCATTCGGCGATGAAGTCAGCCAGAACTTGCGACTTGATAGCTCGCCGTGGTTTGTAGGTTATATCAAATGGTAAGAGCTCAATGGCCCATTTTGCAATCCTGCCCATCGCATCGCGATTGTTTATAATGTCGTTGAGAGGTACTTCGGAGGCCACTGTTATGGAACACTCTTGAAAGTAGTGTTGCAGCTTCCGGGATGCCATGAACACCGCATACGCGATCTTTTGATAGTGTGGGTACCGGGACTTGCATGGAGTTAAGACAGTGGATACGTAGTACACTGGTTTTTGAAGAGGGAATTTGTGCCCTTCTGTTTCTCGTTCGACGACGAGTACCGCACTGACAACTTGATGTGTTGCTGCGATATATAACAACATCGGTTCGCCCAGGTTGGGCGCGGCCAGGACCGGATTTTTTGCCAATATGGCCTTAATTTCTTCGAGTCCAGCCGTGGCAGCATCCGTCCATTCGAAATGTTCGGTGCGCCGGAGGAGGCGATAGAGGGGCAGTGCCTTCTCTCCCAAACGGGAGATGAAGCGGCTAAGAGCCGCCACGCATCCAGTTAGTTTTTGTATTTGCTTGAGGTCTTTTGGGATATCCAATTGTGAAAGAGCTCGGATCTTGGCTGGGTTTGCTTCAATTCCTCTACCGGATACAATGAAGCCCAAGAGCTTTCCGGCTGGTACACCGAAAACACATTTTTCTGGGTTGAGCTTAATGTCATATGCTCGGAGGTTGTCGAATGTCACCCTCAAGTCGTCTACTAGAGTTTCGACGTGTTTGGTCTTGACGACCACATCGTCTACGTATGCCTCTACTATTTTGCCTATCTGGGTGGCCAGACATGTCTGAATCATGCGCTGATATGTTGTGCCGGCGTTTTTGAGTCCGAAGGGCATTGTGTTGAAGCAGAATGGTCCGTATGGAGTAATAAATGCCGTTGCGGCCTGGTCTTTTTCCGCCATCTTGATTTGATGGTATCCGGAGTATGCGTCAAGGAAGCACAATGAATCGTGCCCTGCGGTAGCATCGATGATTTGGTCGATGTGAGGGAGAGGGAAAGGGTCCTTTGGACAGGCCTTGTTAAGGTCTTTGAAATCGACACAAAGGCGCCAGGATTTGTCCTTTTTTGGTACCATTACCAGGTTGGCTAGCCAGTCCGGATGTTTGATATCTCTGATGAATCCGGCTTCTAAAAGTTTGGCTAGCTCCTCTCCCATTGCTTGTCTTTTGGGTTCGGAAAATCGCCGAAGAGCCTGTTTGACTGGCTTGAATCCTTTAGGATATTTAGGCTGTGCTCTGCCAGCCTACGTGGGATTCCTGGCATGTCTGAAGGGTGCCAGGCAAAAATGTCCCAATTTTCCTGAAGGAATTCTTGTAGTGCGGCTTCTACATCAGGATTTAATTGTGCCCCAATGGAGGCCGTCTTTGTGGGGTCCGTTGGATGGACCTGGAATTTGACTATTTCGTCTGCTGGTTTAAAAGAGGTGGACTTAGACCTCTTATTGAGTATCACATCGTCCCTATCCACCGTGGAGCACAGCGCAGTGAGTTCCTCTGCCGCTAGGGCTTCGGATAATGCCTCTAGGGCCAGTGTGGCTGTCTTATTTTCAGCGCGGAGTGCTGTATCTGGATCACTGACGAGAGTGATTATTCCATTGGGCCCGGGCATTTTGAGCTTTATGTACCCGTAATGGGGTATAGCTTGGAAGATTGTGAATGCCTCTCGCCCTAACAAGGCGTGATATCCGCTGCCGAATGGGGCCACTTGGAACGTGACCTCTTCGGACCTGTAGTTGTCCGGCGAGCCGAACACTATGTCTAGTGTGATTTTTCCTGTGCAGCGTACTTCTCGACTAGGGATTATTCCCCTGAAGGTTGTGCTTCTTCGCTCAATGCGGCTCCAGTCAATTTCCATTTTTTGAAGAGTTTCCTCATAGATGAGGTTTAATCCGCTGCCGCCATCCATGAGTACCTTGGTAAGACGAAAGCCGTCCACTATCAGACTGAGGACCAATGCGGCTGGTGCTCGAGCTGTTCGGAATTTAGGTTCATCGCTGGCATTGAAGGTGATAACTGTGTCGCTCCATGGATTCATTGTTGCTACTTGGTAGACTTCGGCGAGGATGGGGATTGTTCGCTTCCGCATGTTATTTGATGCGAAAGTCTCGAAGACTGTTAATACCGTACTGGTACCGTTGGGCTGGTTGTCCGGGGCTAGAAAGCCTTCGCCACTTTTGGCCACCCGCCGTAGTATCCAACATGCTCGAAGGCTATGTGTTGGAGTGGCGCCCTCTGTACTGTGGATTTTGCAGGGTCCGTTGAGCCATCCCTCCAGTACGGTTCCGTGCCCTTTAGGGAGTTTTTTGCTTTTTGGTTTTTAATCCAGGTGCTTGAGTATGACGCACCCTTTTATTTCGGACTGGGGTTGTATTCAGGGCCGGATTGTCCCAAAACCTGGTTTCGGTTTTCCGGGCGCTCTCCATCGCACAATATTTTTGTACAATGGTCGCTAGGTCGGCGAAGCGTGTAACTTCATGACGACTTACGGCGTTTATGATTCCCTTGTCCGTGCAATTGTTGCGAAAAATTGAAATCGCGCTTTCTTCACGACAGTCCTTTATCCTGTTCATAACCAGGAGGAATCTGGCCCAGTAATGATGTACTGTTTCATCGGCCTCTTGCCGTATTTGAGATAGATCGCTTATGCTTGGGTGGGCGGGTGGAATTAAGTTCGGAATCCCGCCCGATCTGAGGCTCAAAGGCCAAGAAGTTTCCGGATTTGGAAGCTTGGTTTGTTGGATGCCTTCCAACAAATCTGGTCCGATGCCTGACTTTAGGTTCAGTATTTGGTTGACGTCCGTCCCTCCGCGGGAATCCGGCATGGAGGGATCGGGAATCTGGACATAGCTGGTTTTTAACATAGAAGAAGAGTCGCCGCATTGTTCCTCTACAACAATAACATGGTGGGTAGCCTGGGGAGAGTTAATTTCTCTCAGATCGGTTTTAAGACCAATCTGATCATAGTCTGTAGCGACTCCCAGGGCGGCGATGCGATCCAAGAGCTCGTTTACGGAGGAGAGCTCAATCGGATCTAGCTGCTCGGCAAATTCCGAGCTGATGTGAAGATTGCGTTTGATGACCTGAGAGGTCATCGTCGGAGCGGTGGCCGAACAGGCGGTCATAAGAAAACCACCTAGCCAGATAGTTTGACCGGCGGCCAAAGCTCCCTTGACGACGGCGCCGTCTTTAAAGACGGGAAACGACATCCTTCCTGATTGCGACGGCACAGAGGAACTCTCAATGAAAGCACCAATGTCGGTGTCAAAACCGGCAGATCTCGGGTAGGGGGTCCCGAACTGTGCGTCTAGGCGGATGGTAACAAGAGACAAGGGACACGATGTTTTACCCAGGTTCGGGCCCTCTTGATGGAGGTAAAACCCAATGTCCTGCTTGATTAATATTGATGATGTGTGTTATAAGAGTAGATCTACCACGAGATCAAGGAGGCTAAACCCTAGAAGCTAGCCTATGGTATGATTGTTGTTCGTCCTACGGACTAAAGCCATCCGGTTTATATAGACACCGGAGAGGGCTAGGGTTACACAGAGTCGGTTACAATGGTAGGAGATCTACATATCCGTATCGCCAAGCTTGCCTTCCACGCCAAGGAAAGTCCCATCCGGACACGAGACGAAGTCTTCAATCTTGTATCTTCATAGTCTTGGAGTCCGGCCGATGATGATAGTTCGGCTATCCGGACACCCCCTAGTCCAGGACTCCCTCAACGTCCAACTCACATTTGATCACCTCACTGATATCACAAATGAGCTCCAAGCACTCGGTGCAACTGACATTACGAAGCATGAAATAGTGAAGACATTACTGAGATCTCTTGACAGCTCATTTGACACCTTAGCCCTGATGATACAAGAACGCCCTGACTTTAAGACACTCGATCCGTCAGACATACTTGAGAGGCTCAACACACATGAGTACGAACTATCTGAGAAACGAGATATCTATGGCCCCAACTATGACCGAACTCGCGCTTTGAAGGCAAAGGTTGCCGCTTCCTCATTTGAAGAAGAATCTGACTGCAGTTCCGGTGATCCTGAAGACATTGGAAAGGAGCTTGCTATGCTTGTGAAGAAGTTCCAGAAATTCACCAAGAAGAAAAGCTTCAGAAAATCTTCATGATCCAGCTCAAGGAATGATGAAGCTTCCACCCATGACAGCAAGAAAAGAACCTGTCACAAGTGCAAGAAACCTGGCCACTACATCTCTGAATGTCCACGGTGGGACAATGAGAAGAAGAAGAAGAAGAGCAAAGAATATGATTCTGATGACAACAAGAAGAAGAAATCCTCAAAGTCTTATTCCAAATCTTCTTCCAAGTCTTCATCACACAAGAAGAGCTCATCAGGCAAGGCACATGATTTTGTTGGCAAGGAAATTGATTCAGAGGAGGAGTCTGCTTCTGAGGAAGCGGTGGTGGAGTCTGAGGAGGAGTCCGACTCTGGTGTCGCAAGTCTGGCTCTAGCTACAGCTTACGTCGCCAAGTCCATCTTCAACACTGAAGACAATGGCTCCGTCACCAACGATGATGAAGAGAACGACTCGGCTCCCACCTACTGCTTCATAGCACATGGTGCCAAGGTAAACTCACGCGATGCTTACTTTCAAACATCAAGTGAAGATGACTCTGATGGTGAATCCAAACCTAGCTACAAAAAACTTGCTAAAATTGCAACTGAACAACAGAAAGCTATGGAACATATTCAAAAATTGTTAGACAAAAGCGATGACCCATTGGACGCGGAAATGAATAAGACTCAGTCCTTAATTGAAGACATAAAAAATCTTCATGTTAAGTACCAGGAACTTGAAGGTCGACATGAAACACTCTCAACCTCTCATGAAAAGCTCTCCTATGATTATCTTCAAAGGAAGCAAGAACTCGAGAAATTGAGATCGGATCATGAAGATCTTCAAAAGGAAAACGAGTCACTCCGCGCTCAACAGACCAGTCCCGCTCAGGAATGATTTGAACCACCATGTCTAAAATGCTTTGAGTATGATAACACTCCTCTGTTGCTAAATGTTCTACTGCTACTACTGTTGAGATATCTTCAACTGTTGATGTGGTAACTAACCCCTCTGTTGAGGATACCACTACTATTGCTGATGAGAATGCCAGGTTGAAGACATTGCTTGAGACAGGGATGTACAAAAGTCTCAAAGGGCATCAGACATTATGTGATGTCCTTAAAAAGCAGATTCTGAACCGAAACCCTAGAAAAGAGGGTGTTGGGTTCGAGAGAAAAATGAATGTTGATGGATCGTACTGGAAGCCTGAGCAGTACCCCAAAACCACCTGGGTTGCTGCGAAGGAACCTTCAGTGGATCCATCCACCTTATCTGGCTTCACTTGTGCTAACCCTATTATCATTGATGAATCCTTTGATGCAAACTATAAATTGTTTAAGAATCAGAATGGCAAAGTGTTTGCCAGGTATATTGGTACTAACTACAGGAATGGGCCACCTATGAAGAAGATATGGGTACTCAAAAAGTTGTCTTGAGAATCTTCCCGTGAATGTCATCATGACACCACCTGTGAAGAAGACAAATCCCATACCAAAGGCTTCATATGGTCCAAAAGCTTCATACAGACCAAGGACTCATCAGATTCACCCTAATGTCAATGTTTTGCAGGGAAATGAGCGTGTTTCATACTCAGACCCATGAATATGAGCGTGTTTCATTAAACCGCTATGTTCATAGAACTAAGAGCTTTTCTGCTTATTCATATGAGTATTATTCACCCCCTGCAAGGCTATTTACTAGGGCTCTAAAGCCTAAGTTCTCAGATGCTGCACTTAGACTCATTGCTTCTAAGCCACCCCTGAAAATGTGGGTGGTTAAGAAAACCTAATTCTCTTTTGTAGGAAAAGGTCTCCAGGCGAAAATCAAAGGCGTCCAAAGCTTATGCTGGAGATCTTAAAAATCTTGTGGGGCGCAAGATAAAATGCCCAAATGGTCTTACTATGTATTTCACTCCGGATTTCCTTGACACTCATCCAATTTATCCTAACCAAGACCTGAATTTTCATGTTCCACTTGTTCGTCAAATGTTTCTGCTTCACAACTCGCTTGGTGAAGACTATCCCCCAAACTGCACTGTAGGCTACGACACCTCGAGCTTCAGAATGGATTATGGACATTGGATGCACTAATCACATGACCGGCGATCAAAGTCTTCTGATGGATTCAACACTACGTCCATCAGATAAGAGTCACATCACATTTGCTGACACTGGTAAAAGCAAGGTATTGGGTCTAGCTAGAGTTGCAATATCAAGGGATCAGCACATGGATAAAGTGATGCTTGTTGAATCCCTTGGTTTCAACTTAATGCCTGTCTCAATGCTTTGTGACTTAAACATGATTGTGCTATTTGGAAAATATCGCTGCCTTGTACTGATGGAATCTGACAAGTCTCTAGTCTTTGAAGGGTATCAAAAAGATGATCTGTACTTGGTAGATTTATCAACAGGACCGCAGATGGCCATATGTCTTCTAGCAAAAGCTTCAGAATGCTGGCTTTGGCATCGAAGGCTAGGGCATGCTGGCATGAGGAACTTGCACACTCTCGCTAAGAAGAAGCATGTCATGGGCATCAAAGGCGTCAAGTTCAAGAAGGATCATCTGTGTGGTGCCTGCGAAGCTGGAAAGATGACAAGAGCCAAGCATCCCTAAAAGACAATCATGACTACATCTCAACCCTTCGAGCTGCTGCACATGGACTTATTTGGCCCTACTCACTACTCTACTCTCAATGCTACTACTTGCCTCTATGGCTTCGTCATTGTTGATGATTACTCTCGATATACTTGGGTGCATATAATCCTCTACAAGACTGAAGTGCAGGATGTCTTCTGACGCTTTGCCAATCGTGCCATGACAAACTATGGCGTCAAGATCAAGCATATCAGAAGTGACAACGGCACTGAGTTCAAGAACACTGATCTCGATCTCTACCTGGATACCATGGGTATCACTCATGAGTTCTCTGCTCCTTACACACCTTAGAAGACGGAGCGCAAGAATAGAACTCTTATTGAGATGGCCCGAATGATGCTTGATGAGTACAAGACTCCACGGAAGTTCTGGCCTGAAGCCATTGACACTGCATGCCACGTCATCAACCGTGTTTATCTTCATAAGCTTCTGAAGAAAACCTCCTATGAGCTCCTAAGTGGTAAGAAGCCAAACGTAAGTTACCTCAGAGTATTTGGTGCTAAGTGCTGGATCAAGGATCCACATCACACTTCAAAATTTGCACTGAAAGCACATGAAGGTTTTATGCTTGGTTATGGAAAGGATTCGCACCCCTACAGAGTCTTCAACCTCTTTCACTATAAAGTGGTTGAAACTGTAGATGTGCGGTTCGATGAGACTAACGGCTTGCAAAGAGAGCACCTGCCAAATGTGCTAGATGAATTAACCCCTAGTGAGTCAATCAAGCAAATGGGAATTGGCGAGATCATACCATCTGAGAATCAGACTGAAGAAGAACTAATCATTTCTGCATCTACTCAACCTGAAGACAATGCTCAGCCTGAAGATAATCCCCCAAATGATGACATTGATCAGAATGAGCAAAATCTTCGTCCTGTTCATCCTCGTGTTGCAAATGAAGTACAAATTGAGAAGATAATCGACAACCTCAATGCACCTGGTCCACTCACTCGTTCAAGAGCTACACAAAGAGCAACACAACTAACCAATTTATGTGGGCATTTTGCATTCTTCTCAATCTCAGAACCCAAAAAAGTCATTTATGCCTTCATGGAACCTGAATGGATTCAAGCTATGCAAGAAGAGCTTTAACAGTTCGAGCTGAACAATGTGTGGGAACTGGTCAAGCGTCCTGATCCCGGAAAGCACAATATCTTTGGCACCAAATGGATATATCGCAACAAGCAAGATGAGCATGTCCAAGTTGTCAGAAACAAAGCTCGTCTCGTTGCACAAGGTTACACTCAAGTGGAAGGAATTGACTTCGATGAAACATTTGCTCCGGTGGCAAGCCTTGAAGCCATTCGCATTCTGCTTGCCTATGCAAATCATCACAACATCCTTCTGTATCAAATGGATCTAAAGAGTGCTTTTCTCAATGGAAAGATAGAAGAAGAAGTATATGTTGCACAACCTCCTGGCTTTGAAGATCCAAAACATCCTGATATGGTATACAAGCTCAACAAGGCACTTTATGGCCTCAAACAAGCCCCTTGTGCTTGGTATGACACGCTCAGAGACTTCCTAAAGAGCAAAGGCTTCAAACCTGGTTCACTAGATCCTACTCTCTTCACAAAGACATATGATGGTGAACTATTTGTGTGCCAAATCTATGTGGATGACATTATCTTCGGCTGCACCAACAAGAAATACAGTGATGAGTTTGGTCACATGATGCAAGAGCAATATCATATGTCCATGATGGGTGAACTAAAGTTCTTTCTGGGTCTCCAAATCCGTCAGCAACGCAATGTCATCTTCATCTCCCAAGAAAAATATCTCAAAGATTGCCCGAAGAAGTTTGGAATGCAAGACTGCAAGGGTTACACGACGCCAATGCCAATCAAAAGTGATCTGAGTCCCGACGCCAATGGTAAAGAGTTCGATCAAAAGGTATACCGCTCCATGATTGGTTCTTTGCTTTATTTATGTGCATCTAGGCTAGATATAATGCTCAGTGTTTGCATGTGTGCCCGATTCCAAGCGGCACCAAAGGAATCGCATCACTTAGCTGTGAAGCGAATTCTTCGATATTTGGCTTACACCCCAACACTAGGATTATGGTATCCAAAGGGCTCAGAGTTTGATCTAGTTGGATTCTCAGATGCTGATTATGCTGGTGACAAGGTTGATCACAAGTCCACATCAGGCACATGTCACTTTCTGGGACGATCACTTGTCTGTTGGTCTTCAAAGAAGCAGAACTGTGTATCTCTCTCCACTGCTGAATCTGAATACATTGCTGCTGGATCTTGCTGTGCTCAGCTTCTCTGGATGAAGCAAACTCTCAAGGACTATGGTATTCACCTGAAGAATGTGCCACACTACTGCGACAATGAGAGTGCCATTAAGATTGCCAACAACCCAGTTCAGCACTCGAAGACAAAGCACATTGAGATTCATCATCACTTTCTCAGAGATCATGTCATGAAGGAAGATATTGATATCATTCATGTCAACACTGAAGAGCAATTGGCTGATATCTTCACAAAGCCCTTGGATGAGAAAAGGTTTTGCAAGTTGCGATGTGAGATAAATATCTTGGAATCCTCAAATGTCCTGTGAATTGGACACACATCCTAACATTTATGCATTTTGACGACTTAGATGTGCAACACACGAAGTAACGTATATCTTCAATCAATGAAGACATACACTCTAAGTGTGAATACATTAATGGGGAATTTGACTTCGGAGCACCACGATAATTGTGCGCCGTGTCTGGGTCTAATACTTCCTATACGGTGGGTAACGCCACCACCAAACTTTTGTTTGAAGTGTTTCCCTTGGCGTTATGTTTGCAAAGTCTTTGTCTTTGATTTATCTTTATCTTGTTGATTTGGTCTTATACTAGAAATATACATGTTTGTGTTCTGTCCTCTACATCATTCACTTATAGCTATGACTTCTTGCTGAATCTTTTGATCTAAGTGAATGTGATCGGACCCTAACCTACCCATGCTCCTACCTCAACTCTATCTGTCCAAATCATATGCATTCTATTGAAAACTGTTGATTGTCTTCACTGAGACCTTGTCAGCTGAAGTCAATCTGATAAACATTTATATCAGTTTTTAATGCTATATCCTTATTGCCTAAAAGCCGGAGAATTCGGAACAACCACCCTGACAATCCAGGCGTGCGTGGGAACATGGAACAACTTTCAAGGTGTTGCATGCTTGCCACGTGCCCCTCAGATGTGAACCGCCAGGGGCAACTGCGTAATTGCGCTGTGCCGTCCCTCTCCTTATAAATACTCATCACATCCCGGTCAAATATTCTTCTTCCACCTCTCCACCTCTCACAAACCCTAGCGCCTCCGCTAGCTCTCGACGACGCTGGCGACAAAGCGCTTAGCTGCCGCAACTTATCCGATGTCGTCCTCACGCCGACCGCGGACCTCATCTTCTCCGCTGCCATCGTAGGTTCTCCCTTCGCCAAGTTAGGGCACGGGAGATCGAACTGATCGGCCTCGAACTTCGCTTCGTCTAGTAGTTCCTCGTGTGGTAATTAAAACTCACTTTTTACCGTCTTGTTGATCTGATAGATTCATCTTTCTTTACCAAAAGTGGTTTCTACACTTCAAAATTGAATCTGTCCAGTTCTACATCTCATGTTATGCCTAGTCTGTTCACTTATGCTTCCCTACAAGTCTGATTCCTCACTTGTACCTATTCTTGGATTCGTACAAATCTGGAACCGACTCACAACAAATAAGTGAATGTCTTCGCGTTATGAGGTCAATGTCTTCAAACTGATTTATCTTCAAAATCTTCTGAGAATGCATATGACCTCTTCCCCTTCCCTCGCACCTCTAATGATGTCACAGGTACATGTCCATTGGAGAATCCCTTGGTTCTCATAGTCTGCATTCATTTGCAGAATTCTTAAAGAGTCACATAAATTCTCCTGAAGCCAGTTCTTGTGTGACCAGCCGTAAGAAGCCTTTGCAGGTTCTAAAGCCTTCTAGGTTAAGCTTCATGTCTACTAAAAAATCAGCTAGAAAGAGTGGCAAACAGCATCGTGGGAATACCTCCAAGGATTTGCCACCAGATCTGCATGAGTTGTACAAGACTGACCCTGAAGAAACCTATGGTGAACGCAAGAATCAAATCCAATGGATTAGAAGACGTTGGGCTGAAGAATGGTTCAAATACAGATTTGTCACGGCTGAGTACGCTAAGAAGAATGCTATAAAACCGCCCTGGGGAGATATCTTGTACAAAAACCTTCAACCCCAGTCCTGTTCTGAAGCCATTCAACAAGAATTCTATCCTTGTATGGTACGCGGCCCAGAACCAGAGAATGCTGACCCCTCTTCTCTGCTGTGGCGTCATGATGAAAATCTGTTCAAACGCAACTTCCAGTTTGCTAAAGATTCTACCGTGAAGAACAAGAAGGCCTTTGGACTTGACTTCAATCCTAGTCCTTGTGCTCTTCGGAAAGATGGCACCTGTGAAGCCAATGAAAACAGGATCGACCCCTTCTATAACTTCTAAGGCCTCCACTCGCACATTGCCGTCCAAGGTGCAAATGTGGATCACTCTGCTGATGATGCAGATTCTGATGATGCTCCAGCACCTCCTAAGCCGCAGAAGCAAAAGAAATCTAAGGCTTCAAAACCTACTACTGCACCAAAGGCTTCACGAGTAAAACCACTTGCAACTGCTCCTCCTGCACCGAGTTACTCTAAAGATCAATCTCGGGTCTCCAAACGGAAAGAGAAGCCTCAGAAGAAAAATGCTCAGAGGACAAGTCAAGCACTGACTCCAGTTGCCGTTCTAAGGAATGAATCTGAAGCTATTGATCTGTCGTCAGATGACAAGTTTGGTGAGGATGTTCTTGAGCAGCTGATAAAGAGCAAGCAAGAGGCAGAGATCTTCAATGATCTGCCCCTCTTTGATGTGAACATCCTGGACAACTTCATTGATGAATGGTTCGACAACCCTGATCTCAGTTTTGATGATCTTCAGCTCCTAATTGGCATCAGCGTCGCCTTCCAAGGCGCCATTGCTCCTGAGCTGGCTCTGGCTCAGAAGATCATCGAACTGAAAAACAAAATTGACTATGAGAAAGACCAATCCAAGAAGCACATGGCCAAGCTGAGTGTGGCTGATGTTCAGAAATTCAAGCTGATGCTAAATGACCTCAAGGAGACATTTCGCAAGAAACGTGAAGAAGCCAAAGGCTCTCAGGAACGGATGAAGAGCCTCGCTGCCAAGTGTGTTCAAGCTTACAATGAAGCTGAAAAGCGCAAGGCACTTGGGAGGCCAGGCATTGACCCTAAGATGGCTGCCAAGAAGATGAAGTCCACTGTGACCCCATCTGAAGCATCAAGGCGGGAAGAACCTCGCATTGTCTTCCTTGCCAGCATGACAGACTCGAAGCCTAAGGTCCCCACAGTGGCTTCAGAACAAAAGAAAACCAAGGCAGCTGAAGTCGAAGCCAGAAAGCGCAAGTTCAAGAACAACACTGATGACACTCCTTTGCCCAAGAAGAGAAAGATCAAGAAGAAAGATCGGGCTGCTCCCAAAGAGCCCCTCATTGTCGAGCCCCTGTCTTTTGCCCATCCCGCGTCCGAAAACCAATAGCATCAACTGATAGTTCATGAGCCTGCTTCCACAGAGGCTCCTGAAGCTCAAGAAGTTCCAGTCGTTGACCCCATCATGACTGAAGACATTGGTCCCCAAGACAACGTAGTTGATGATGAAGTCCTTCCTCAGATCGAGCGCCAAATGGTATCATTGCCTGTTCTCACGAACAGCGAACCCATCAGTATTGGTCGTCCTTTGACGCCAATCTCACAGGATGCCTCATGGGCTGATCGCCCCCAACCAGCAAACCCAGTTCAAGATTCACCAAGTACACCCCGTCCTCCACCAGCACAAGTAACAAGCTCAATAGTGAATGACGACAATTACATGGAGACTACACCCTCGCCAAAGGTGTCGCTCGTGTTTCAACGGCTTCGCAAAGGCCTGAGGCCATCCTTCTCCATGACAACCATCACAGAAGAGGATTCTCACCAATCCAGCTCAATGGCACGTCAAGTGTTCCCTGAAGATAATCCTTCTGTGACGGTTCTCGTCAGAAGCTAATGCTACTGAAGAGATTCCGGTTGCATTAGCCGACGAAAGATAAGAAGAAAAATGTGTTGCTACACCCCCTACCAACCCAGAAGAAGTTGTTCTCGAGGAGAACGAGTCTGTGCCCGACCCTCCAGCTACTCAAGTGGAGGTTGAAAATCCTAAGGCGGCCACCAACAACAATATTGATGCCAATGACGATGTCATGGCTGAAGATAATGTGGCGCCTACAGTCAACACTGTGCATGAAGCCAATGATGCACCAACCACCAATGTGTAGCCTGATGCCATTGCAAATGCCTCTGCTCCTGTACCGCCACCAAGGCCACACACTATTGAGCAAGCATTCTATCAAGGCGAGCTGGTCCTTGTCAGATGGCCAATTCTGGTCCCTCTGCCTGCTCCTGGACCTCAATTTGATTATCATGTGGAGCACATGCCTCAGGTTCAGAAGCCAAAGCCAAGGTTGCTACGGTTCCCAGGTACTGCATCTGCACCAGGATCATTCAATGTAAATGGCTTCATTGCACACAACACTTTCTTTGATAGTGCCAAGAACCCATATTCGAAGCCAAGAATATCATCTGATCGGTTCTGGAGTTATCAGCAATGCAACTACTACTCCTGTGTTCTATACAACCAAGGGCGCATATTTCCTCATATGCGTTTGGATTCCGAAGCCATTGCTGGCCTGCCCTGCTTAGAAGAAGCTCTTGACTGTTTCAGAGATGCAGGCCTTCTCTGCTTTGTCACTGATAAGGAGAATTGGAATGAAGAGCTTCTGCTACATTTCTATGCAACTCTCCACATTTGCGGCTACAACAGGGATCCGAAGACATGGGTCCTTGAGTGGATGACAGGCAATGTACATCATGAAGCCAAAGCTTTTGATCTCATTGAGCTTACCGGCCTGTCCACTCCAGGTGAACTCTATGAACCTGGTTGTCAGCTTCACCGCGATGCTTTGGAGAGCATCTTTCAGAAGCTAGAACCCAACATGAGCCAAATGCCGAGCATGATGAAGCCACTGCCACAAGATGCTGAATATCCCAAGGAATTCTTTGTTGAAGACCTAGAATATCTGCCCCGCACCATCTATCACAGCATTAGGCAAACTCTATGGCCCATCAAAGGACACTCTTCCTCAGCAAAGCTTGAAGGTGCAATGAAGACATTGGTCTTCTATATTCTCAATGGCAAAAGCTTCAATGCTCAAGATTTCTTCATTCGTCAATTTGCTGCATCTGGCTCAGACATCTTTGGACTGAAATTCTATGCTCCGTGGGTTATGCGTCTGATCAAGCTTCACTCCACTGTTAACTATCATCCCTCTGCATGCAACCATCTTATATTCCTGCCAGAGGTTGATATGTCAGTCGAAGCCATCTACCCAGAGCCTGCCAAGGAGGCAATATATCTTCACAATGCCGATCATCAGAGTTTCTCTCAGCATGTTGAAGGTGTTCAGGCTGCTTCTCGTGTCTATCCGTTGGCCGGCAACACTCGCCGTGCACGTACTGAAGCCACAGAAAGCACCATTGCTCCAAGGACTCGAAAGCGATCTCGTGTGCTCATTGACTGATAGCTTCTCATGGCCTTGCATCAGAAACACGGCAAACATCACTACTGGCTGAAGCGTCAAATGCAAAGCCTCTTGGTGGATGTCAATCACATTCGCAACCTTTCTGTAAGTGCATCTAGTGCCACCCCTAGTTGGTTTTGGAGTATTGACGACAAAGTTGGTTGAGGGACTAATGCATTTGTGAGAATTGCAGGATAACGTAGGTAGTGTCCCTCATTGATTCGATTTACCTACCGGAGATGACCCCTAAAAATGTATGAAGACATTGACGACAATGGTGGTATGAGAAGATATTCATATTGAAGACTATGACATGAGAAGACATTGCGTGAAGACTATGGAGCACGAAGACTGTGTGGTTTCGTTGTTTCCTTTTCTTCTTTGTTGAGTCATAGGAACCACCGTACTGTTAAGTGGGGTCCAAGTGAACTAAGTCAGAGTGACTGAAGTGATGCTCAACCCAAATCCTATGTCTTCGAGCGAAGACAATGAGAGCAAATCTTATCCAGAGTTGGATGAGTCAGCTTTACTTGTAGCCCAAGTAAAGTTGTCGTGTGTGTTTGAAATCTGACCGTTGGAACACGTGTCAGTTCCTTAGTGACCCAGGGTCATTTCGGAAAAATCAGGTCGGGTTGCCTAGTGGCTATAAATAGCCCACCCCCTACACCATAAATTGGTGGCTGCTCAGAGTTAGTATATGGCTTTGTCGTTTGAGAGCAACCCACCTCGAAGCGTTTGAGAGAGAGAGATCCTTGCGAGGACAAAGCCCAAACACCCAGAGCCAAAGAGTGTTAGGCATCACTGAAGTCTTTCTGTCTGTGTGACCCGAAGACTTATTACACTTGAGGACTGTGTATCCTCCAGCCGGTTAGGCGTCGCGTTCTGAGCATCCAAGAGTCATTGTGGATTGCCAGGTGAACGAAGTTTGTGAAGGTTTGGAAGTCTACCTTGAAGACTTACCAGAGTGATTGGGCGAGGACTAAGTGACCTTATCTCAAGAGGAATAAGGTGAAGACACGGTCTTCTGAGTTGAATCTCAGCCTCCCTAACCAGACGTACAGTTGTCACAGCAACTGGAACTGGTCCAACAAATCCTGTGTCTTCAACAAGCAACTGGTTCTATCTCTTTCTTACTTACTTTGAGTTTGTCTTCGTGAAGTCATTGCTTATCGTCTTATTTGATTGACTTCATTGACTTACTACTATTGTTGATTGGCTTCATACTATCTTCCATCCTAATCCTACTACCTAGCTGCTATTAATCTTCGAACGTTAATGCTATTGCATACTTGATTATGGCTTGCTTGTTGTAGTTTATCTTCCGCTGCATATCAATTAGGTTGTTTCTATTGTTTATCTTCGAAACTTCCAAGTTTTGAAGACTTTTATAAAAATCGCCTATTCACCCCCCCTCTAGTTGATAACTAGCACTTTCAATTGGTATCAGAGCAAGGTACTCCCTTGTTCTGTGTGATTCGGTGTAACCACCTGGAGTTTAGCTATGTCGACTGCAGGGATAATCAAAGTCTCCGCTGCTTGCCCCGTGTTCGATGGAACAGAATATCCCTACTAGAAGAATAAGATGCGCATGCATCTTGAAGCCATTGATGTCGACCTCTGGTATGTCGTCAAGAATGGCGTTCCCAAAACTGGTGAAGGTGTCACCCCTACTGATGTCAAGAAGTTCATTCAACTGGACTCGACTGCAAAGAACATCATCTATGGTCATCTGACCAAAGGACAGTATGGCCGTGTGAGTGCTCTGGAAACGTCAAAGCTAGTCTGGGACTGGCTGTACAAGGTCAATGAAGGCGTCTCTACACAGAGAGACCAGAGGATCAGTGTTCTTCACAATCTCTTCAATCGCTTCAAGAGAAACGACAATGAAAATGTCCAGCTCACGTTTGATCGCCTCACCGACATCACAAATGAGCATCAGGCTCTCGGCGCCACTGAGATCACCAAGCATGAAATTGTCAAGACACTGCTGAGATCACTTGACACCTCCTTTGACACCCTTGCCCTCATGATACAAGAACGTCCTGACTTCAAGACACTCGATCCGTCTGATATACTTGAGAGGCTCAACACGCATGAGTTCCAGCTTTCTGAGAAAAGAGATATCTATGGCCCCAACTATGGCCGAACTCGTGCTTTGAAGGAAAACGTTGTTTCCTCATCTGAAGAAGAAGAATCTGACTGCGATTCTGATGATCCTGAAGACATTGGAAGGGAGCTTGCTATGCTTGTGAAGAAGTTCCAGAAATTCACCAAGAAGAAGGGCTTCAGAAAGTCTTCACGATCCAGTTCAAGAAATGATGAAGCTTCCACTCAAGACAACAAGAAGAGAACATGTCACAAGTGTAACAAACCTGGGCACTACATCTCTGAGTGTCCTCAGTGGGACAACGAGAAGAAGAAGAAGAGCAAGGAATATGACTCTGATGACAAGAAGAAGAAGAAATCTTCGAAATCTTCTTCCAAGTCCTCATCAAGGTCTTCATCTCACAAGAAGAGCTCATCGGGCAAGGCTCGTGCTTTTGTTGGCAAAGAAATGGATTCAGAGGAGGAGTCTGCATCTGAAGAGGCAGAGGTGGAATCTGAAGCTGAGTCCGACTCTGGCGTTGCAAGTCTGGCTCTGGCCACAGCCTACGTCGCAAAGTCCATCTTCAACACTGAAGACAATGACTCCCACACCAACGCTGATGATGACAAGGACGATCTTGCTCCCACCTACTGCTTCATGGCACGCATTGCCAAGGTAAAATCGCGCGATGCTTACTTTCAAACATCAAGTGAAGATGACTCTGATTGTGAATCTAAACCCAGCTACAAAACACTTGCTAAAATTGCTACTGAACAACAAAGGGCTATGGAACATACTCAAAAACTGTTAGACAAAAGCGATGACCTGTTGGACGCGGAAATGACACGTTCACAGTCCTTAGTTGAAGACATAAAAAATCTTCATGCTAAGTATCAAGAACTTGAAAGTCTTCATGAGACGCTCTCAACCACTTATTAGAAGCTCTCCTATGATTATCTTCAAAGGAAGCAAGAGCTTGAGAAACTGAAAGTGACTCATGAAGATCTTCAAAAAGAGAATGAGTCATTTTGCGCTCAACAGATCAGTCCCGCTCAGGATGAATTTGAACCACCATGCTTAAAATGCATTGAGCATGATAACGCTACCTCTATTGCTGAATGTTCCACTGCTGCTACTATTGCTCTGTCTTCAACTACCGATGTGGTAACTAACCCCTCTTCTAAGGATACCACTACTATTGCTGATGAAAATGCTAGATTGAAGACATTGCTTGAAACAGGGATGTATAAAAGTCTGAAAGGGCATCAGACACTTTGTGATGTCCTCAAAAAGCAGATTCTGAACCAAAACCCTAGGAAAGAGGGTGTTGGGTTCGAGAGGAAAATGAATGCTGATGGTTCCTACTGGAAGCCTGAGCAGTATCCCAAAACCACATGGGTTGCTGCAAAGGAACCTTCAGTGGATCCATCTACCTTATCTGGATTTACCTGTGCTAATCCTATTATCATTGATGAATCCTTTGATGCAAACTATAAACTGTTCAAAAATCAGAATGGTGAAGTGTTTGCCAGGTATATTGGTACTAACTGCAGGAATGGACCTCCTATGAAGAAGATCTGGGTTCCCAAAAGCTGCCTTGAGAATCTTCCAGTGAATGTCATCATGAAACCACCAGGGAAGAAGACAAACCCCAGAACAAAGGCATCGTATGGTCCAACGGCTACTTACGAACACAGGACTCACTTGAGTCACCCTAACGCCAATGTTTTGCAGGGAAATCATACTCAGACTCATGAATATGAGCGTGTTTCTTCAAATCGCTATATTCATAGAACTAAGAACTTTTCTGCTTATTCACATGAGTATCATTCATCTCCAGCAAGGCTATTTGCTAGGGCTTCAAAGCCGAAATTCTCAAATGCAGCACTTAGACTCATTGCTTCTAAGCCACCCCTGAAAATGTGGGTGGTGAAGAAGAATTAACTCTCTTTTGCAGAATGTGGTCTCCAGCCAGCAATCAATGGCGTCCGATATAATTGCTGGGGACCTAAAACATAAAGGGACGCATGATAAAATGACTTACTATGTATTCCACATATGAATCACTTACCTGTCATACTGTGTGCTAACTTTCATCTATGCTGTGATAATCCAAGTGTGCATCAAATGCTTATGCTTCACAACATACATTGTGAAGCCTATCCTCCTAACTGCACTATAGGGCATGTCACCAAAAGCTTCAAAATGGATTATTGACAGCGGATGCACTAATCATATGACTGGTGATCAAAGTCTTCTCATGGACTCAACCTTACATCCATCCGACAAGAGCCAAATCACATTTGCTGACACTGGTAAACACAAAGTATTGGGTCTAGGTAGAGTTGCAATCTCAAAGGATCAACACATGGATAAAGTGATGCTTGTTGAATCCCTTGGATTCAACTTAATGTCTGTCTCAATCCTTTGTGACTTAAATATGATTGTGATATTTGGAAAATATCGTTGCCTTGTACTAATGGAATCTGACAAATCTCTAGTCTTTGAAGGGTATAGGAAAGGTGATCTATACATGGTAGATTTCTCAGCAGGTCCAAAACTTGCCGTATGTCTTCTTGCAGAAGCTTCAGAATGCTGGCTCTGGCATCGAAGGATGGGGCATGCAGGCATGAGGAACTTGCACACTCTCATCAAAAAGAAGCATGTCATAGGCATCGAAGGTGTCAAGTTCAAGAAAGATCATCTGTGTGGTGCCTACGAAGCTGGAAAGATGACAAGGGCCAAGCATCCTTCGAAGACAATCATGACAACATCTCAACCCTTCGAGCTGCTACACATGGACTTATTTGGACCTACCCACTACTCCACCCTCACAACAACGGCGTGTCTCTATGGCTTCATCATTATTGATGACTACTCAAGATACACATGGGTGCACATAATTCTCTACAAGACTGAAGTACAAGATGTCTTCAGACGATTCGCCAATCAAGCAATGAACAACTATGGCGTCAAGATCAAGCATATCAGATGTGATAACGGCACTGAATTCAAGACACCGGCCTTGATCTTTATCTGGATACAATGGGAATCACTCATGAATTTTCTGCTCCATACACACCACAACAAAATGGCATTGTTGAGCGCAAAAACAGAACTCTTATTGAGATGGCTCGCACAATGCTTGATGAGTACAAGACACCAAGAAAGTTCTGGCCTGAAGCCATTGATACAGCTTGTCACATCATCAACCGTGTCTACATCCATAAGCTTCTGGGCAAAACATCCTATGAGCTCCTCACTGGCAAGAAGCCAAATGTCAGCTACTTCAGAGTCTTTGGTGCTAGGTGCTGGATCAAGGATCCCCATCACAAGTCAAAATTTGAACCCAAAGCTCACGAAGGCTTCATGCTTGGCTATGGAAAGGATTCGCACTCTTACAGAGTCTTCAACCTCTTCCACTACAAAATCGTTGAAACAGTGGATGTGCGATTTGATGAAACCAATGGTTCACAAAGAGAAATTCTGCCAAGTACACTTGATGAAGCTCCTTCCTGTGAATCTATCAAGTTGATGGGAACTGGTGAGATCATGCCCTCAGAAGCACAGCCTGAAGAGGAACTTATCATTTCTGCACCAAACCAACCTGAAGACAATGCTCAGACCGAAGACAATACTTCCAATGATGACAATGATCAGCATGAGCAAGGTCTTCGTCCAGTTCATCCTCGTGTTGCAAATGAAGTACAAATTGAGAAGATAATTGACAGCATCAATGCACCTGGTCCGCTTACTCGCTCAAGAGCAACACAGTTAGCAAATTTATGTGGGCATTTCTCATTTGTGTCAATATCAGAACCCAAGAAAGTTTCTGAAGCTTTTATGGAACCTGAATGGATTCAAGCCATGCAAGAAGAACTTCAACAGTTCAAGCTGAATAATGTTTGGGAACTTGTCAAGCGACCTGACCCTCGCAAGCATAACATTATAGGAACAAAATGGATATATCGAAACAAGAAAGATGAGCATGGTCAAGTCATCAGAAACAAAGCACGTCTTGTGGCTCAAGGATATACTCAAGTTGAAGGAATTGACTTCGATGAAACATTTGCTCCTGTTGCTAGGCTTGAAGCCATTCGCATACTGCTAGCCTATGCAAATCGTCACAACATCTTGCTATATCAAATGGATGTAAAGAGTGCATTTCTCAATGGCAAGATTGAAGAAGAAGTATATGTTGCACAACCACTTGGATTTGAAGATCCAAAACATCCTGATACGGTGTACAAACTCAACAAAGCACTGTATGGCCTCAAACAAGCTCCTCGCATTTGGTATGATACAATCAAAGACTTCCTGAAAAGTAAAGGCTTCAAACCGGGATCCCTTGATCCCACACTCTTCATGAAGACATATGATGGTGAACTGTTTGTGTGCCAAATATATGTTGATGACATAATCTTCGGCTGCACCAACCAAAAGTACAGTGATGAGTTTGGATTTATGATGCAAGAGCAATATCAGATGTCCATGATGGGTGAGCTAAAGTTCTTCCTTGGTCTTCAAATCCGTGAACAAAGAAATGGAATCTTCATATCTCAAGAAAAATATCTCAAAGATTGCCTTAAGAAGTTTGGCATGCAAGATTGCAAAGGTTACACGACGCCAATGCCAGCCAAACATCATCTTGGTCCCGACGATAATGGTAAAGAGTTCGATCAAAAGGTATACCGCTCCATGATTGGTTCTTTGCTTTATTTATGTGCATCTAGGCCAGATATTATGCTTAGTGTTTGCATGTGTGCTCGATTCCAAGCGGCACCAAAGGAATCGCATCAGTTAGCAGTGAAGCGAATTCTTCGATATTTGGCTTACACCCCAACACTCGGATTATGGTATCCAAAGGGCTCAAGGTTTGATCTAGTTGGATTCTTGGATGCTGATTATGCTGGTGACAAGGTGGATCGCAAGTCAACATCAGGCACATGTCATTTTCTTGGTCGATCACTTGTCTGTTGGTCTTCAAAGAAGCAGAACTGTCTGTCACTCTCAATTGCTGAATCTGAATACATTGCTGCTGGATCCTGTTGTGCTCAGCTTCCGTGGATGAAGCAAACTCTCAAGGACTATGGCATCAATCTGAAGCAAGTCCCTCTCTTTTGCGACAACGAAAGTGCCATCAAGATTGCCAACAATCCAGTCCAGCACTCGAAGACAAAGCACATTGAAATACGTCATCACTTTCTCAGAGATCATGTTATGAAGAAAGATATAGATATCATGCACGTCAACACTGAAGAGCAACTGGTAGATATCTTCACAAAGCCCTTGGATGAGAAAAGGTTTTGCAAGTTACGGTGTGAGCTAAATATCTTGGAATCCTCTAATGTCCTGTGATCAGGCACACATCCTAACACTTATGCATGTTGATGACTTAGATGAGCAACACACAAAGTAATGTATATCTTCAATTAATGAAGATTTACACTCTGAGTGTGAATACATTAACATGGAATTTGACTTCGGAGCGCCACGATAATTGTGCGCCGTGTCTGGGTCTAATACTTCCTATACGGTGGGTAACGCCACCACCAAATTTCTCTGTTTGAAGTGTTTCACTCATGGCGTTATTTTGCAAAGACTTCACATTTGGTTTGTCGTCAGTTTCTATTTATCTTCATGATTTTCTGCGCTATGATGAGTTGATTGCATATATATATATACTAGCATTATGTCCTCTACAACATTCACTTATAGCTATGTCTTCAAGTTGAATCTTTTGAACTAAGTGAATGTGATCGGACCCTAATCTCTCTATGCTTACTATCTCAAACTCTATCTGTCCAAATCATATGCATTCTATTGAAACTGTTGAATGTCTTCTCTGCATCCTTGTCAGCAGAAGACACAGAGACAAAACATCAAGTCCTACTTAAATGAATCATCTAAATTGTCAATATCCGGAGAAGCCGGAACGAACATCCGACATACTTGGCGGGCGTGGGAACGTGGGACAATACTAAGTATGTTGCATGCTTGCCACGTACCCCTCAGATGTGAACCGCCAGGGCACCAGCGTAATTGTGCTGTGTCTCTCACCTACTTATAAATACTTGTCCCCTGCGGTAAAGAAATCCTTCTTCCACCTCTCCACCTCCGTCAAAACCCTAGCGCCACCGCTAGCTCGCGGCGATGCCGGCGACGAAGCGCTTAGCTGCCGCGACTTCTCCGACGCCGTCCTCACGCCGGCCGCGGACATCGTCCTCTCCGCCGTCGCCGTAGGTGTCCTTCGTCACCAAGTTAGGGCACGGTGGGCTGAACTGCTCGGTCTCTCATTCTTCCCATCTAGCAGTTCGTCGTGCGGTAATTATAACTCTATTTTTACCACCTTTTTGATCTTCATAGATTCATCCTACTTACCGAAAGTGGTTTCTGCCTACTAAATGTTAGATCTATTCTATCTGCATCTCATAATGCCTAGTCTATTCACTTAGATTTCCTATCTAGTTTGATTCCTCACTTGTACTTATTCACGGATTGGTACAAATCTGGAACCAACTCACCACATATAAGTGAATGTCTTCGCATCATGAGGTTAATGTCTTCAAACTGATTTATCTTCAAAATCTTCTAAGAATGCATATGACCTCTTCCCCTTCCCTCGCATCTCTAATGCTGTCACAGGTACATGTCCGTGGGAGAATCCCTTGGTTCTCATAGTCTGCATTCGTTTGCAGAATACTTACATCATCATATCAATTCTCCTGAAGCCAGTTCCTGCTTGACCAGCAAGTGCAAATCTCTGAAGCCTCTGAACGTATTGAAGCCATTCAGCTTGAAGTTCATGGCTGCAGAAAAATCAGCAAGGAAGGGTGGCAGACAACATCGTGGGGGAACTTCGAAGGATCTGCCTGAGGATCTGGCAGAAATGTATAAAACAGATCCTGAAGAAGATTACAACCAACACAAGACTCGAATCCAATGGATTCGACGCTATTGGGCTGAACAGTGGAACAAGTACAAGTTCGTCACCCAGGAGTACGCAGAGAAGTATGCTATCAAGAGTCCTTGGGGTGATATTCTCTATCGAGGCCTCCCCCCCAAGAACAGAGCTGAAGCCATTGCGCAAGAATTCTATCCTTGCATGGTCTGTGGGCCACAGCCTGAAGAAGCCGACCCATCATCATTGCTCTAATGTCGCGACGACAATCTCTTCAAGCGCAACTTCCAGTTTGCTATGTCTTCAGCAAAGGAAAACAAGAAGTCATGGGGATTAGACTTCAATCCTGGTCCCTCTGCTCCCCGTGAGGATGGGACACGTGAAGCTGAAGAGAATAGAATTGGCCCCTTTGCAAACCTTGATGGTCTCATCTCCTACGTCTTGGTTCATGGTGCCAGAGTGGATCATCCCAACAATGATGCTGATTCTGATGAAGCCCCTGCTCCTACTCCAAGGCCGAAGAAGCCAAAGAAGGTTAAGGTTACATCATCAGCCGCACCTCCAAAAGCTTCTCGTGTGAAGCCATTGGCCACTGCACCTCCTGAAGTCAGTGTGCAGTCTGAAGATCAATCTCGTATCTCCAAGAAGACGGAGAAGAAAAGACAACTTGTCAGGCATACTGCTCAAGCTCTGACTCCTGCTTCTATTCTGCGTGAAGAACCCATTGATCTATCAAGTGATGAAGATCTTGCGGATGATGCTCTTGAGCAGCTGATAAAGAGCAAGGAAGAAGCAGAAATCTTCAACAACTTGCCTCTCTTTGATGTGGCCATCATCCACAATTTCATTGATGAGTGGTTCGACACCCCAAACGTCAGCTTTGAAGATTTACAGCTTCCAATTGGCCTCCGCGTCTCTTTCAATGGCGCCATTGCTTCTGAGCTGGCTCTCGCTCAGCGAATCGTTGAGCTCAAGAACAAGATTGATTATGAGAAAGCTCAATTCAAGAAGCATGTGGCCAAGCTAAGTGTTCAAGACGTCCGAAACTTTAAGGTCATGATGCATGAGCTTAAAGAAGCTTTTCTGAAGAAGCGCCAAGAAGCTCAAGGCTCTCATGAGCGCATGAAGAGTTTGGCTGATAAGTGTGTGCTCACCTACAATGAGGCTGAGAAGCGTAAGTCACTTGGCCATCCTAGCATTGACCCCAGGATGGCAGCAAAGAAAAAGAAGAAGCTTCCTGCTGATCAGCCTGCGCCTTCAAGCCAAGAAGCTCCACGTATTATCTTCCTGAGTAGCATGACTGGCTCGAAGCCAAAGGTCACCACAACCGCTTCAGAACAGAAGAAGACGAGGGCTACAGAGGCAGAAGCCAGAAAGAGGAAGAATACCGAAGCCTCTGATGCCACTCCCTCCAAGAAGAAGCGCAAGACCAAGAAGAATCGGGCTGCTCCCATAGAGCCTCTTTTTGTTGAACCCATCTCAGTGATTCATCCTACATCTGCATCCCAAGAACTTCACATGACTGTTCATGAGCCTGCTTCCACAGAGGCTCTTGAAGCTGAAGATATTCCAGCAGCTGAACCCACCGCTGCTGAAGACATTGGTCATCATGACAATGTTGAGGATGATGAAGTTCTTCCTCAGATCGAATACAATGTGGTATCATCGCCTATTCGTACGAACAACGAACTCATCAGCATTGGTCGTCCTTTGACGCCAATTGCACAGGATGATTCATGGGATGATCGCCCTCAAGAACAAGACTCCCCCAACACTCCCCAACAACAACAAGTCACAACATCCGTACAAGCTGAAGAGGATGAGGGCCTGCCCACTCCATCTCCAAAAGCGTCGCCAATACTTCAAAGGCTTCGCAAAGGACCAAGGCCTCAAGCTCCTCTTTCGAGCGTTCCAGAAGGAGAAGTGCATCATCAACCTGTTGCACGTCAAGTATTTTCAGAAGCCACTCCTGCTGTGAATGTCTCTACGTCTGAAGCACATGCTGCTGAAGACAATCCGGCTGCATCAGCCGATGAAGAACATCAAGAAGAACGTGTCTCTACTCCCACCATTCCTGAAGAAATAGTTCATGAAGTGAACGTGTCAATGCCTGACCCTCCAGCTCCTTAAGTGGAGGTTGAAAATCCTGAAGCTGCCACAACCAACGCAAGTGAAGCCAATGACATTGTCATGGCTGAAGCTAATGTGGAGCTTGCAACAACCAGTGTGCCTGAAGCTAATGCGGCCACTGCCCCTGAAGCTAGTGAGGCTACTACTTTTGAAGCACCTGTTGTGCAGCCTGAAGCCTCAGTTGCTGCCACTGCTCGTGTTCCGCCACCAAGGCCCTATACAATTGAGCAGGCATATAACCACGGAGAGCTAACAACAGTCAGATGGCCCGTTCTGGTCCCTCCGCCTAATGTCTCTGGTCCTCAATTTGACTATCATGTTGAGCATAGGCCTCAAGTCCAGAAGCCCAAGCCAAGACTGCCAAGGTTTCCTGGTACTGCCACCGCTGTCGAGTCTTTCAATGCAAATGGCTTCAAGAGCCACAACACATTCTTTGACAGCTCAAAGAACCCCTACACGAAGCCAAGAATTGCATCAGATCGGTTCTGGAGTCATCAGCAGCGAAGCTATTACTCCTGTGTTCTGTATGATCAAGGGCGCATCTTCCCTCATATGCGCCTCGACGCTGAAGCCATTACTGGACTCCCCTGCTTAGAAGAAGCACTTGACTGCTTTCGTGATGCTGGGCTGCTCAGTTTTGTCACAGATAAAGAACACTGGAATGAAGAACTATTGCTTCAATTCTATGCCACACTGCACATTCGCGGCTACAACAGAGATACGAAGACTTGGGTTCTCGAGTGGATGACCGGAAACGTTCATCATGAAGCTAAAGCTATGGATATCATCGAGCTTACAGGCCTGTCCACTCCCGGAGAACTCTATGAACCTGGCTGTCAACATCATCGCAATGCCTTGGAAAGCATCTTTCATAGGCCTGAACCCAATATGAGTCAGATGCTGAGCATGATGAAGCCTTTGCCCCGTGATGCTGAATATCCAACAGAGTTCTTTGTTGAAGACCTTGAGTATCTGCCACGCACCATATATCACATCATCAGGCGGACTCTCTGGCCTATCAAAGGACATTCATCAACGGCAAAGCTTGAAGGAGCTATGAAGACTTTGGTCTTCTACATTTTCAATGGCATCAGCTTCAATGCACAAGATTTCTTCATCAGTGCTGCTTCCGGCTCTGATCTCTTTGGTCTGAAGTTTTATGCTCCATGGGTCATGCGCCTCATAAAGTGACACTCTACTGTCAACTATCAACCTTCTGCTCGCAATCATGTGATTTTTCTACCTGAGGTTGATATGTCAGTTGAAGCTATATATCCGGACCCAGCCAAGAAGCCTCTTTGTCTTCAGAATGCCGAGCACCAAAGCTTCACTCAACCCATTGAAGGTGTTCAAGCAGCTACACGAATCTATCCATTGGCTGGAAATACTCGTCTGCCTCATCGAGCACCTACTGAAGCCACTGAAAGCACCATTGCCCAAAGGCCTCGGAAGCATTCTCGCGTTCTCAATGATCGAGAACTTCTTGTGGCCCTTCATCAGAAACAGGATAAACATCACTTTTGGCTCAAGAGACAGATGCAAAGCCTCTTGGTGGATGTCAATCGCATTCGCAACCTTGCCACCAAGAATGCCTTTGTTGCTCATGAAACTTGCCGGCAATCATGGAAGAGTTTGACCCTGCTTAGTGCTGAAGCAGATCTTCAAGACGATGGCTTCAATGAAAGATTTTAGTTTGACTCCACTCCTCCACGGAATGCTGTCTTACGAAGAACTCCATCTCTTGAAGACTCTGAATATTCCTCCTCCGCGGCAACGATAAATGCCAGAGTGATCAATGATGAAGATGATGCTACTTCACCACCTCCAACTACTACTCCGCGCATCGACACTGCACCAAGTTCATCTGCACCGCCACCCAACGACGACAACCCTGCTGCTTCACCTACTCATCAAGAAGACGAGTAGATGCTCTATGTCTTCAAACCTTTTTGGTCATTACTGACAAAAGGGGGAGAAGCGTATGAGTTGATAGTCTTCAAGCGGGTTCATATGGGCGGTTGCGTTATATTTTGCCTCGTGCTTACAACTCTTGCGTTTTGAAACATTTGGTTCTCTGAGTTGTAACACTTAAACTTGATGGTCGTCTGCTACTTATTTGCATTTCCATGTGCGATGATAACTTTCGCACTTAGATCATCCTGCAGACGTCCATTTTTCATTATGCATGTCATCCTATATGCTATATCATTTCATGCATGATGAATTATCTTCATAAGTTGAAGTGGATCTTCACAAGTACAACCTGCCATGTGCATTTGCATTCCAAAAGCAAAATTATTTATATGCACATCTTCAGGGGGAGCCCTTGCTACTTATGAAGACAAATTCCTATCCTTTACAATTTCACATACTTTATCCCCGTTGAAAACTTCAACCAGTTTGTCATCAGTCACCAAAAAGGGGGAGATTGTAAGTGCATCTAGTGCCACCCCTAGTTGGTTTTGGAGTATTGACGACAAAGTTGGTTGAGGGACTAATGCGTTTGTGAGAATTGCAGGATAACGCAGGTAGTGTCCCTCATTGATTCGATTTACCTACCAGAGATGACCCCTAAAAATGTATGAAGACATTAACGACAATGGTGGTATGAGAATATATTCATATTGAAGACTATGACATGAGAAGACATTGCGTGAAGACTATGGAGCACGAAGACTGTGTGGTTTCGTTGTTTCCTTTTCTTCTTTGTTGAGTCATAGGAACCACCCTACTGTTAAGTGGGGTCCAAGTGAACTAAGTCAGAGTGACTGAAGTGATGCTCAACCCAAATCCTATGTCTTCGAGCGAAGACAATGAGAGCAAATCTTATCCAGAGTTGGATGAGTCAGCTTTGCTTGTAGCCCAAGTAAAGTTGCCGTGTGTGTTTGAAATCTGACCGTTGGAACACGTGTCAGTTCCTTAGTGACCCAGGGTCATTTCGTACAAATCAGGTCGGGTTGCCTAGTGGCTATAAATAGCCCACCCCCTACACCATAAATTGGTGGCTGCTCAGAGTTAGTATACGGCTTTTGTCGTTTGAGAGCAACCCACCTCGAAGCATTTGAGAGAGAGAGATCCTTGCGAGGACAAAGCCCAAACACCCAGAGCCAAAGAGTGTTAGGCATCACTGAAGTCTTTCTGTCTGTGTGACCTGAAGACTTATTACACTTGAGGACTGTGTATCCTCCGGCCGGTTAGGCGTCGTGTTCTGAGCATCCAAGAGTCATTGTGGATTGTCGGGTGAACGAAGTCTGTGAAGTTTTGGAAGTCTACCTTGAAGACTTACCAGAGTGATTGGGCGAGGACTAAGTGACCTTAGCTCAAGGGGAATAAGGTGAAGACACGGTCTTCTGAGTTGAATCTCAGCCTCCCTAACCAGATGTACAGTTGTCACAGCAACTGGAACTGGTCCAACAAATCCCTTGTCTTCAACAAGCAACTGGTTCTATCTCTTCCTTCCTTACTTTGAGTTTGTCTTCGTGAAGTCATTGCTTATCGTCTTATCTGATTGACTTCATTGCCTGACTACTATTGTTGATTAGCTTCATACTATCTTCCATCCCGATCCTACTACCTAGCTGCTATTAATCATCGAACTTTAATGCTATTGCATACTTGATTATGGCTTGCTTGTTGTAGTTTATCTTCCACTGCATATCAATTAGGTTGTTTCTATTGTTTGTCTTCAAAACTTCCAAGTTTTGAAGACTTTTATAAAAATCGCCTATTCACCCCCCCTCTAGTCGATAACTAGCACTTTCACTTTCCACCAAGAACGCCTTTCTTACTCATGAAACCTGTCGGAGGAGTTGGAAGAGTTTGACATTGCTCAGTGCTGAAGCTGATCTTCAAGACGACGACTTCACCGAGAGATTCAAGTTTGACTCCACTCCTCCCAAGAATGCTGTCTTGCGTCGAACCTCGTCTCTTGAAGATTCAGAGTTCTCCTCCTCCGCTGCAACCATAAATGCCAGAGTTCTTGATGACGCCGATGATGCTACTTCACCACCTCCAACTTCAGCGTGTGTCGACACTGCACCAAGTTCGTATGCACTACCAAACCTCGACAACAACCCTGCTACCTCACCTACTCCTCATGGGAACGAGTAGAGACTATGTCTTCAAACCTTTTTGGTCCTCACTGACAAAAGGGGGAGAAGCATATGTTGATAGTCTTCAAGCGGGTCCTTAAGGGTGGTTGCTATATTTTTTCCAAGTGTTTACAACTCTTGCTTTTGATACATTTGGTTCTTTGAGTTGTAACACTTAAACTCGATGGTCGTCTGCTACTTTTTACTGCTATTCTATGATGCGATGATAAATCCCGCATGAAGCCATTCTGCAGATGTCTATTTCTCATTATGCATGTCATTATTTCTATATATCTGCTCATGCATAATGAATTGTCTTCATAATGTGAAGAGTATCTCCACAAGTACAACCTGCCATGTGCATTTGCATTCCAGCGCAAAACATCTATATGCACATCTTCAGGGGGAGCCTGTTTACCATCTATGAAGACAATATCTTAATCCTTTACGATTTCACATACTTTTATCCCCGTTGAAAACTTCAACCAGTTTGTCATCAATCACCAAAAAGGGGGAGATTGTAAGTGCATCTAGTGCCACCCCTAGTTGGTTTTGGAGTATTGACGACAAACCTGGTTGAGGGACTAATGTGTTCATGAGAATTGCAGGATAACACATGTATTAGTCCCTCATTGATTCGGTTTACCTACCAGAGATGACCCCAAAAATGTGTGAAGACATTGAAGACAATGGTGGTCTGTGAAGCTAATCACGTTGAAGACTATGACATGAGATGACAACGTCTGAATACTATGGAGCGCGAAGACTTAGCTATTTCGTTGTTTCTTTTCTTCTTTGTTGAGTCATAGGAACCACCGCACTGTTAAGTGGGGTCCAAGTGAACAAAGTCAGAGTGACTGATGTGATGCTCAACCAAATCCTATGTCTTCGAGTGAAGACAATGAGAGAAAATCTTATCCAGAGTCGGATGAGTCAGCTTTACTTGTAGCCCAAGTCAAGTTGCCGCGTGTGTTTGAAATCCAACCGTTGAGACACGTGTCAGTTCCTTAGTGACCCAGGGTCATTTCGGACAAATTAGGTCAGGTTGCCAAGTGGCTCTAAATAGCCCACCCCCCCATCCATAAATTGGTGGCTGCTCAGAGTTAGTATGCGGCTTTTGTCATTTGAGAGCAACCCTCCTCCGAAGCTTTTGAGAGAATCCTTGTGAGGACAAAGCCCAAACCACCCAGAGCCCAAAGAGTGTTTGGCATCACTGAAGTCTTTCTGTTCGCGTGATCTGAAGACTTATTTCACTTGAGGACTGTGAATCCTCCAGCCGGTTACGCGTCACGTTCTGAGCATCCAAGAGTCGTTGTGGATTGCCGGTGAATGAAGTCTGTGAAGGTTTGGGAGTCTACCTTGAAGACTTACCAGAGTGATTGGGCGGGGACTGAGAGTCCTTAGCTCAAGGGGAATAAAGTGAAGACGCGGTCTTCTGAGTTAAATCTTAGCCTCCCTAACCAGACGTATAGTTGTCACGACAACTGGAACTGGTCGAACAAACCCCTGTCCTCCTGAAGCTACTGGTTCTATGTCTCACTTATCTTTACTTACAGTTTGTCTTCGTGAAGTCATTGCCTGTTTGCATTATCTGTTTGACTTCCTTGTGTGACTACTTGTCCTGATTGGCTTCAGACTATCTTCCATCCTGATCTTTACTACCTAGCTGCTAATAGTCTTCGTGCTTTCACTTCATTGAATACTTGACTATGGCTTGTCTAGTGTAGTCTACCTTTCGCTGCATACGAATAGTGTCATTTCTATTGTTTGTCTTCGAAACTCCCATGTTTTGAAGACTTTCATAAAAATCGCCTATTCACCCCCCTCTAGTCGATAACTAGCCCTTTCAACTTGCCCGATGATCGGCAAGCCATTGAGAATAAATGGATCTTCAAGTGGTAGACGGACACTAATGGTAGTGTTACTAAAAAGCTCGACTAGTTGCAAAAGGGTTTTTCGACAAGTTCAAGATGTTGACTACAATGAGATTTTGTCAACCGTAGTGATGCTTAAAGTCCATCCGAATCATGTTAGCAATTGCCATATTTTATGAAATTTGGTAGATTGATGTCACAACTGCATTCCTTAATTGATTTCTGGAAGAAGATTTGTATATGATGCAACTAGAAGGTTTTGTCGATCCAAAGAGTGCTATCAAAATGTGCAAGCTCCAGCGATCCATTTATGGACTGGTGCAAGCCTCTCGGAGTTGGAATAAACGCTTTGATAGTGTGACCAAAGCATATGGTTTTATACAGACTTTTGGAGAAGCCTGTATTTACAAGAAAGTGAGTGGGAGCTCTGTAGCATTTCTAATATTATGTGTGGATGGCATATTGTTGATTGGAAATGATATAGAATTTCTGGATAACATAAAAGGATACTTGAATAAGAGTTTTTCAATGAAAGACCTTGGTGAAGCTACTTACATATTGGGCATCAAGATCTATAGAGATATATCAAAACGCTTGATAAGATTTTTCAATGAGTACATACCTTGACAAGATTTTGAAAGAGTTCAAAATGGATCAATCAAAGAAGGAATTCTTGCCTGTATTACAAGGTGTAAAGTTGAGTAAGACTCAAAGGCCGACCACGGCAGAAGATAGAAAGAGAATGAAAGTCATTCCCTATGCCTCAGTCATATGTTCTATAAAGTATGCCATGCTATGTACCAGACCAGTTGTGTGCCTTGCTATGAGTTTGGCAAGGGGGTACGATAGTGATCCAGGAGTGGATCACTGTATAGCGGTCAAAGTTATCCTTAGTTACCTAAGAGGACTAATGATATATTTTCTCGGTTATGGAGGTGATAAAGAGTTCGTCATAAAGAGTTACGTCGATGCAAGCTTTTACACGTATCCGGATGACTCTGAGTCTCAATCTGGATGCATATTGAAAGTGGGAGAGATTATCTACAGTAGCTCCATACAGAGCATTGTAGACATTGAAAATTTGCAAAATACATACAGCTCTGAATTTAGCAGACACATTGACTAAACTTCTCTCACAAGCAAAACATGATCTCACCTTAGTACTCTTTGGGTGTTAATCACATAGCGATGTGAAGTAGATTATTGAATCTAGTAAACCCTTTGGCTACTGGTTACATGGCAATGTAAACTATGGGTGTTAATCACATACAAATGTTAGCTATTGGTGTTAAATCACATGGCGATGTGAACTAGATTACTGACTCTAGTGCAAGTGGGAGACTGAAGGAAATATGCCCTAGAGGCAATAAATTTATATTTCCTTATCATGATAAATGTTTATTATTCATTCTAGAATTGTATTAACCGGAAACTTAGTACATGTGTGAATATGTAGACAAAACATAGTGTCCCAAGTATGCCTCTACTTGACTAGCTCGTTAATCAAAGATGGTTATGTTTCCTAAACATAGACATGTGTTGTCATTTGATGAACGGGGTCACATCATTAGGAGAATGATGTGATGGACAAGACCCATCTGTTAGCTTAGCATTATGATCGTTACAGTTTCATTGCTACTGTTTTCTTCATGACTTATACATGTGCTACCTCTTGAGCTTGCGTTGGTTTTCCCTTGAAGAGGAAAGGGTGATGCAGCAAAGTAGCATAAGTATTTCCCTCAGTTCTGAGAACCAAGGTATCAATCCAGTAGGAGACGACGCACAAGTCACCGCATACCTGCACAAACAATCAAGAACTTGTAACCAACGCGATAAAGGGGTTGTCAATCCCTTCATGGTCACTTGCAAAAGTGAGATCTGATAGAGATAAATAAATGGTAAAGTAATTTTTTTTGGTATTTTTGGTTTATAAATTGGAAAGTAAAGATTGCAAAATAATAGATAGGAAACTAGCAAGATGTAAACGAGATTTAATAATATGGAAAAGATACCCGGGGGCCATATGTTTCACTAGAGAGAAGCATGTATTACGGTGGGTGAACAAATTACTGCCGATCAATTGATAGAAAAGCGCATAATTATAATGACACCTAAGGCAATGATCATGAACATAGGCATCACGTTCGTGTCAAGTAGACCGACTCCTGCCTGCATCTACTACTATTACTCCACACATCGACCGCATCATGCATCTAGAGTATTAAGTTCATAAAGAATGGAGTAACACATTAAGCAAGATGACATGATGTAGAGGAATTAACTCAAGCAATATGATGAAAACCCCATCTTGTTATCCTCGATGGCTACAATACAATACGTGCCTTGCCGCCCCTACTGTCACTGGGAAAGGACACCGCAAGATTGAACCCAAAGCTAAGCACTTCTATCATGGCAAGAAAGATCAATCTAGTAGGCCAAACTAAACCAATAATTCGAAGAGACTTGCAAAGATACCAAATCATGCATATAAGAATTCACAGAAGAACCAAATAATATTCATAAATAATCTTGATCATAAATCCACAATTCATTGGATCTCAGCAAACACACCGCAAAAGAATATTACATCGAATAGATCTCCAAGAACATCGAGGAGAACTTTGTATTGAGAATCAAAGAGAGAGAATAAGCCATCTAGCTAATAACTATGGAGCAGAAGGTCTATGGTAAATTACTCACCCTTCATCGGAGAGGTAATGGTGTTGATGTAGAAGCCCTCCATGATCGATTCCCCCTCTGGCAGATCGCCGAAAAAGGCCCCAAGATGGGATCTCACGGGTATAGAAGGTTGCGGTGGTGGAAAAGTGGTTTCGTGGCTCCCCCTAAAGTTTTTAGGGTATGAGTATATATAGGCGAAAGAACTAGGTCGGTGGAGCTACGAGGGGCACACGAGGGTGGGGGCGTGCCTACCCCCTGGGCGCGCCCTCCTGCCTCGTGGCCTCCTCGTTACGTCTCTGACTTCATCTCCAAGTCTTCTAGTTTGCTTTTGGTCCAAGAAAGATCATTGCGAAGGTTTCATTCCGTTTGGTATTCCTTTTCTGCAAAACTCTCGAATAGGCAAAAAAAACAGAAACTAGCACCGGGCCTCCGGTTAGTAGGTTAGTCCTGAAAATAATATAAAGAGCATATTAAATCCCATTAAACATCCAAAAGAGATAATATAATAGCACGGAACAATCAAAAATTATAGATACGTTGGAGACGTATCAAGCATCCCCAAGCTTAATTCCTGCTCATCCTTGAGTGGGTAAATGATAAAAATAGAATTTCTGATGTGGAATGCTACCTAACATATTTATCAATTTAATTTTCTTTATTTGTGGCATGAATGTTCAGATCTGAAAGCTTTAAGAAAAAAGTTTAATATTGACATAAAAACAATAATACTTCAAGCATACTAACAAAGCAATCATGTCTTCTCAAAATACATGGCCAAAGAAAGCTATCCCTACAATATCATATAGCCTGGTTATGCTCTATCTTCATCACACAAAGTATTTAATCGTGCACAACCCCGATGACAAGCCAAGCAATTGTTTCATACTATTGATGTTCTGAAACTTTTTCAATCTTCACGCAATACATGAGCGTGAGCCATGGACATAGCACTATAGGTGGAATAGAATGGTGGTTGTGGAGAAGACAAAAAGGAGAAGATAGTCTCACATCAACTAGGCGTATCAACGGGCTATGGAGATGCCCATCAATAGATATCAATGTGAGTGAGTAGGGATTGCCACGCAACGGATGCACTAGAGCTATAAGTGTATGAAAGCTCAAAAAGAAACTAAGTGGGTGTGCATCCAACTTGCTTGCTCACGAAGACCTAGGGCACTTTTGAGGAAGCCCATCATTGGAATATACAAGCCAAGTTCTATAATGAAAAATTCCCACTAGTATATGAAAGTGACAACACAGGAGACTCTCTATCATGAAGATCATGGTGCTACTTTGAAGCACAAGTGTGGAAAAAGGATAATAGCATTGCCCCTTCTCTCTTTTTCTCTCATTTTTTTAATTTGGGCCTTTTCTCTCTCTCTTTTTATGGCCTTTTTTTTCGTCCGGAGTCTCATCCTGACTTGTGGGGGAATCATAGTCTCCATCATCCTTTCCTCACTGGGACAATGCTCTAATAATGAAGATCATCACACTTTTATTTACTTACAACTCAAGAATTACAACTCGATACTCAGAACAAAATATGACTCTATGTGAATGCCTCCGGCGGTGTACCGGGATGTGCAATGATTCAAGAGTGACATGTATGAAAATTATGAACGATGGCTTTGCCACAAATACGATGTCAACTACATGATCATGCAAAGCAATATGACAATGATGGAGCGTGTCATAATAAACGGAACAGTGGAAAGTTGCATGGCAATATATCTCGGAATGGCTATGGAAATGCCATAATAGGTAGGTATGGTGGTTGTTTTGAGGAAGGTATATGGTGGGTGTATGGTACCGGAGAAAGTTGTGCGACACAAGAGAGGCTAGCAATGGTGGAAGGGTGAGAGTGCGTATAATCCATGGACTCAACACTAGTCATAAAGAACTCACATACTTATTGCAAAAATCTATTAGTTATCAAAACGAAGTACTACACGCATGCTCCTAGGGGGATAGATTGGTAGGAAAAGACCATCGCTCGTCTCCGACCGCCACTCATAAGGAAGACAATCAATAAATAAGTCATGCTCCAACTTCATCACACAATGGTTCACCCTACGTGCATGCTACGGGAATCACAAACTTAACACAGGTATCTCTCAAATTCACAACTACTCTACTAGCATGATGATGTCGCTTGAAGCTACGTCGGTATTTCCCCAGAGAGGAAGGGATGATGCAGCACATCGGCGGTAGGTATTTCCCTCAGATATGAAACCGAGATTATCGAACCAGTAGGAGAACCAAGCATTACAACATAAACAACCCCTGCACAAAAATAACAACACCTCGCAACCCGACGTGTTAAAGGGGTTGTCAATCCCTTTCGGGGTACGGCACCTCAAGATAGGAAAAGGACGTGAGGTAAATTTGTAGATAGGATAAATAGATTGCGGAACAAATAAAATGCAGCAAGGTATCTTTGTATTTTTGATTTAATAGATCTGAAAATAAATGCAAGAGAAAATAGATCGCAAAGGCAAATATGATGAAAAGAGGCCCGGGGGCCGTAGGTTTCACTAGTGGCTTCTCTCGAGAAAATAGCAAACGGTGGGAAAACAATTACTGTTGGGAAATTCATAAAACTTCAAATAATCATGACGATATCCAGGCAATGATCATTACATAGGCATCACGTCCAAGATTAGTAGATCGACTCCTGCCTGCATCTACTACTATTACTCCACACATCGACCACTATCCCGCATGCATCTAGTGTATTTAGTTCATGAGAAAACGGAGTAATGCAATAAGAACGATGACATGATGTAGACGAGATTCGTTTATCTATTGCGGCAGATATGGATCCCATCTTTTTATCCTTAGTAGCAACGATACATACGTGTCGGTTCCCCTTCTGTCAGTGGGATCAAGCATCGTAAGATCGAACCCACTACCGGGCACCTCTTCCCATTGCAAGATAAATAGATCAAGTTGGCCAAACAAAACCCAAATATCGGAGAAGAAATACGAGGCTATAAGAAATCATGCATATAAGAGATCAAAGAAGACTCAAATAACTTTCATGGATAAAAACATAGATCTGATCATAAACTCAAAGTTCATCGGATCCCAACAAACACACCACCAAAAGACTTACATCATATGGATCTCCAAGAGACCATTGTATTGATAATCAAGAGAGAGAGAGAGAGAGAGAGAGAGAGAGAGAGAGGAAGCCATCTAGCTACTAACTACGGGCCAGAAGGTCTACAAAGAACTACTCGCACATCATCGGAGAGGCAATAATGGAAGTGGTGAACCCCTCCGTGATGGTGTCTAGATTGGATCTCGTGGTTCTAGACTCTGCGGCGGCTGGATGAATATTTCGTCAACTCCCCTAGGGTTTCTGGAATATTGGGGTATTTATAGAGCAAAGAGTCGGTCCAGGGGGCACCCGAGGTGGGCACAATCCACCAGGGCGCGCTTGGGCCTCCTGGCGCGCCTTGGTGGGTTGTCCCCTCCTCGGGACTCCCCCCAGGTGCAACCAGGGCCCAACTCCTTCTTTCTGGTCCATACAAATCATCGTAAGTTGGAGTGGCATTTGGACTCCATCAGATATTGATTTCCTGCGATGTAAAAAACATGCAGAAAATAGCAACTGGCACTTGGCACTATGTCAATAGGTTAGTACCAAAAAATGATATAAAATGACTATAAAATGATTGTAAAACATCCAAGAATGATAATATAACAGCATGGAACAATCAAAAATTATAGATATGTTGGAGACGTATCACATAACTCTAATATCACCATCTTCATATCTCAAAACAATCATAAAGAATCAAACTTCTCATAGTATTCAATGCACTTTATATGAAAGTTTTTATTATACCCATCCTGGATGCCCATCATATTAGGACTAATTTTATAACCAAAGCAAATTACCATGCTGTTCTAAAATACTCTCAAAATAATATAAGTGAAGCATGAGAGATCACCAATTTCTATAAAATAAAACCACCGCCGTGCTCTAAAAAGATATAAGTGAAGCACTACAACAATATTGTCTAGCTCAAAAGATATAAGTGAAGCACATAGAGTATTCTAATAAATCACAATTCATGTGTGTCTCTCCCAAAAGGTGTGTACATCAAGGATTATTGTGGTAAACTAAAAATCAAAGACTCAAATCATACAAGACGCTCCAAGCAAAACACATATCATGTGGTGAATAAAAATATAGCCTCAAGTAAAGTTACCGATAGACGAAGACGAAAGAGGGGATGCCTTCTGGGGCATCCCTAAGTTTAGGCTTTTGGTTGTCCTTGAATTTTACCTTGGGGTGCCTTGGGCATCCCCAAGCTTAGTCTCTTGCGACTCCTTATTCCAAAATCCATCAAATCTTTACCCAAAACTTGAAAACTTCACAACACAAAACTTCAACCGAAAATCTTATGAGCTCCGTTAGTGTAAGAAAATAAACCACCACTTTAAGGTACTGTAATGAACTCATTATTTATTTATATTGGTGTTAAACCTACTGTATTCCAACTTCTCTATGGTTCATACCCCCCGATACTACTCATAGATTCATCAAAATAAGCAAACAACACACGAAAAACAGAATCTGTCAAAAACAGAACAGTCTGTAGCAATCTGTAACTTTTGAATACTTATGTAACTCCAAAAATTCTTAAATAAATTGGTGGACGTGAGTAATTTTTTTATTAAGCTTCTGCAAAAAGAATCAACCTAAAAGCACTCTTCTGTAAAAAAATTAAAGCTATTCTTGTGAGCGCAAAAGTTTCTGTTTTTTACAGCAAGATCGCAAAGACTTCACCCAAGTCTTCCCAAAGGTTCTACTTGGCACAAACACTAATTAAAAATAAAACCACATCTAACCAGAGGCTATATGAATTATTTATTACTAAGCAGGAGCAAAAAGCAAAGAAAAAAATAAAATTGGGTTGCCTCCCAACAAGTGCTATCGTTTAACGCCCCTAGCTAGGCATTAAGATTTCGATGATGCTCACATGAAAGACAATAATCGAAGCACAAAGAGAGCATCATAAAACACGTGACAAACACATCTATGTCTAACATACTTCCTATGCATATGGATCTTATAGGCAAACAAATTATCATAGCAAGCATAAACTAGCATATGCAAGGAAGCGGAAAGAAACAATAGCAATCTCAACATAACGAGAGGTAATTTAGTAACATGAAAATTTCCAGAACCATATTTTCCTCTCTCATAATAATTACATGTGGGATCATAAGAAAATTCAAAACAATAGACATCACATAAAATATTTTCAACACGATCCACATGCATGCGAAGTTGACACTCTTCCAAAATAGTGGGATCAATATTAACTAAAGTCATGACCTCTCCAAACCCACTTTTATCAAAAATTTCATAAGATTGAACATTCTCCAAATATGTGCGATCTCAAGTTGACACTCTTCAAAACCCACTTTCAATAATATTGCAAACACTATTATCAATCTCATAGTCATCATGGGGCTTAAATAAATTTACAAGATCATAAGAAGAATCACCCCAATCATGATCATTGCAACAAATAGTAGTCATAGAAAAACTAGCATCCCCATGCTTAGGGTTTTACATATCATTAACACAATTGACATTAACAAAATTTATAATAACATCATTGCAATCATGCTTTTCATCAAAGGAACTATCAAGTATGGGAGCAATAGCAACGATCTCATGTTTAACATAAGGAACTATAACAAATTCGTCTTCATAAATATTGGCATCATGGTCACAGAATAGCAAGCACCATGTTCATCAAGGGATATTTCAATCAAATCATCAGAATCATAATTATCTATAGATTCATGCGTATCATTATTTTCTTCCAAAGCAACGATCATTCTTTCAATAAATTATTTGACATAGACATTATGAGCATAGTTTTCCTAGCAATATTTAAGTATGTCAAAATTTTCAGATTTGTAGAGAGTAATATCATACTTTTCAATCAAATAAGCAACTTCATAAGCACCCTTCAAAGCAACAAATTCTTCAATTTGTTCAATATCATAGTAACTATAAACACCCTTTGCATAAGAAGATAAGATTTCATTACCATTAAACTCACATAGGTAGGGAAGGTGCTTTTAGGGTTCTTAGAGCAACAAGTAAAATCATAAATTTCACAAGATCCCAAGCATAACACAGCAAACGGTTTATTTGATCCCATAAGAGTCTCCCTTTTTTGGACAAATGGTGACACACATAATGAGCATGCTCATCTAAATATTTTCCCTCAACTAAGCTAGTTGGGGTTTCAGCACGGGCACATATAGATCGAAGATGATCCAAGTAGAACACTTTAAGTGGATCCATATCAATAATAGATTTTTAGCAAGCAAAGATGCAAGAAAATAGAAGGCACATGGAAACACAAACAAAAAGACTTAAGGGAAGATGGCTAAGAAAAGGCAAAGGTTTTCGAAAATCATTTTAGAAGTGGGGGAGAGGAAAACGAGAGGCGAATGACGAATAATGTAATGCAAGGGAGAAGAGTTTATGATGGGTACTTTGTATGGCTTGACTTGGCATAGATCTCCCCGGCAACGGCGCCATAAATCCTTCTTGCTACCTCTTGAGCTTGCGTTGGTTTTCCCTTGAAGAGGAAAGGGTGATGCAGCAAACTAGCATAAGTATTTCCCTCAGTTTTGAGAACCAAGGTATCAATCCAGTAGGAGACGACGCACAAGTCACCGAATACCTGCACAAACAATCAAGAACTTGCAACCAACGTGATAAAGTGGTTGCCAATCCCTTCAGGTCACTCGCAAAAGTGAGATCTGATAGAGATAAATAAACGGTAAAGTAAAATATTTTTGATATTTTTGGTTTATAGATTGGAAAGTAAAGATTGCAAAATAATAGATAGGAAACTAGCAAGATGTAGATGAGATTTAATAATATGGAAAAGTCGCAAAAGTGAGATCTGATAGAGATAAATAAACGGTAAAGTAAAATATTTTTGATATTTTTGGTTTATAGATTGGAAAGTAAAGATTGCAAAATAATAGATAGGAAACTAGCAAGATGTAGATGAGATTTAATAATATGGAAAAGAGACCTGGGGGCCATAGGTTTCACTAGTGGCTTGTCTCGAGATAGCATGTATTACGGTGGGTGAACAAATTACTGCCGAGCAATTGATAGAAAAGCGCATAATTGTAATGACATCTAAGGCAATGATCATGATCATAGGCATCACGTCCGTGTCAAGTAGACCGACTCCTGCCTGCATCTACTACTATTACTCCACACATCAACCGCTATCCAGCATGCATCTAGAGTATTAAGTTCATAAAAAACGGAGTAACACATTAAGCAAGATGACATCATGTAGAGGTATTAACTCAAGCAATATGATGAAAACCCCATCTTTTTATCCTTGATGGGAACAATACAATATGTGCCTTGCTGCCCCTACTATTACCGGCAAAGGACACCACAAGATTGAACGCAAAGCTAAGCACTTCTCTCATGGCAAGAAAGATCAATCTAGTAGGCCAAACTAAACCGATAATTCGAAGATACTTGCAACGATATCAAATCATGCATATAAGAATTGACAGAAGAACCAAATAATATTCATAGAAAATCTTGATCATAAATCGACAATTCATCGGATGTCGGCAAACACACCGCAAAAGAATATTACATCGAATAGATCTCCAAGAACATCGAGGAGAACTTTGTATTGAGAATCAAAGAGAGAGAAGAAGCCATCTAGCTAATAACTATGGGCCCGAAGGTCTGTGGTAAACTACTCACGCTTCAGCAGAGAGGTAATGGTGTTGATGTAGAAGCCCTCCGTGATTGATTCCCCCTCTGGCAGATCGCCAAAAAAGGCCCCAAGATGGGATCTCACGGGTACAGGAGGTTGTGGCGGTAGAAAAGTGGTTTCATGGCTCCCCTGATGTTTCCAGGTTATAAGAGTATATATAAGCGAAAGAACTAGGTCGGTGGAGCTACGAGGGCCCCACGAGGGTGGGGGGTGCGCCTACCCCCCTGGATGCGCCCTCCTGCCTCGTGGCCTCCTTGTTACGTCTCTGACTTCATCTCCAAGTCTTCTGGTTTGCTTTCGGTCCAAGAAAGATCATCGCGAAGGTTTCATTCCGTTTGGACTCCGTTTGATATTCCTTTTCTGTAAAACTGTAAAATAGGCAAAAAAATAGAAATTGGCACTGGGCCTCCGGTTAATAGGTTAGTCCCAAAAATAATATAAACGAGCATATTAAAGCCCATTAAACATCCAAAACAGATAATATAAAAGCATGGAACAATCAAAAATTATAGATACGTTGGAGACGTATCAACATGTTCCTCTGACTATGAGACTATGCAACTCCCGAATACCGGAGGAACACCTTGTGTGCTATCAAACATCACAACGTAACTGGGTGATTATAAAGATGCTCTACAGGTGTCTCCGAAGGTGTTTGTTGGGTTGGCATAGATCAAGATTAGGTTTTGTCACTCTGTGTATCGAAGAGGTATCTCTGGGCCCTCTAGGCAATGCTCATCACTATAAGCCTTGCAAGCAATGTGACTAATGGGTTAGTTGCGGGATGAAGCATTACAGGACGAGTAAAGAGACTTGCCGGTTACGAGATTGAACTAGGTATGATGATACTGATGATCGAATCTCGGGCAAGTAACATACCAATGACAAAGGGAACACCGTATGTTGTTATGCGGTTTGACTGATAAAGATCTTCATAGAATATGTAGGAGCCAATATGAGCATCCAGGTTCCGCTATTGGTTATTGATCGAAGATGTGTCTCAATCATTTCTACTTAGTTCTCGAACCCGTAGGGTCCGCATGCTTAAGGTTCGATGATGATATGCATTATGAGTTATGTATTTTGTTGACCGAAGGTTGTTCGGAGTTCCGGATGAGATCACAGATGTGACGAGGAGTCTCAAAATGGTCGAGACATAAAGATTGATATATTGGAATTTGTTTGGACACCGGAAAGGTTTTAGATGAGTTCGGGCATTTTACGGAGTACCGGGAGGTTACCGGAACCCCCCGGGGAGTTGTTGGGCCTTAGTGGGCTTTAGTGGGAAGAGGAGGCAGCAACCAGGAGGTGCCCCTCCCCAAGCCCAACCCGAATTAGACAAGGGGTTGGGGGTGCGGCCCCTCTCTCCCTTCCTTTCCCCCTCTCCCGTGAGGTGGAATCCTACTAGGACTTGGAGTCCTAGTAGGACTCCCCTCTCCCGGTGCGCCCTACAGGGGCCGGCCGGCCTCCCCTTCCTCCTTTATATACGGGGGCAGGGGCGCCCTAGAACACACAAGTTTCTCTTAACCATGTGTGGTGCCCCCCTCCACAGTTACACACCTCGATCATACCATCATACTGCTTAGGCGAAGCCCTGTGCCGGTAACATCGTCATCACCGTCTCCACGCCGTTGTGCTGACGGAACTCACCCTCGTCCTCAGCTGGATCAAGAGCACGGGGGACGTCATCGAGCTGAACGTGTGCTGAACGCGGTGGTGCCGTACGTTCGTACTTGGACCGGTTGGATCGCGAAGATGTTCGACTACATCAACCGTGTTACTAAACGCTTCCGCTCTCGGTCTACGAGGGTACGTGGACACACTCTCCCCTCTCATTGCTATGCATCACAGATCTTGCGTGATCGTAGGATTTTTTTTGAAATACTATGTTACCCAACAGAAACTAGCAAGCTTCCAAGAGACATATAAACAAATGTATTTTACTCACATGTGAGATCTATAATAAATAAACAAATACACTACTTTCATGTCAGACCAACTTCTTTGTAAAAGAAACAAATAAATAAAAAAAGATAAAAATGTGACTTCAACTGAAAATTGATCTTGGTTTTAGTTTTCTTCCCAACCTACTATGGTCATTTAAAATTCTACTGATGCTGCATGTCTCTCACTGTATTTTTGCCATCTTTTCTAGTCGTAAATCAAGCAGCGGTCATAAAGGACCCTGACGTTATTTCAGCACCTCTAAGCCAATGGTTATGTGGCAACGCACGGGCATAAGGCTAGTTATGATATTTTTTTTACACCTGTACATAGGCATGTTTTCCACGGTGTGTAAAGTTTCATGATGAAACACATTATGATGTGAGCTACACATTTTTTTGTATTTCTAGATTAAAAAATCATGTATTTTTAGCACATGTACTATTCACCATAAAAAGTTCATGATTTTGTTACTTTTGTGTAGAACACATAGCAATGTATTTCATAATGAAACTGTGCACACTTGAGCAACCACCCCTTCATGCATGCGTATTTGTTTCCAGATTTTTTCGAAACTTTGAAATGTGGTTTTTGAATTGCTCAAAATTTCGAGATCCATGGAGCCTGAGAGGATAAAGTCCACTCTGGGAGTCGAGCGCGATATATAAAATCTGTAACAATAAACCTAAATCCTAAAAAGTGGCCGCGCACCAACTAACTGGACCGGGCGGCCGCTTCCTAGCCGGACGATCACGCCAGCGATCGTGCCCGGATCCGCCAGGTGCCACCTGGTCTAGAGCGGTGCCGCACCGCGGTGGTTGGCGGTGTGTCGTTATCCGTATGTGGCCAGGCCCACCTGTAAGCGGTAGAGGAGGGAGTAGTGGGGGTCATGGGCGACGGCTTCGAAATCAGCGCCTGAAATCCCTCGCCCGCAGCATGCTCTCTCCCCCATTCCATCTTCGTCTTCCTCCTCGCCATCCTCTCCATCGAACGGGCACGATACAGGGGAGTCACGGCGGAGTGCTCAGGTCGGCGGCGGCTTGCGGGTGGTTCTCCGTGCGGGGGGGAGGGGGAGGGGGGAATCGCTGGTGCTCCTCGCCGTCGGAGGTATGCTCGCCTGCGACTTCTACATGCTTCTCCTCCCTCTCTCTATCTCGAGGAGCGCGGATGGCGTCGAAATGTGAGGGGAATGCTTTCTAGGGTTCGGGAATGGCGCCAACTACCTCAGCTTATCCTCGATTTTGATCATGTTGAGTTCCCTTCTGCTATCTCGTAGCACGCGCCCAATGGTGGTCGGGATCTACAAGGAGGCGTAGTTCACGGCACGGGGGAGGGCGAGGGGGAGGGTGGGGAGGCGGGGGCAGTGAATGGCGAGGCAGAGGCGCAGCGGGAGGGAGCAGAGGAGGGCGAGGCGGGAGGGCGGGTGCTGGGTGCGGAGGTGGAGCTGGCCGAGGTTGGAGGAGGAGGGTTGGTGGTGGTGGCGGGTAGAGGGGGAGGAGGGCAACATTTGGGAGGGGAAGGCCATGGCTGGCGGCGGGGCGAGGGGAGGTGGAGCTGGCCAGGGTCAACGTGTAGTTGGTCAGGGTACGCGATAGTCGTTAGGTAGAAGGGATGCATGTCGACGGCGCCGTTTTAGGGCGATTTCGCTGTTTAGTTCATGTTTCGTTCTATTTTGGAGAGTTTTGAGATCTGTTCATGATTCTTAGTCATTCTGCAAGTTGTATTAGATGTGCGCAATGTTGTGCGCAATGCATTGGCTGATTTTGTAGTTGGTGTTCAGTAATTTCCAGTAATTTAGGTGGTTAGTTGCACAAAATTCTGCTCAGTTGGCTGCATCCATATAGTACTTGGCTGTCCATATGCTCTGTAGTTGCAGCAGTTGTTTTGGTCAGTTGGCTCACTGTTTTGTACTAGTTGGCTGTCTATATGGTGTTCAGTTGCACAAGTTGTCTGCTCAGTTGGCTGCATCACCTTTACTAGTTGGCTTAGCTGTCCATATGTTATACACTTTGTGCTAGTTGCTCTACTTAGTTGGCTGTGCTGTTTTCCCCTCTGCTGTGTGCAACTAGGGACTCTTGTTTGTGCAATTTAGCACCAATGGTTGCCAGTTTGTTTGTGCAATTTAGCACCAATGGTCTACCCAATCCACCAGCCTTGTGGTTGTTGTGGTGGTTCATGTGTTTTCTCCTGCTTTGTGCAACTAGGGCCCCTTGATTATGCAAATTAGTACCAATGCTTGCCAATTTTCCAATTTAATTTTTCTCAATGTGCAAGTCTTTTGTTGTGGATGTGGTTGTTTTCATGTGTTTCCCCTCATGTATTACTTGTCACACTTGGCAAGTAATACCTAGGCAGAAAATAGTTAGTTGGCTTATATGCTGTCCAGTTTGCACAAGGTTTACTGCCCAGTTGGCTGCATCATTGTAGTAGTTGGTTGTCCACATGTTTTTTGGTTTTTTTGCATTTTGTGTCCTGCTTATGTGTAGATGTATGCAGTTCAAAGCAAACCTTCTATGATTTCTCTAGTTTGTTTCCGCATCTTCTAACTATGTTTTCTTTTGTTGTATTTCCTCCCGCAGGGCAAAAATGGTTATAATAGGAGGAGATGCGGATGGCAATGAAGAAGATGTATTTTGTTTCACTTTTTCTGTGTTTTTGAGTTGGTTTCAACTTATGCACGTATGCTAATGTTCTTTTTTTTCATGTTTTCTTTTCTTTTTTGGGTTGCTTAATCAGCGTTCTGGAAGTCAGTCGCTTCGCCGGAACTCGAAGTGTCCTGCTAATCGCCAGCCACGACCTGCGCGGAGTGTTGAGCAGGGAGAGGATGTTGAGGTAAGTGGCAAGCTGATGACACAAGCCCATTTTTCGGTTTTGTTTGGGTCATATAACATTTTTTTATTTTTTTCCCATGCTCATGTTTTTTTATTTTTTCCTTAGGATGCTGATCAATTCCGTGTTGTAAAGCGGACTAGACGTGCAGCACTTGGAAAGGGAGTTGAGTCATCTTCTAGGGTAAGTAAATTCTCGAATATAAGTGTTTCTCGCTTTTTAGACGCTGATGAAATTATGCAGCAGTTCTCACCACTATTTTTGTTTTTAGTTTGTCAATAACAACCTTGTAGTTGACATCTCTAGTCATCTTGATCTAAATACAGCTGATCACTCGTCATTAGTTGGCACTTAGTTGGCATTAGTTGGCATCTTGTCGTTGACAAGTTGGCTTCTTTATAGTTGACATCACTGGTCATTTTTTTGTGCAGGCAGCAGTTGCTGGAGGAGCTGTCGCATCTTCTGCAACAGATGCTGAGGTATGTGGTTTTTTTTTCTGTTTATGAGCTATTGAACAGTTCCTTGCAAACCTTTTTTAGTTGCTATTATCTTGTTGCAATATCATTTCTTATTGGTGCACATCCACTAGAACTTTTTGTAGTTGCCAGGTATCGTATATTTTCTTAGTTTTTTTTGAAGGTTGCACACTGGCAGTCTTCAGTTGTCCTCATGATCTTTATTAGTTGCACAAATACATCATATTAGTTGGCATGATCCATTTTATGAATATATAGCTTTTCCCAATACTGATCCAAATGATGATTGCTAGAATTTTTTTCATTCTTGTTTTTTCTCTTGTTTTTAATGTTTCCTTAATGTTTTTATATTCTCATCAACAGGCCAGAGGTGAAGGAGTTGAGGTGGTTGCAGGGGAAGTTGTGGAGCGACCATCACAAGCGGGCAGGATAAGGGCATCACCAGCGCAGTTTGCAAATTTCAACGCCTCTCTAACCCCACCACAGAAGTCAGAGCTAGTTTCGAGGTTGTTCGGGGGGCTATTGAACTTATCAGACACACTTCCAGCGGACCTCACTAAGTTCCTGGTGCAGTCCTACTAGCCACAGACCTCTGAAATGGTTTTCCCAGGAAGGGGAAGGATCCGTGTCGATGTTGACAGTGTTCAGAGGGTATTTGATCTCCCAAACAGGGGTCAAAAAGTCAGATATTCAGTTGACAAGGATGCCACTTGGAGATTCAGACATGCTTTCAACATACCTGGAAATTCTCATCCCCAAATCACTACATGGCTCAAGATGATTGAGGATATGGCTGGAAGAACGGATGACACATTCTTTATGTCCTGGTTTGCGGTTGCCTTTAGCACTTTCCTAGCACCAACCACGGCCTTGAAGCTCAGCCCAAAGTGTTACAGACTTGTGCTAGATCACGAAATGATCAAGAACACAAACATCTGCCTCTTTGTAGCAGAACACATTAATGAAGCTTTCCGGAACATGGACCAGGAGAAGCAAACTGTCTGCTGCTGCTTGTATCACTTGATGGTTAGTGAAAACGACCACTTTCCATCTGTTCTTGTTCTTTTTTGTGCAGTTATAGTTTGCTGAAATACTCATAATAATAACTGAACTTGGCTTTTCTTTTGTTGGGTCTGGTGAAGATACTATACCTTGATGTGCTTGTCCACGACATCCCAGTAAGCAATTGCGCGATACGATCGAATGCATGGGATAGTGCTCTAATTGCCAAGGTGATCAAGAAGGATACCATCTCTTCTGGTGTGTTCGATAAATTACAAGTGAGTTCTCTTTGTTTTTTTCCAACAGTTTCTTCTTTTTTAGGTAGCCTGTTGATGTCTGGTCACTTTTTTTGGAAATTACACAAAAACTGTCATCAGTTGGCACAACAATGCATGTAGTTGCACAACTTGTAGCTTTAAGTTTGGCATCTGCACACATGTTCATTTTAAATTGGCACACCATCTTTTTTAAGTTGCACAGTTTTACTAATCTTGTTGCACAGATGTGTGGTATCAGTTGGTAGAAACTTTTTTTAGGTGCCATGTGGGTTGCACCGTTTTTGTGTCTTAGTTCAGTTGCATATATGTATAGTCTAATTGTCTACCCCAGTATCTTGGTGTAGTTGCATATGTTATAATGTTTGGTTTCGCTCAACACACAAATCTATTTTGATAACCTTATTGTTTTCTTTTTATCTTTTTTTTACATCAGCTTAAAGGGGAGTATAGAGGCACGGAGCAGACACCACTGTTTGGTGGAATTTTGCAAGTTGAAGCATTCGTGGCATCCAAGTTACCAATAACCTACAATCCACAGGTTAGTGTTTTTCATACAGAAATTTGTACCACTTACCAAACATTTTTCTTTTCGGCTGGGATGTATGTTCAGTTGGACATGTATAACTTTTGTAGTTGCAAGAATACAAGATTCAGTTGGCTGTGATGTATGTTTAGTTGCACATATAAGCTTTTGTAGTTGCACATGTTCTTTTGGACAGTCAAAGTGTTTGTTTACAACCATTGACATCAACTTGGCAGAATGCATGTTTTTAGTTTGTGCCATAGTGTATGTATAGTTGGCTAGAATCATGTTTTTAGTTGGCCAAAAAGTGTGTATTAGTCGGTTTTTGCTTACCATATCATGGTCAGTTACAGACATTTTAATTTTTAATTTTTTTCTAACTGCATCAGTACTGAATCTTTTTTTTGTTTTGATGCAGAAAAAGGCAAAGATTGCGAAAGTGGTCAATGACCTGTGCAAGGCTGTAACTGAACAGGTTGGCACCTTCATTGAAGCAGTTGCCAAGATCGATGACGAGGAACCAGATATTGATCCTTACGTACAGCAGCCATCAATGCAAACCGGGGCGTCACGCCGTGCTCCAAAAATAAAGAGATGGGGGTCAACTATACAAGAAGAAGAAGAGTTTGTTGAGGATGAGTCAGAAGAAGATGATAAAATGGAGGCAGCGATAGATGTTGACGATGACGGGGACACAGGCGCGGATGAACCAGAGGAGGAGGACAAGGATGAGGACGACAATGAAGAAGATGCAGAGGAGGATGAGGAGGAAGAGGAGGAGGAGGAGGAGGAGGAGGAGGAGGAGGAGGAGGAGGAGGAGGGCAAACAAGAAGAGGACAAAGGAGAGGAGGAGGAGGAGGAAGAAGATAGTGAGGCAGAGGAGGAGGAGGAAGAAGGTGAGGCCGAAGAGGGGGACGGGGACAAAGGCGCAACAGTTGATGGCACTGAGAGGGGAGAAGACAAAGCCGCAGCAGTTGATGGCAGTGAGAGGGAAGAAGACGACGATGAAGAAGACGAGGACGGTTATGGTGATGATGTTGGGGGATCCAATGGAGGCAGCGACAGCAGGGATGATGACGATGATGACAATGCCCTTGGTTTTGGTGGTATAGGCAGCAACACATCCAGGAGGACTAGCACTTCTACCACCCCTGCCAGCAGTAGCAATTCATTGAGTAGCAGGAGCACTCAACGGATGTTAATCGACAAAACTTGCTGGAAAGACAAGGATTTGCTGAAGTCAAAGAAAAATGACGAAGCAGAGTCTCAGGGCAGCATTGATATGTTCAAACTCTGCAACTTGAAGCCAGCTTTGGCAACCACCTTTCCTATTCCAGATTTTAGCGACCAAGATATGTGTGAGAAGATCAACTTTGCCATTGACAAGAGCCTGTTCTTATCAAGTGTTGCTGAAAAGAATCAAGTTGACATGGAGAAAGCAGGAAAAGGTCTTGACTGGGTTCATTCAAAGGAAAAATACAAGGAATATTTGAAGCAGCTTCCAGACCGAAGCTCCAACAAGAGTAAGGCAGAATCCATGGCAAACTCTCACGTGGTCCAGAAGCGTAAATCAGTTTCAATGAAGAAGAATCTGCAGTTGCCTCAAACCAAGGAGAAGATGGTGAGTGCAGATGCTGAAGTAAATATGGTCAAGGAAGTTGTGCTTCAAACTGATACGCCAATTGTAGTGAGCAGAGAGCCAACCACCATCACAGGAGTTCAACAGATCAAGGGGAAGACTCCCCTTTCAACAGTCCCACCAAAACCACCTAAGCAGCAAAAGATTGTCAAGTTTGCCAGGGGCACAAAGGGGGAACATGCCACAAAAGGTTTGGGGTTCAGAGACGAGAGATAACTGTGAGCCGAAGCCATTGATGCAGGGGTGCCAAGTTCTGCTAGGTTGTTGCCAACTCAGACTGGAAAGATGCCAACTACAGATACCAATGTGCCAACTGATGTGTCAGCTAGCAGCGTGATCACAGTCAAAACCACCACAGCTACTCAGGAAGGCACCACTGCAACTGCAAGCCCCAAGGTGCCTACTCATAGAGATGCTTCAATGCCAAACACAAAAGGAGGTGATCCTACTACCAAATTGCCATCCCCAAGAGCCAACACACAGCAGCCAAGCAAGCCTACATCACCAAGAGCTGACTTTCAGCAACCACTAACACAAGAGGAGGTGTTCAACATTATAAGTAGGTGCAAGCCTCCAAGGCCGCCAACTACAACACTACTGCGAACCAAGTCAGTGAACGATGCACCTGTGTTTGTGCCGCAAGGAGATGCCCTGGTCCTTGAACCCATACGAAGATCAAAGTACTATCATGGTGACGAGGTTTTCGATGCACCATCTTTTGACCTCGGCATAGATGGTCATGCTCCAGCACTTGCTCCAGCAGCAAAAACAACGGAAGCCGGTGTGATTCATATTGATGAGTGTGACTTGGACCCAGCAGTTGTGAATGAAGGATGCGCTGCTGCTGATGTTGGCAAGGCAATAGCTCAAGAGCTAGATGTTGGATCACCAGAGAATTGCCACACCCCGATATGCGCAGAACCAGAAGCTAGCACGAGCAGTTCTTCGGGACCACCTATTGCACGAAGACAGAGGAGGGTAATAAGGCCCGCAGCATCTCAAAGGTCTCCATTCATTGACTACAACAAGAAGAAGACTTTCAGCTCCAATGAGGCAGTGAACAAGCTTTACGATGTGCTCTTGTATTGGGTCAAGCATCACGAAGGAGCAAATGATGAAGCTACTAGGTAAACTAACTCCCCACAGCCTACATACATATCTTTTTTCAGTTGCACAGGACCAGCCACTTAGTTGCACAGAAAGCATAGCATGTTGCACAGAACAAGGCTTTTAGTTGCACACTGTTCTCTTTTCAATTTCATGCATATTTTTTTGCTACTGTGACCCTTTGAGCTAACTTGTCTTTTTATTGATTTCAAAAAAAATTCAGCCCTGAAATAATCAGGTATGGTGCTTTCTAAATTTCCTTAAAGGAGTTAGTTGATTCGATGAAGCTGGTTCAATGGCTGTCAAAAATTGTTATTGAGACTGGAATCTTACACATCATGGATAACTTACCAGAAGGGTCAAAGAAGGTTGTTATGCCACTGAGGTTTTATGTAAGTTTTTCCAAAACCTTCTTTACCTTCATCTTTGTTCTGTAGCACTTTTTTGTTGACCAATTGATGGAGGCCTTTCATCTACTAAGTAGTTTGAGCCATGCTTTATAATCTCTGCAGATGAATTTACAACAAGGGATCCACAACATGAATGAGATAAACAAGAAGTTTGATTACAAGAACCGTCCCGGCAAGAAAGACTTGGTGAGTGTTGTGCCCACATGATCCATCTCTTTTAGTTGGCACCCACATCATGTTCAGTTGCACATGACACATCTGTTAGTTGGCACATACTTGTTGCAACCTGTTTTTAACTTGACCAAGTCTTTTACTGTTTTTTCTTAGCTACAGCTTGTATCTGTGTCTAAAATCGTTCACGCTTTGCAGGTCATGCTGCCAGTGCTCGAGTGTGATGATGTAACCGATAAGGAAGGAGGTAGGCATTATTGGGTCTTCAATGTCAACTTGAGGGACGGATGCTTCGAAGTTCTTGACTCAAGTAGGACGGTGGACAACATTGAGCTGATGACCACTGTCTCTACCATCGCGGGGGTAGTACGTCAGCTATGTAGGAATCATTACCCAAAGTTTAGCATCGAGCACTTCCAGATTATTGACATTGACGTATCGAAGCAGCTCGGCAAGTAAGACAATAAGCATGGCTCTCTTCTCAATTTCTTACCATCATTTTGTAGTTTTTAAATTTTTCTCCATGTGCAATCTTTAGTTTTTTAAGACACAGTACTAGTCTGCAATCTGTTTATCATTTTTATGAGTTTCTAATGGATAATCTAGCCAGTTGCAGAGTGGCACATAAGTAGTTGTACACTGGCACATAAGCAGTTGCACAGTGGCACATAAGCAGTTGCACAGTAGAACATAAACAGTTGCACAGTAGAACATAAGCAGTTGCACAGAGTGCATTATCTTTATTGGTTTTAATTTTATGTGACAAATTTTCTTTTCTTGCCCATCACAGTAATGAGTGTGGGCTGTTTGCACTGCTTAACGCCACCGAGTGGAACGGTAGCCAACTGCCCAACTACGATCCCAAGGAAGTACTCAACATCAGGAAGAAGCTGGCATATGATTGGGTCACCAGCACGCACAACACCGCCCCATGGAGGAAGTTGCTGAGATACGAGAAGGACTAGGTCAGTACTCTTTTACTTTCTCTGCTCCATGGAGGAAGTTGCTGGTTTGCACAATTTTTAAGCAGATTTTGTAGTTGCACAGTAGTAGTAATCCCATTTGCATGTCAATATCATCACTTTTTTTGATACATTAGGAGCACTGGACATACAATTGTTCAACAACTAAATATTTAACCAGTTGCCAACAAAGGCACACATAGCAACCTTTTTTACACAGTGCATGAACTAATTCAAGGAGCATAAATTAGATGAAGATAAATCATAGATGCTGAATGTGTCCACTTGGTCCCAACATTGCTAAAAAAACATCATTCTTCTCCTTTTTTTGTCTCAAAGTTACAAACGATGAAACAGAATCACAATAGCCTGAGTGGACACACACCAGCAGTGTGATCTGTAGATTGGCACTGGCTGCATTTGTTTTTCTTCTTTGGGTGTAACTCCAGTGCCGATTTGTACGATCGACTCTTTGCCCTACCCTTTGTAGTAGACCTTGCAGGATCCCTGGGCACAAAATCATCAGAAGCTTGTGCAGGGGATGAAACCTCCAATGGGGCAGTAGGACCATCACGATCACCTGTGTAATAATCATATAAAAAATTTAGTATTTTTTTGTGCAACCAGCACTGATGTTCTCTACAATCACACAGCCCATGTTGTGCAACTAACTGGTTGCTGTGTGCAAGTTAAGTTAAAAAAACACCTACAATAGCATGGCCCGTCATGGTACTTGGATTGTAATCGCCTATGGGCAGAACAGGAGATTTTAGCTTGATCCTCAAACTAACACAGCGCACGCAACTAGGCAGCATGTTCTGTGCAACTGGGCACTATGATATGTGCAACTGAAGTTACACACCCTAGTTTTGTTGGGAGTTGGGGAAGGTATTTTACCTGGGTGATGAGCCCCCTGAGTCCTGTCTGTAGGTCCATTGGGAGTAGCACGCAGGGCACTGCTAGTTGGGCCAGGCGGGGGAGGAGGTCTTTGAGGGTTGGCATCACCTATAGCCAGAATAGGAAAAACAAGTTAGTCGTGTTATCTTTGATGCTCGAACTAACAAGCGTGCGCAACTAGGTAGCATGTTTTTTGTGCAACTGAGCACCATGATGTGTGCAACTGGAGTTACAGACCTAGTTTGATGGGGAGTTGGAGCAGGTAATTACCTGGACGATGAGCCCCCTGAGTGCTTCCTGTAGGGCCATTGGGAGGAGCATGCGGGGGAGGAGGTGGCAGAGGATGTCGTGCCCTGCCAGGAGGTGGAGGAGGTCCTTAAGGGTTGGCATCACCTATATCCAGAACAGGAAAAACAAGTTAGTTTTGTTATCTTTGATGCTTGAACTGTCACAGCATGCGCAACTAGGCAGCCTGTTCCGTGCAAGTGGCCACCATGATGTGTGCAACTGGGCACAATGATGTGTGCAACTGAAGTTACACACCTAGTTAGATCAGGAGTTGGGGCAGGTAATTACCTGGATCATGAGCCCCCTGATTGCTGCCTGGAGGTGGAGGATGTCCTCTAGGGTTGCCATCATCTGATGGCCCCGTGGCAGCAGTCTGTTTTTTCTTTTTCTTTTTCTTGGAATTGTTCAGGTGGCCGATATCAGAACCACTCACAAACTTTGCTAGTTTACGAAAATCGTATATCATGTTCCTCTCCCTTATCTGCTTCTTTGATTGAGGAGGCATTTCATCAGGTTGCTCATAACCAGTCCCTGGTGCACTTGGTACAGCAGTAGGTGTCCACCGTCTTAGCAGGTACCTTTCCGGTATGACGTCAACTCCAATATGTGTGAACACCTTGAGGATGTGGTAACAGAGGATGTTGTCCTTGTCCATTTTACAACACTCACACAAATAGGACCCTCCTCCACCCTTGCCTGCACCAAGTAGTTTCGAGAACCATATTTGCCAACAAATTCCTGGTTTGGTCTGAGCTCAAATATATCAGCACCAACTTGGAATGCTTTATAACGTCCAATCAGCTCAAACTCTTCTCTGAACTTGCGGTAAAGGTCCCTAGTGTAGGTTTTGTAAGCTTGCTTCTCTATTGGGAAGTTGGACCACAGCTCAATCTCAAGGTGTTCTGTCCTGTAATCATTGCAGCCTTCCTTGGCAAGGATGTGGTTCTGGATTTTTTTCATATTGCTTGACGAAGTTCATCATTGAGTTGTGTGGGTTCACATATCTTTTCAGGACGGCGTTGAGCCCCTCACTACGCTGTGTAGACTGTAGGAACGGGAAGAACTTGTGTTTGAAGTAGCACGTCACCCAAGTTGACCTGTATTCGTACAACTTCTCAAAGTGCGTGTGCATCATAGCCTCATACTTCACCATTAACCCATCCCAATTCTGCTCAAACTCGTCTACAGTGAAGCTGAAGTCAACACACTTGTTGAAATCATCAGAGAGTCCTGGATTCCGGCACAGCAGCCAACCAACTTTTTCCTGAGCCTTTTTCATGATGTGCCATCGACAACAACGGTGCACGGTGGTTGGAAATATGCTCTGTATCGACTGCCTCATTGCACCATCCTGATCGGTGATGAAGTTGTCAGGAGGTTTCCCATCCATAGTGAGGGAGTCCTGGATTAGGGGGGTGTCCGGATGGCTAGACTATGACCTTTGGCCGGACTCCCGGACTATGAAGATACAAGATTGAAGACTTCGTCCCGTGTTCGGATGGGACTTTCCTTGGCGTGGAAGGCAAGCTTGGCGATACGATATGTAGATCTCCTCCCATTGTAACCGACTCTGTGTAACCCTAGCCCTCTCCGGTGCCTATATAAACCGGAGAGTTTTAGTCCGTAGGACGAAAAACAATCATACCATAGGCTAGCTTCTAGGGTTTAGCCTCTCTGATCTCGTGGTAGATCAACTCTTGTACTACCCATATCATCAATATTAATCAAGCGGGAGTAGGGTTTTACCTCCATTGAGAGGGCCCGAACCTGTGTAAAAACATCGTGTCCTTTGTCTCCTGTTACCATCCGCCTAGACGCACAGTTCGGGACCCCCTACCCGAGATCCGCTGGTTTTGACACCGACATTGGTGCTTTCATTGAGAGTTCCTCTGTGTCGTCACCTTTAGGCCCGATGGCTTCTTCGATCATCAACCACGACACGGTCCACGGTGAGACTTTTCTCCCCTGACAGATCTTCGTGTCCGGCGGCTTCGCACTGCGGGCCAATTCGCTTGGCCATCCGGAGCAGATCGAAAGCTACGCCCCTGGCCATCAGGTCAGATTTGGAAGTTTAAACTACATGGCTGACATCCGCGGGGACTTTATCTTCGACGGATTCGAGCCACGGCCGAGCGTGCCACACTGTCACGATGAGCATGATCTAGCTCTGCCGCCGGACAGCGTCCAGAGCGCCGCTCAGGTGTCCGCTCAGACCCTTAGCTCGGAGCCGACCGCGCCAGTCGGGGACGGACGGTTGGACGTCGCCCCGGGAGCTGCAATCTCTACGGCGATCGAGCCGAATACCAGCCTAGTTCTTTGTGAGGCCTGTGACTCCAGGGTGCCGGACTCCTTTCCGGACTCCGAATCTTTCGCACCCCTTCCGGTCGAACCCAATTGGGCTCCGATCATAGAGTTCACCGCCGCGGACGTCTTTCAGCACTCGCCCTTTGGCGACATCCTGAATTCACTAAAGTCTCTCTCTTTGTCAGGAGAGCCCTGGCCGGACTATGGTCAGCAAGGTTGGGATGCGGACGATGAAGAAATTCGAAACCCACCCACCACCCACTTCGTAGCCACTTTCGACGATTTAGCCGACATGCTCGACTTCGACTCTGAAGACATCGATGGTATGGATGCCGATGAAGGAGACGACCAAGAACCAGCGCCTATAGGGCACTGGAAAACCACCTCATCACATGATGTATGCATGGTGGACACACCTAAAAGAAACGACGACGAGGATCAAAAGGGCGCAACAAGGGATCGTTCCCTCGAAAAGCAATCAAAGCGGCGGCGTAAGCGCCGCGCCAAACCCCACCTCGACAGAGACCCAGCCATAGAGCAGGGCGAACCGACGGACGACGAACATGCCATCGAGCAACAGTCCGAACAGGGCAGACAAACCGAACAATCCGTCCCCGGCAAAGATAATAGTCTGGACGACCTCATACTGGACAAGTCGCTGGAGCAGAAGAACCTCCACCAAAGGCTCGTCGCCACTGCGTGTAGCCTCAAAAAGCAGAAGCGGAAGCTCAAAACAGCGGAAGATGCACTCAGAATCAGATGGGGCAAAGTACTCAATACCGCACACAAGTACAACGATAGTCACCACACAAAGAGCTGTCCGAAGCGAAAATTACTACCGGAATTTGATGAGGAGGCCTTAGAGCCCCCACAATCAAAAAACAAGGAAGCCACTAGGTCGGATAGACGACCCCACGATCGACATCGAGCGACAAAGGGCGCCGCACTCAATCCGGCACGCGATCCGGCCAAGGATTCGCATCAAAAAGATGGTCCAACCAGATCCATCTACGGGCCAAGAAGGCAAGCTCTAGTAAGCAATGCAACGCAACAAATATCCGAACATCACGGCACACCCAAATACAGGGGCGCCACACATCCCCTATATTTCACCGATGAGGTGCTGGACCATGAATTTCCAGCGGGATTCAAGCCCGTAAACATAGAGGCATACGACGGAACAACAGACCCTGGAGTCTGGATTGAGGATTATATCCTCCACATACACATGGCTAGAGGAGATGACCTCCACGCCATAAAATACTTAACCCTCAAGCTCAAAGGGTCAGCCCGGCATTGGCTTAAAAGCCTTCCCGAAAACACCATAGGAAGTTGGGAAGAGCTCGAGGATGCTTTTCGGGCAAATTTTCAAGGGACCTATGTCCAACCTCCGGATGCAGACGATCTGAGTCATATAACTCAACAAGCCGGAGAGTCAGCCCCGGAAACTCTGGAGCAGATTTCTTACCAAAAAGAATCAGATAGTCGACTATCCGGACGCTGAAGCCCTAGCAGCTTTCAAACATAGCGTCTGAGACGAATGGCTCGCCAGACACCTCGGCCAAGAAAAGCCAAGAACAATGGCCGCATTGACAAGCCTCATGACCCGCTTTTGCGCAGGAGAGGATAGCTGGTTGGCAAGAAGCAGCACCAGTGACCCAAGTACATCCGAACTCAGAGATGGAAACGGGAAACCGTGCCGTAACAAAGAACAGCGTCGGATCAAGGATAACAGCCCGATGAGCACGACAGTCAACGCCGGATTCAAAAGCTCTCGGCAAAATCGGAAAAAGCCACCTCCCAAAGATGACAGTGACGAGCTATCTAACCTCAACAAAATATTGGACAAAATATGTCAAATCCACAGTACCCTCGGGAGGCCGGCAAACCATACCCACAGAGATTGTTGGGTCTTCAAGCAATCCGGCAAACTCAACGCCGAACACAAAGGGCTCGACATACCAAGCGAGGATGATGGCGAATCCCACAAGCAGAACACCGGAGAACAAAAGAAGTTCCCACAAGAAGTCAAAACAGTAAATTCACTTCATGTGACAAAAGGAAAAACAGATTGGCGCCTACGGAGATACGCGCCGTACAGTCTGTCCCAGAGGAATCCAGCCACTGGTTGTTACAACCAATCACCTTTGACAATCAGGATTACTCTAGAAGTATCCGAAACGCAGGCCGGACTGCCTTGGTCTTATGTCCGATAATTGACGAACTCCACTTTACACAAGTCCTAATGGACGGCGGCAGTGACCTAAACCTACTATATCAGGACACAATCCGCAAGATGGGGTTAAACCAAGCAATAATCCGCCATGGCAACACTTCCTTTAAAGGGGTCACGCCAGGCCCAGATACCCATTGTATGGGTTCCCTCTCATTAGAAGTTATGTTCCCCCCCCCCCCCCCCCCGACAACTTCCGAAGAGAAATGCTAACCTTCCACATCGCCCCATTCATAAGTCGCTATCAAGCGCTACTGGGACGAGAAGCTTTTGCCCGCTTTAACGCAATACCGCATTATGCATCCCTTACACTCAAAATGCCCGGTCCACGAGGCATCATCTCATTAAAGGGAAATATCAAGTGTTCCCCGAGCACGTAGGATGGTGCGGCTGCCTTGACAGCCGCACACTTACCCAGCCTTTACTACTCGGAGCATCTACAAAGGTCGTCAAAGACACCGGACATGGCTCAACGAATCCGGCGTAAACATGCAAAGGCTTCATAGCCGCATAACCCTGTACAAGGGGCTCCACGCGACAATAAAGCTCAATCCTACCCATGTTCCTGTATTATGCTTTGTTTATTTTAACATAGATTTCTCGCACGATTGATTTTCCACTAAGTTCCTCTCTTTTGCAGACGAACACTGTGCTACACCCGTCCAGGATACGGCACAACGGAGACACATGCGCAGACGTGCAGCAGGGACCCGTTTCAAGGATTCTTTTCAGATTAAGACCCTGCGTAAACCTTTTTTACTGTCTCTTGTTGATAACATCCCCCCGTTTTTGCTATAACCGAGGAGGAGGCTAGCGTCTTGGCATGTGGCCACGCTAGAATTTAGCGCGTACCTGGACACCAGGGGCTTTTTTACCAAGGGCTTTTGTTCGGCCCGTCTTCATAAAGACCGAATACCTTAGGGAGTGTTCGTCGTCGCGAGTTTGGCCTTATATGCATCACCTCCGAATCATGTCTTTGGTCAAATGTTGGGTTTGCCCGGCTCCTGTGTTTTGCTGCCTTACGTTCCGCTCTATCGGCTAAGGCGGCACCAGGAGAACTACTGCGATTGTGCCCCGATTCGGCCAGGCGAGCACCTCAGTAGAGAAAGCCGAAAACGAACTGTCATGATCTAGCAAGAGACTGGTCAACCACTCGATGACTTGCCGGAGTCTTTCGGACTCCTCCCCATTAACGAAGGGCCGTTTCCTGGTCAGGCACACACGCGCCCCGAATTCGGGCGAGCGCGGTGCCCCTAGGGGCTATTTAGTAGCCCCACTGTCAAACTCCTATGGCTAAGTGAAAGTGATAAAGCATTATAGTCCGGTTGCCTAGTTCGCTGCGCTATCACCTCCTTTATAGGACCAAGACGTTGGATCAAGTGTGAAAAGGTGCCTTTTGCAAACACCCCTGCATTGTATGCGTGGGGGCTGAAGCCAACGACTGCATCTTTCAGGTTATATACACATATACATTAACGGCCGCACAGGAGGCATTATGATTCTTGAAAGCACAAGTATAAAAAAGCTTTTACATCCTATCAAAATATTGTTTTACAATAGCACATGTTATTCGAACACAACATCCTTCGAGCACTGTGTCTCTATTAAACGAGCGCCCTAAAGAACTTCCTCAAAGTAGTGCTTGGCAGGTACTCGGCTTTCGTCCGAATCCCGGGATGCAACAACACTGGCCTTCATATCCGCCCGGTATGTCTTGACACGGGCAAGAGCCATCTGTGCACCCTCTATGTATGCTGACCTCTTCATTGTATCAACATGCGACACCGAACCAAGGAACTGCTGCACCAAGCTAAAATAACTCTTCGGCTCTGGCTCTTCCGGCCACAGACGACAGGTGACGTACCTCATAGCGAGTCCGGACAACCTGTTCAGCTCCGCCCAAGCGGCCAAACGGTCGGATACCGAAAGTGGGCGCTCTGGATTATGGAACTGCGACCAAAACAGTTCTTCCAATTTATGGTCATCCAGACCCTGGAAGTGTTCGGTCGCGTCCGCGGCACTTGCCGCCAAATCCAGATAAGTGTTCGCTGCACTCCACTTCCGGTCCAACGGAGCATACTTAGGATCCCCGAACTTCATCCATAGCATATAGGGCTTTCCAGCCGCGATATCTCTGGCCTGACGTAGCTCCTCCTTCATAGCTCTCATTGTAGAGCGAGTGTCCTTGGCCTCGACAGTGACCTTTTCTAGGTCCTTCTGTGCCCCCTATCTTCTTCTTCATGAAGCTTCCAACGATCAGCAGCATCCTTCAATTTTACAGCCAGCTCGGCCATTTCTTTATTGCTTTGGCAGTGAGCAACCTGTTCGGCTTTTAGCTCTTCAGTCGCTTTAGCGGCAGCCGCATCACTCTTCCTCGCTTGCTCCTTGGCTCGGGCAAGTTCCGCTCGAAGGTTCTCCACGGCAGCGGCACCATCTGCATTAAGCACATATGTTATAAGGCACGAGCATCAAGCTCCTCTTATCAGATGTCTTTGGAGACATTACATACCTTGTACCTCGTCTAGCCGCTTATTTACAAGCGCGATGTCGGCATCTGCTACGTCAAGTTGCCGCTTTAGCTCGGCAGATTCATCAGTCCGGCTAGCCACCGAACGCCGCGCCACCTACATAGGAAAGGCGACATATTATACCTGGGATTATGATCCTTTGTGCGCCGTCATTTTTGACAACACACAGAGTCTCAGGGGCTACTATTTATATAGGGCGCATTTTATATATGCGGCTCTGTCAAAAGGTACATCTTTTCGCATACCTCAAAGCCTGTCAGTAAACTCCTAGCGGCCTCATACAATCCGCTTTCCGCGGATGAAATCCTTCTAATCACCGTGTCCATCAACACACGGTGTTCTTCTGAGATAGATGCTCGCTCGAGCAGATCCTAGAGCCCCTCCGACCATGCACCTAAAGGTGCCGGACTAGTCCGACGACCTTTTTCAAAGTCCGGATTTGGAGAAATCCTCTGAGACGACACCTCGGGGTCGCCAGCCTCGCAGGATGGTACGGCTGGGGGAGGCATTTCGCTCTCCATCATCTCTGGACGGAGATCCCTGGAAGATGAACTCTGCTGAGAAGGGTTGAGATCCGAACTGCAAGGTAAAATTTTGGTTATCTTCCTCAGAAAGAAAACAGGGATATCACTCATTTTAAAACCCCCCTCTTTACTTACGGCTCGTTGGAGAGCTGATCCCCTCGGGGGCACAATGCGGCCGGAGCACCCTCCGGCGCCGGACCCTCTAACGAAGATTTCTTCCCCCGCTTTGAGGCCATCGCCTCTGGGTCTTCAGAGGCGGTCCTCTTCTTTCCCTGGATAGAGGAATTCTCGATTCCTCCTTTCCTGACCGCTTCCTTCGCGGAGGCGGTAGCTTCTTTGTTCCCCTCTTCGCCTTCTTCTAAAGGCGCAATCTCCAGCATCCTGGTCAACACGGGATCCGGCGTGGTCTCAGGGAGGGGGGCCGGACACCTGATAAGCTTTGCTTTCGCTATCCACTCCTATTTTAAGGACAACTCTTTTAAGGGCAGTGTTATGATAAATGTACGGATAGCGTGTCCGGGTACAGGGCTACTTACTTGAGTGTCCGGGCGATTGCAGCTCAGACCTGCGTCCTCGGACAAATCCGGACACATTGCTTGTGATCCGAAGAATAATTTGTACATCTCCACGGGCGTCGTGCCCATAAAGTGTTGGAGGGCTCGTGGTCCTTCCGGATTAAATTCCCACAGGCGGAGGGGGCGACGTTTGCAGGGCAGTATGCGGTGAATCAGCATAACCTACGCCACTACCGCCAGATTGATATCTCTTTCTAGGAGATCTCGAATGCAGCCCTGCAGCAAGGGCACGTCCTTGGACGGTCCCCGCGAAAAGCAGGTGGCGCCACCCATGTGGTGCCCCTGGGGGCTGTGATGCAAAACCAGTCCCGTTGCCATAAGCCAAACTCCTCTTGAAAAGAGCCCTCGGGCCATGAAGCATCGGCAATCTTGCTTATAATAGCCCCTCCGCACTCAGCGTGCTGCCCCTCGATCATCTTCGGTTCTACCTTGAAGGTTTTAAGCCACAGTCCGAAGTGAGGATTAATATGGAGGAAGGCCTCACACACGACAATGAACAATGAGATTTGGAGGATGGACTCCGGAGCTAAGTCGTGAAATTCCAGCCCGTAATAAAACATGAGCCCCCTCACGAAGGGATCAATCGGGAAGCCTAGCCCCCGAAGGAAGTGAGATGTGAACACCATGCTCTCACCGGGCTGGGGAGTGGGAATAGCCTGGCCTTGAGCAGGCAGCCTATGCGAGATTTCGCCGGTTAGATACCTGGCATCTCTCAGCTTTCGCACGTCTTCTTCCGTAACGGAGGAAGGCATCCACCGGCCTTGGAGGTCGGAGACGGACATCATCGAAGGACCGAAGCGCCTGAATCTGGAGCTTTGGGTGTTGGAACCCGAGGCGGGGGCGGATTTGATTGGATTGAAAGAAAGGAGTCTAGCCTTGGTCTCTTTATAAAGAGGTTGAATACCAAGAGCCCTCCCCGTGACCGTTTGGGACTCACTTTCAATTAAGAAGTCATACCAATGGCACGGTTGGGTTACCCACGCTCGTATTGATGAGAATCCCGGAATAAGGGGACACGATCTCTGCTTTGACAAGACGTGCCAAGGAAACTGCCTCGCTAAACGCGCTGAGGTGGGACAGTAAAACGAATAAAGGCCTTGGCTGTGGCATGATGTCACACTACGGAATACGTCAGCAGACTAGATTTGTGTGAATATTATTCTTTCTACGGGGGTATGTGGAAACTATTTTGCAGAGCCGGACACTATCCTTGTGTTCAAACATCTTCTATGAAGTATTCAGAGGAGGAACCCGCCTTGCAATGCCAAAGGCAATTTGCGCGCCGGACTCGTCGTCATTGAAGCCTGGTTCAGGGGCTACTGAGGGAGTCCTGGATTAGGGGGTGTCCGGATGGCCGGACTATGACCTTTGGCCAGACTCCCGGACTATGAAGATACAAGATTGAAGACTTCGTCCCGTGTCCGGATGGGACTTTCCTTGGCGTGGAAGGCAAGCTTGGCGATACGATATGTAGATCTCCTCCCATTGTAACCGACTCTGTGTAACCCTAGCCCTCTCCGGTGCCTATATAAACCGGAGAGTTTTAGTCCGTAGGACGAAAAACAATCATACCATAGGCTAGCTTCTAGGGTTTAGCCTCTCTGATCTCGTGGTAGATCAACTCTTGTACTACCCATATCATCAATATTAATCAAGCAGGATTAGGGTTTTACCTCCATCGAGAGGGCCCGAACCTGGGTAAGAACATCGTGTCTCTTGTCTCCTGTTACCATCCGCCTAGACGCACAGTTCGGGACCCCCTACCCGAGATCCGCCGGTTTTGACACCGACACATAGCCTCTAGGAATGCTCCAAAGACCCAATCAAAGCTCGATGCCAACTCCTGCCTCACAAACGCGCAACCCAGCATGAAAGATTGGCCATGTCGGTTTATTCCTATGAAGGGCGCGAACGACATATTGTACATGTTGGTCATGTAGGTTGTGTCAAACGATATGCAATCGTGGTACGCCTCCGCATAAGCTTTTCGAGCTAAGCCGTCCACCCAAAATATGTTGACAACTCTGTCCTCTTCATCATATTTCACCTTATAGAAGAAGTCTGGATCAGTTTTTTGTATATCCTTGAAGTGCGCAATTGTCTCAATCAAATCACCCTCCTTTGTGTCATCTCTATGGAAACTTGTACAAAGATTTGTTATTGCCTTTGGTTCGAATGGCACCATCATCTCAGATCCATAGAACTCTGCCATTATATGCATCATACGTCCCGCATAATACAAAAACAAAACATCATATCCTTTTTTTAGTTGCACGAATGCGCAGCTGAACCTTTTTTAAAACACTTTTGCACTTTTTGCATACAGGACATTGTGTAGTTGCACAGTAAAGACAATCTAGTTGCACAACAAGCACCAAAAGTGATATACAAAATAGCATGGGAAGTTGGACACCAGTTGCACAGTTAAGTCATTTCAGTTGCACAATAGTACCATAACATTTGCACACTGGACTTCCTAGAGGAAAACTTAATTCTTTAAGGGATGGATGATGTGCTCGAATGCGCACATCCAGCTGCACAGTAATAGGACATGTGTTGGCACAGAAGATAATCGCAGGAAATGGACACCTAGATGCACCTTTTTAAAAACACTTTTGCACTTTTTGCATACAGGACATTGTGTAGTTGCAACGTAAAGACAATCTAGTTGCACAACAAGCACCAAAAGTGATATACAAAACAACATGGGAAGTTACTGAACACCAGTTGCATAGTTAAGTCATTTCAGTTGCACAGTAGTACCATAACAGTTGCACACTTGACTGCCTAGAGGAAAACTTAATTCTTTAAGGGATATAGAAAAACACCACACCTGTAGTCAAGTTGCAGTTATACAAGATGCGCAGAAACTCCTTTTCATTAGGTGAGATGCCTTGGTGGGATCTCAAGTATTTGGACAATGAAGGTTTGTTCACGAGCGGATGATTGTGGTCACGAACAAAGTGTTGTCACCTCCCATTGCCCATCTATCAGCTTCACCAACATCTTCGCTTTGCACTGAATCTGCTTTATTGTCTCACGTTTGCACTTCTTCTTCTTCTTACTAGTACCAGCCTCCTCTTCAGCAAATATTGGAGGTTCTTCTTCCATCTCCTCATCATTGTCAACAGATTTTGGATCTGGAATAGGGTCCAGGACAGGAGGATCCTCAGCTCCTCCATCATCAGCTTTGGGCTTCTTGAACTTGTTGCAGCAAAACTGTTGTTTTATCAATTCATTGGTGCGGGGTGTCCGTCTAGATGTGTTCATCTTGATAGAGAAACCCATCCGTAGTGTGTAGCTGTTGTAGTGATCTTTAGCAATTTGAAGGCTGTCAAACCTCATGCCAACATAGGGTTCCATAGGTTGAGAACCAGCCTCATCCTCTCCTTCTTCTTCTTGCACAGCTCCATCAACAGCCCCAGCTCCTAACTCAGTCGTGGTTGGACCAGGAACATTTTCCTCGGTTCTTGTGTCATCTAGAGTATGGCTCTCTGACTGCAATGACACCACTACAGGGGCACCACGGCTTGATGGCTGGCCTGCCACATTGTCATGGCCAATAGGGCTTCCACCACGACTTGCCTGTGTGTAGTAAACAGATCGCCCATTTTCTGACCAATTTCCTTGTGGTATGCTGGGTTGCTGCTAATCCATATCATGAGGAAGCTCATTGAGATCAGGAGGCAACTCATTGAGATCAAGCATTTTTTTCCTTTTTTCCGATGCTGCCACACACTCACTGCACATATAAAAAAGAAGAAAGTGATGATCAGTTGTTAATCATAGAAAAGAGTGTTTCAAACAACCTAAAAACTCAGTAAATAGGCAGTTGCACACCATTTTATGACAATCTTAGTTCCAAAAGCAACATGTCTATAGCAGAATCTTTTATTATAACATGCATACATTTTTTTGTTTCTACACAGAGTTGTTATGTTAGTTGCACAGTTTGCAGTAAATAGTTGGCAAGAACTTGACTTCTTTTTACTATAGAGTTTTCTGACTTTTTCCTCTGCTTTTGTTGCAATGATCCGCAGGGTTTCCGTTTGCAAGGAGCTTATTCAGATTTTTCTGCACATAATTGGGACACAATTTGATGCTACTTTTGCAGATGCAAAATCCAGGTGAAAGAAGAAAGAAGAATTTGGTGACAGACTATAGATATATGTTTTTCGTCGTCGTTTCTGTTTCTACTTCCAGTATATTTGAATATATTTTTACACTATAGCTTTGCAATAGGTGTGCTACCAGAATGTATGTGTGGGACAAACATATATGCGTGACTACTTTAATGTGGTTTTATGGCTTCAGTAACCTTTGTTTATTCATCTGTTGCACATATTGTTGCAGAAGTTGTTGTACTGCAGTTTTTTGGTTTTGGCTAGAATAGATCTTTGAGTTGGCCACGATGCATATATCAGTTGGCCAACATGCAAGTTTAGTTGGACAGGCAATGTGTTCAGTTTTGCTAGAATAGATGTTTTCAATTTCTCAGGATGCATATATCAGTTGGCCAGCATGCATGTTCAGTTGCACAGTCCATGTATTCAGTTGAATATAATAGATGTTTCATTTTCCTAGGATGCATACATCAGTTGGCCAGCATGCATGTTCAGTTGCACAGCCAATGTGTTCAGTTGGCTAAAATAGATGTTTGAATTTTCATGGATCCATATATCAGCTTGGCCAGGATGCATGTTTCTGTTACACAGTCAATGTGTTTAGCTGGCTAGAATAGATGTTTCGGTTGGCCAGGATGCATATATCAGTTTGCCAGCATGCATGTTCCGTTGCACAGACAATGTGTTCAGCTGGCTAGAATAGACGTTTCAGTTGGCCAGGATGCATATATCCAGTTGGCAAGCATGCATGTTCAGTTGGCTAGAATCATGTATTAGTTGGCCAAAAAAATATGTCTTAGTTGACTTGTTGAACACATAAAAGGGGACAGGGGAAACTTGCTTGGCATGCATGTTTAGAAAAACACGTTCAGTTTCGATCTGGGAACCCTAAGTTAGTGTGCAGATGCACTCATGGGGGGGTGGAGGGGCTGGTGTGTTGTTCACAATAGGGTGATGTTTCAGATCTACTCTTTTTTTGAAGCAGATTCTCCATGGATTTGCTGATGGATCCATGGAGGAGGGTGTTTTAATAGATGCAGTACAAGAAAGGGGAGAACTGAAGAGGGGTAGAGAGGAAGTACTTGCCTGATGTTTGTTGCATGGTATGGGTCTGATCACCCTGCCTTTTTAGATCAATTTGTTGAAGCTTCCTTCTGCTCCCGTGGCGGCTATGCAGGAGGAGGAAGGAGTCTTGGATCCCTTTCTTCCGTGCAGGTCAAGAAAGAAGGAGATGGCAGCGTGGGGCGTGGGAGACGTTGGGTAGGTACGTGGGGCGTGGGGACGGAGCGTGAGGACGAGCGGGCGTGGGAGGCGTGGGATGCGGGGCCTATCGGGCTGGCCGCTCAATCGGGTTTGGTGGCAGCCTGTGCCCTTCCTTTTCTGTATCGCGGGAGGACATGGCTTACCATTTTGGGCCGGCCGCTCGATCGCATTAGTGGTCAGCCGGCCGCCCACTAGACGCGTCCAACAATAAAATGCAGTTTTCTGGACTTAAATCAAGCACACCTTTTCCAGCTAATTTTGTCTACCGAACGCGTTGCATTGCAGAGGGTCCATTCTTTTTTCTTTTTTTTTGCGAGGGGCAGAGGATCCATTCTAATCTCGTGCGGATATGAATATTGTCCACTTGTGCCCCCAATCAAAACGCGCGCGCGGATCATGCCGGATCCTGTCTGTGTGCCAGGAATCAGGAGACACGATTTATATATGCCCTCCAGCTCTGTCAGACTGTCACAAACCACGTACGCATGCACGCGCATTGTTTATCAGCCACTAATCAATGGTCCACTAATCGAGCCCGATTATACTAATCCGACGTGCTTATCCAGCCAAGCAAGCAGGCGCAGATAAACAGACTAAATAAGCCATGGATGGAGGCTTCGGGAGCTCCACATCGCCATTGGAGTACAATAATGCGGGACTGAGGTCACGGAGTTAGGTCAGCGACCGCTTTCGCCGCTGAATTATAAACGGAATCAGGCAGGCGCCATTAGTTTGGTTCGATCAGTGGTGCCGACTGATCAAGAGACAGCCTGGGTGATTGTAATAAACTAGTCGGGGAAATAATGCTTGCATCGGCAGCATTGCTATCGTCTTTGGAAGCATCCAGCGATCGGCTGAGGATCAGGATTAAAAAAAGTGCGTCTGTAAGCAGATTGGAGGTTTATATTAGTTTATCCAGAGTAGTGAGGATCACACCCAGGATCCATGAAGTTACGTCAATCAGAGAAGCAGCATGTAAAGAATGGGTTCGTTCTCTGGCATGCGGACGTGAACATGCCGTCTGTCAGTGAGGCAAAAGGGTGCAATCATGAATCATGGCTGCAGATATGGGCCATCACGCCAATCGGCTAATCCTTCTCCTTCCCCCGACCCCCGCGTCCCTCACTGAGGCGACACGGGGAACCCTATCGGCCCCGCCACCGGCGCCCCTTCCCCGCCTGCCTCCCTCGCCGCCGTCGTGGTCCACTGCGGGGCAAAGCCCTGGCAGTGCCGGCGGCGGCAGGGCATCTCCCCGGCGCAGCTCCCCTCCCTCCCTCAATGACGGCTTGGATCTGGCCGCGGGTGACCTTGGCGGCGTGGCGCGGCGGAGGCACGATGGCGTCCCTGCACGGTGTCGGAGGTGGTGGGGCGCCTGCTGCCGGTGGTGCTGCCTCGACGGCTGGTGCAACCCGGGGCCTAGGATCCACCTTGGCTGGATCTGGGCGGCGGGGTTCGGGATTGTTGAGGGAGTCCTGGATAAGGGGGTATCCGGACAGCCGGACTATGTATTTTGGCCGAATTGTTGGACTATGAAGATATAAGATTGAAGACTTCGTCCCGTGTCCGGATGGGACTCTCCTTGGCGTGGAAGGCAAGCTTGGTGATTCGGATGTATATCTCCTTCTCTGTAAACTGACTCTGTGTAACCCTAGGCCCCTCAGGTGTCTATATAAACCGGAGGGTTTAGTCCATAGGACTCATCATCATTATCATCAACAATCATATCATAGGCTAGCTTCTAGGGTTTAGCCTCTTTGATCTCGTGGTAGATCCACTCTTGTAATACTCATATCATCAAGATCAATCAAGCAGGAAGTAGGGTATTACCTCCATCGAGAGGGCTCGAACCTAGGTAAACATCGTGTCCCCAACCTCCTGTTACCATTAGCCTAAGACGCACAGTTCGGGACCCCCTACCCGAGATCCGCCGGTTTTGACACCGACATTGGTGCTTTCATTGAGAGTTCCTCTGTGTCGTCGCTGCAAGGTTAGATGGCTTCTCCAACCTTCAACCACGCTGTCCTGGGCGAAACGTTTCTCCCCAGACAGATCTTCGTGTTCGGCGGCTTCGCACTGCGGGCCAACTCGCTTGGCCATCTGGAGCAGATCGACAGCTACGCCCCTGGCCATCAGGTCAGGTTCGGAAACCTAAACTACACTGCCGACATCCATGGAGACTTGATCTTCGATGGATTCGGGCCCGTGGCAGGAGCGCCGAACAATCACGACGTGCACGACTTAGATCTGCAGTCGGACAATATTCGGGACATCGCACCTGCTACAGCTCCGGACTCCGTTCCAGAGCAGGTCGTGCCTTTCGAGGATGGGTGGATGGACCCCGCCCCAAAAGTCGCACAGTCATCAGCGTTGGAGCCAAACACAGACTCCTCTCCTCAAAAAATCTGTACCTCCGGACCAACGGACTCGTCTCCGGTAGTGTGTTCCGGACCGCGCGCACTCGTGCCCGTCGAATCTAACTGGGCTCCAGTCATGGAGTTCACCGCCGCGGATATCCTCCAGCACTCCCCCTTCGGAGATGTGCTGCATTCATTAAGGTCTCTCTCTTTGTTAGGAGACTCCTGGCCGAACTGTGTCCGGCTTGAGTGGGAAGCTGGCGACGAAGAAATTCGCTGCCCACCCACCACCCACTTAATAGCAACGGTCGATGACTTGACCGACGTGCTTAACTTCGACTCCGAAGACATCGACGGTATAGACGACGATGTGCGAGAAGAATAGGAACCACTGCCCACAGGGCGCTGGACTGCCACCTCTTCATATGATATATACATGGTGGATATTCCTAAAGAAACCAATGGCGATGAGGCAACGGGAGATAACCCCTCGGGGAAGAAAGCAAAACATGGGCGTCATGGGCGCCGCCCCAAGCCTCGCCACAACAATACCGACACAGGAGAAGAAAATCTGGATGGTGCCGAAGAGGGATACGATCCTGATCAACCCACCTTCGAGCAAGCCGAACAGGAACGCGAGCAAGCTAGCCCAGACGAACAGGCGACGGACGGATACTTGGAGGGCGATAACTATATGCCTCCCTACGAAGACGAGGTGAGCCTTGGTGACGACGAATTCGGCGTACCAGAGGATCCCATAGAGCAGGAGCGTTTCAAGCGCAGGCTTATAGCCACTGCAAGAAGCCTGAAGAAGAAACAGCAGCAGCTCCAAGCTGACCAAGATCTGCTCGCAGACAGATGGACCGAAGTCCTGGCGGACGAGGAATACGGACTCGAACCCACAAACAGGAGATACCCAAAACACAAACCGCTAGAAGAAGAGGCCGAAGAGCCTGAACTTCCAGCACAAGACGAGGCTGACCGGCCACCACGTGGACGGGATAAAACAGCATATCCAGCCGGACACCAGCCCGCACCCCCACGTCAGTTCACTATGGCCCGGGGCAATACGCAGGACCTGCGGGACATATTGGAAAACGACGTAGGACAACCAAGATCGATCTACGGACCACGGGGGCGCGCCACAGCTCATGACACTGATCGTCACGCCGGATACAATGCTGATAAATCCGGCCGGGTGGGACATTACCGACCAAACCCAATTGGACTACGCCGCGACATAGCCCGGCACAGAGGCACCACACACCCCCTCTGCTTCACTGATGAAGTAATGGAACATGAATTACCAGAAGGGTTTAAACCCGTCAACATCGAGTCATATGATGGCACAACAGACCCCGCGGTGTGGACCGAGGATTTTCTTCTCCACATTCACATGGCCCGCGGTGATGACCTACATGCCATCAAGTATCTCCCACTCAAGCTTAAAGGGCCAGCCAAACACTGGCTGAATAGCCTGCTAGCCAACTGCATTGGGAGTTGGGAAAATCTCGAGGATGCATTCCTCGATAACTTCCAAGGCACCTATGTGCGACCACCGGATGCTGATGACTTAAGTCACATTACCCAACAGCCCGGAGAGTCAGCCAGGAAATTGTGGACTCGGTTCCTAACTAAAAAGAACCAAATTATCGATTGTCCGGATGCCGTGGCCCTGGCGGCCTTTAAGCATAATATCCGTGATGAGTGGCTTGCCCGACACCTCGGCCAAGAAAAACCGAAGACCATGGCGGCACTCACGACACTAATGACCCACTTTTGCGCGGGTGAGGACAATTGGTTGGCTCGCAGCAACACCGCGCCAGGAAACCCTGGCACTTCAGATATCCGTGACAGTAACAAAAAGCCACGGTGCAACAGACACAAGTGTCGAAATAACGGCGACAATGCGGAGGATACGACAGTCAATGCCGGATTCAGTAACTCCAAATCCGGTCAGCGGAAGAAGTCGTTCAAAAGAAACAATCCGGGATCGTCCAGTCTGGATCGCATACTCGAGCGCTCGTGCCAGATTCCCGGCACCCCCGATAAACCAGCCAATCACACTAACAGAGATTGCTGGGTGTTCAAACAGGTCGGCAAGATAAATGCCGAGAGCAAGGACAAGGGGCTGCACAACGAAGATGACGAGGAGCCCCGGCGTCCGAACACTGGAGGACAGAAGAAATCCCCCCCCCCAGGTTAAAACGGTGAACATGATCTATGCCACTCACATCCCCAAACGGGAGCGAAAGCGTGCACTCAGGGACGTCTATGCGATGGAGCCCGTCGCTCCAAAATTCAACCCATGGTCATCCTGCCCGATCACCTTTGATCATAGGGACCATCCTACCAGTATCCATCATGGTGGCTCAGCCGCATTGGTCCTTGACCCAATCATCGACGGATTCCACCTCACGCGAGTCCTTATGGACGGTGGCAGCAGCCTGAACCTGCTTTATCAGGACACAGTGCGCAAAATGGCATCGATCCGTCACAGATCAAACCCACCAAAACCACCTTCAAAGGTGTAATTCCAGGGGTAGAGGCCCGTTGCACGGGCTCAATAACACTGGAAGTGGTCTTTGGATCTCCGGATAACTTCCGAAGCGAGGAGTTAATCTTCGATGTCATCCCTTTCCGTAGTGGCTACCATGCACTACTCGGGCGAACTGCGTTCGCCCGTTTTAATGCGGTACCACACTATGCATACCTCAAGCTCAAGATGCCAGGACCTCGTGGGGTCATAACAGTCAATGGAAATACAGACTGCTCCCTCCGTACGGAAGAACATACTGTGGCCCTCGCGACAGAAGTACAGAGCAGCCTCCTCCGACAAACAGCCATTTCGGCAACGACACCCCCGAACACCGTCAAGCGAGTCTGGAGCACCCCGCAACAGGACCGTCAGGCACGCCAGGAGCTCGACTAGCAATCCGGCCTCCACGACAAGGGAATACTCAAGTGGTCCTCTTCAATGATCGTTATACATGTTCTTACATACCCGCATGTAACCTGCCCTTGGATAGGACATGTCAAATAGTCCTATTTTTCTCTGCTTAATGCATCAATTGTACACCTACATTTTGTTGTATTGTCCAAATAAATTGGAAGTATCACATAGCGTCAGCTTCTCATTACTATCCTCATATTTTCTGTTGAATATGCATCCGTACATTTTGGTACGGTCGGTTCGCCAGGGGCTTCTTATCGAGCCCCATAAAATGGCAGGAAAAGTCCGAACACTTTCAACAGTGCGGCACCCCGAACTTATAGCATTATATGCATCAGCTCCGAATCATGTCTTGGGTCAATAGTTGGGTTAGCCCGACTCCCTTGTTTTTGTACCTTACGTTCCGCTATATCGGCTAAGGTAGCGTAGGGAGAACTACTGCGATTGTGTCCCGGTTCTTCCGGACGAGCACCTCAGTAGAGAAAGCCGAAAACTGACCGTCATGATGCGGTGAGAGCTGGTCGCTGTTCGCGAGGTACTAAAATCCCTAAAGATTTTTTCCGCTTAAGGCGAGGAATCGGCCTTGCCCGATTTAGGCGTGTATAACGCCCCAGTTCGGCCTTTCGAATACTAGGGGCTTCGCCGAAGTTTAAAATTATAGACTTCTATGGCCAAGTGAGAGTTATAAAGCCGAATAGTCTGATTGCCTCGTTCGCTGCGCTAAACACCTCCTTAAAGGACCAAAATTTTGGATAAAGAGTGTTTGGGTTTCCACGAACACCCCAGTACTAGTTACAAGGGGGCGGAAGCCGGCGACTGGCCTACTTTCAGATTTTGATAAACGGCCGCAGAGAAGGTAATATTTTAAATCATACAAAGTGTTATATAGCACAAATAAACCCATTCTCACATCACATGAATGACATGAGTACATTCACTCAAAAATTATGTTCTTAGGACATTCATTCTCCACAAGCCGAGCGCCTTTCATAACACCATCATAATACTTTTCGGCGCAGCGATGCTCCTTTCCCTCCGAGGGTCCATCCTTCACAAGCTTCTCCGCATCCAGCTTGCCCCAATGCACCTTCGCGCGGGCAAAGGCCCGTCGGGCCCCCTCAATACACATGGATTGCTTGATAACTTCTAGCCATGGACAGGCATGCACCATCCGCTTCACCAGGCCAAAGTAGCTGCCGGGCAGGAGCTCGCCAGGCCACATCCGGACTATGAGGTCCCTCATGGCCTGTTAGGCCGCATTGTGGAGTTCGACCAGCTGCTTCAGCTGGTCACTCAGAGGCATCGGGTGTTCGGCCCCAGTATATTGGGACCAGAACAGCTTATCCGTAGAGCTCCCCTCTTCAGCACGATAGAACTCTGCGGCATCCAAAATGCTGCGTGGCAGATCTGCGAATGCCCCTGGAGAGCTCCGGATTCGTGTAAGTAAAAGAAATGACTCCTCCACATGCTTGCTTTGCATAAAGAATGCCTTACCCTCCGCTATCTTCTTGGCCGCCTGGATTTCTTGGAGGGCCTTTTGGGCTTTGGCCTTGGCATCGGCCGCGCTCTGAAGGGCCTTCGCAAGCTCAGACGTTTGCGTCTTGTAGTCACGCTCCAGGGAGTCGAACTTCTTGTCGAGCTCCTGGAGCTCATGCTGTACCTCTCCCACCCGAGCATCCTGCTTCTCTCGCTCGGTGTGCTCCGTATCCGCCGAGGCTTCGGCCGCGGACAATGCTTCCTTCAGGGCCGCTACTTCGGTCGCGGTCCCTATCAAAAGCCATGATGCTTTTTATTAGCATCACCAACTTTTTATCCTCTATACGACACATGGACGGGGTTTCACTTACCTTGTTCTCCTCGAGCTACTTCTTCACGAGGCCGAGCTCTTCTTCGGCCCGCCCCAGTTCGCGCTTGAGTCCGGCAACTTCAGCCGTGCGTGCAACAACGGTCAGCAGCAGTGCCTGTTTGGTCCCTACAGACAAAAGTTATTAGCTTCCTGCGGTTTTTTAGTTGACCCTTCGTTTGGCTTTCTTTCCGAACACCAATCAGAGTATCATGGGCTACTATCTATCGGGTGATATTTCCTCACACTTTCTCTACCTCAAAGCCTGTTAGCAGGCTGGTGCAGGCTTCGGTCAATCCGCTCTTGGCGGACTGAACCTTCTCAATCACCGTACCCATAAGTGTACGGTGTTCATCCTCGATGGAAGCGCCTCGAAGTACTTCCAACAAATTGCCCGATGCCTCCGGCTGGATGGAGGTCATCGGCACGCTGGCTTTCCCTCCTTCGTGAGGGACTGCTTACCGGAATCCGGTGCCCTTGTAGGCTCCGGCGCGGTAACCGGCTGGGAGCCAGACTTTCTGTGGCTCCCGTCAGCATAATCCATGGGGTTCTCATCCCCCATGTGTCCGGCGCCCGAGATTTTGCCTTGGGGCGTCTCCGGAACCATCGCCTCCTGCTCTGGCCTTCTCCGGGACAACACCTTGATGTCATCCACTATTCTTGGGGAGGTTGCTGTCGGGAGAGAGTTCATCTCCGACTAGTTCCGAGACTCCTCCAAAGAGGACTCTCCGAGATCGGACCCGGCCGGACTGTATAAACGTATTCGGCATCATTACAAACCATAAGGTCAAAGTCGCACGGAAAATATTATGGAATGCGGATACTTACGACCTTGCCCGGGGTTTGCCCCTGGGCAGCCACTCCTCTTCGTTGAAAGCGGCGGTAGTGGATGGATCTGGAGGGGACGCCTTTCCCTTCTTCGGTGTCCCGGCCTCCCCCGACAGGGCGGCCTTCCTTTTCCTCCCCTCCCTAGTACGGGGAGGGGGCATTTTTTCACGTTTCCCCCCATCATCAGGGGGGAATCTTCTTCGTCATCTTTGGATGATGACTCTATCACGACCCTGCGCCGAAGACTTTTTATGGTCCCCGCGGCCGCCTTCTTAGGCCCTTCGGCCCCCTCAGTTGAGATGGCCTTCTTCTTCTTCCTCTCCTCCCCTTCGTGGGAGGAGTGTGCCTCATCCTCTTCTGGCGAGGCGTCGGGTGCGGCCTCGTGCCGAAGACCCTTCTGGGTCCCCGTGGCCTTCTTCTCAGCCTTTTTCTCCGGCACCTTGTAGGGCACCGGAACCAGCATCTCCGCTAGGAGTGCGCTTACTGGGTCCTCCGGCAATGGAGCCGGACAGTCGATCCGCTCCGCCGTCTCTATCCAATCCCGTTCGGTCAACATAGCGACCTAAGAATCCTCCCACGAATGTATTCGGAAGGAAAAATCTTGTAATAACCAGAGGACTTATCGGACTGGTGAGGCGCGTTGCGCTGAGCCCCCGATCCTCGGAAAGGGGAGGAGGGACTTCGCCGGTCTTGAGCAAAACCTTCCAGATTTCTTTGTGCGTTGTGTCGAAGAGCTCTAGCAGCATCTGGTGTTCGGCCAGGTCGAACTCCCACATATCAAATGCCCGTCTTTGACACGGGAGAATCCGGCAAATAAGCATGACCTGGACCACGTTGACAAGCTTGATCTTCTTGTCCCTCATACTTCTGATGTAGGTCTCGAGTCCGGTCAACTCTGTGGGTTCGCCCCAGGCCAGGCCCTTCTTCTCCCAGGACGTGAGCCGCATGGGGATTCCGGATCTGAATTTAGGGGCCGCCGCCCAGTTGGCGTTGCGCGGCTCGGTGATGTAGAACCACCCTGATTGCCACCCCTTTATGGTCTCCACGAAGGAGCCATCGAGCCATGTAACATTGGGCATTCTGCCCACCATGGCACCTTCGCACTCCGCCTGTTGGCCGCTCACGATCTTTGGCTTCACGCAAAATATTTTCAACCACAGGCTGAAGTGAGGCTTGATGCGGAGGAAGGCCTCACACACGACGATGAACGCCGAGATGTTGAGGACGAAATTCGGGGCCAGATCGTGAAAATCTAGCCCGTAGTAGTACATGAGCCCGTGGATGGAAGGGTGGAGTGGAAACCCTAGTCCACGAACGAAATGAGGGAGAAATACTACTCTCTCCCGAAACTTTGGCATAGGGGTAATCTGTCCCTCTGTTGGAATCCTGTGCGCGATATTAGCGGCCAGGTATCCGGCCTCCCGAAGCTTGGTAATGTTCTCCTCTGTGACAGAGGAGGCCATCCACTTGCCTCCCGCTCCGGACATGCTGCGGTCCTACGGAGAAGGTGAGAACTTGGGCGCTGGAGCTCGAGGGTGCGAGAACGGATGAGCAAAGGAGGAAGAAGGCGTGGGTGAAAATGGGAGATCTCTGCCCCTTTATAAAGGCGATGTATGTGCGCCTCCCCACTTGCCTCTCGAAATCTTATCTTTCCAAGCGCCTTGATTAATGGCGCTGGTTGGGTTACCCGTGCCCGTATTGATGGAGATCCCACGATAAGGGGACACAATCTCTGCTTTGACAAGACGTGCCAAAGAAGCCGCCTCGCGATGTGTGTGGAAGCAGGTTGTAGAAAACGGTTCGAATAAAAGCCGGACCGTGGCGTGATGTCACTTTTCGAAGAATTGTCAGCAGATTAGATTCGTGGATTATTATTATTCTCTCTACGGTGGTATATGGAATGTTATCTTGCAGAGCCGGACACGGTCCTTGTGTTTGGAATTTATCATTAGAAGTATTCGGAGATGGAACCCGCCTCGCAATGCCGAAGACAATCTATGCGCCGGACTCGTCGTCATTGAAGCCTGGTTCAGGGGCTACTGAGGGAGTCCTGGATAAGGGGGTATCCGAACAGCCGGACTATGTACTTTGGCTGGACTGTTGGACTATGAAGATATAAGATTGAAGACTTCGTCCCGTGTCCGGATGGGACTCTCCTTGGCGTGGAAGGCAAGCTTGGCGATTCGGATGTAGATCTCCTTCTCTGTAAACCGACTCTGTGTAACCCTAGCCCCCTCCGGTGTCTATATAAACCGGAGGGTTTAGTCTGTAGGACTCATCATCATTATCATCAACAATCATACCATAGGCTAGCTTCTAGGGTTTAGCCTCTTTGATCTCGTGGTAGATCCACTCTTGTAATACTCATATCATCAAGATCAATCAAGCAGGAAGTAGGGTATTACTTCCATCGAGAGGGCCCAAACCTGGGTAAACATCGTGTCCCCAGCCTCCTGTTACCATTAGCCTAAGACGCACAGTTTGGGACCCCCTACCCGAGATCCGCCGGTTTTGACACCGACAATTGTGACCTCTGTTAGGCGTGGAGTTGTGTTCCCGTGGCTCTGCTGCGATTCGCTCTCGGCGGTGGTTGGCTAGCGGCGCCCGGAACGCGGATCCGGGGATCTCGGTCCGGATCTGGTGCGTCTTCGACGCTGGCCGGCGTCCCTGGGGTGCTCACGGTAGGGAGTGTAGCGGTTGTCTCTAGATCCTTGCGTGGAGCATAGCAGGATGGAGGGTGTAGGTGGTGCACCGGCACTGGCGGTGGCGGCGGCGGTGCTGCGAGGCCTTGCCAGGAAGGGTCTTGGCGGGCAGCGGGTGTTCGGTTGCCGTGTGAGGCGTGCGGCGATGCCTCAGCGGAGTGGGTGCTGGATTGTGGTCGGAGGTGCGGGTCGGATCCATTCAGGTGTGGCAGTCCCCTGGTGCGGGTGAAGGCCACCGTGGCGGAACTGGCTTTGCACCGCTCAGTGGTTGCTGCGGCTCCTAGTCGATGTTGAAGGTGATGGCTTTAGGCGTGTTCCCTTGGTAGTGAGGGGGGCTTCAATGGCAAGTTGTTGCGGTGACGGCGCTGCGAGGCATCTGATCGGGACTGACCGGGATCTTGGAGACGTGGAGATGTGCAGCGCTACAGATGAAAATCCTGTTCAGTTGTAGCTGGACCGGCGTTGATGGCACCTATGGGTGTCATTCACCTTCCTGGAGGCTTCATCGAGTGCAACGCCATCTTCCTCGCGACCTCGTATCGGCAGTTGTCTCCGCGGTGAAAGCCTTGATGACAACATCTTTGAGGTTGTTACTCTGTTGGGAGCATTGTGCTGGGAGACTCGAGGTCCATGATGCGCTCCTCCGGTGTTCACCGCTGCCCGGATCTTTCTCCTCCGGCGCCATGTATGGTCGTCGCTGGCTAATCCAAGGAAGCTGGAGTTGCTGTTCTTCGGAGGTCTTCATTGTTGGCCGAGACGCGGCGAGGGGCTCGGTGTTGGGTAGGCTTTTTGTGTCGTAGCTGTGTTGTTGTATTTGGTTGTCCTTATACGATCCGGGTGTGGAGTTGGTCGCCTTCGTTGTTCGCAGCGAATGGTAGACGTTGTTGTATGTCTTATTTCTTTCTTTCTATAAAGCTTGCGTACCTAAAAAAATGCCAATCGGCTAGTGTTTGTCTACTCAGCATTTCCCCTGCATTTTTAGAGGTAATCTACTACTTAAACTAATATAAAACATTTTAGATTACTACTACAGAGGGAATAATAATTAAGTGAAAACAAGAAATACAATCTTTTTTTCGAGGAGCAAGCAATATAGTTTAGAGAAGAAACTTATTTTCTGCCGAACAAGAGGAAGAAGAAGGAACTATGTAATTTTTTCTGATAGGAAAACGAAGGAATTCAGAGTGTTGTTAACGAAAGTGGGCTTGTCCTGGAATCAACTTGGTCGTGATGCTTCTTTAAATCAGCATCAATCAAGTAAAAAGCATTCACTAGTCGGGAGTACGTAGCAGCATCTTCTCACGGTAGGCTAGATCCTTTCTGTAATTTTGTCAATCAGCAGACTCGATATTTACCTGCACGCGCAGCTCCAGCTTTCCGCCTACAGTGGAAGGAAGGAAAGATCGGTAGAGGGGATAGATAGATAAGCGTCTCGCGTGATCGATGCCTACCGTCGTTGCCGACGTTGAAGAATATTTATTTCTTGACATCTGTAGTTCTGACCGATCCACGCCACAGGTGCCAACCGACGGATCATGGGTTGGATATATATTTTCCTCAGGCACCTTGAGCAGGCACACGCGTCCCGTTCCAGCACGCAACAAGCAAGCACGGTTTACGTGCGTGCGTGCGTGCGTGATTGGACGTCGCGGATCCACCTGCACGTCGACCGAAGCCCCGGCGATCGAATCGCAGTCGCACCAAGAAAATCGGAGACGAAAAGAAAACAAACGCGCGGTCGACGGGTCAGCACGCCATCTCTTCTGGTTCCGGGGACCTCACGCTCGTGCAGCCGGCGCGCACAGGAGCACGAGCACGCTGGCGGCGCTGCCACTGACTGCAGCGCAGCCCACGGGACGGCGCGGCGAGATCCGGAACAGTTGTATCCGGGGCATATTCCTTCCCCCGCGCGTGGCTGGACAGTGGGCGCACTTACTTTATCTCAGCCCATGGGCCATGGCCGGATCTGGATAGGCCTGGATGGTCTTCTCGTGTCGGTTTTCTGCCTCGGTCGACGACGCCCGGGGACGAACCAAGAGAGGCGGTCGATTGATGGACTGATCGATCGAGCCTGCTGGAATCTATCTATCCTATCCGTCCATCCGTCTGCCCGCATTTCCACATCACCCGTGCCATGCCATGCCATGCCATGCCATGGATCCAAAGCCGCAGGCAGCTCCTCAGCAGAATACCCTAGCACTGTACCGTACCTGCCGATTGCATAGTCTTTTCCACCCAAGACCTACCAACCCCCAACTACACGTACGCCCAACACACACGCACACAACGCATCGTCGTCTCATCATCGTCCTCACCGTCGACCCGTCGTCGATCGGCACGACACGACTCATCCTTATCCACCACGTCCCCGACGCCCAGGCCGCGCACACGAACACCGCACCCGTACCACCACGCCGCCGGTCCCGACCCAGGACGTGTCGCGACGGCACGGGCCACGCGCGCGGTCCCCTTCCCGAAACGGAACGCCCGTCCGTCCGCGTCAGCCGCCCCCGGCGCGCCCGTCCAAGCGCCCTGACGTAAGCCATGACAGAAGCGGCGCCGCCGATCGGGGCTCCACGTGTCCCAGGCAGCCGGTCAGCGCCCCCGCCCCTCCCCGCACCACGTGTGCCCTGCCCCGCCCGGACCACACGTGTCGCGCCCCTCGCCCCTATAAATCCCCCCCGCCTCGCCCGGAACAAGTTTCAGGCCTCCTCTCCTCCCTCCTCCCACCTAGAGCAGCAGCAGAAGAGAAGGAAAATTCAGTAGCAGTAGAACTCAGAGCAGCGGCAGCAGAACTGCGGCGAGCTGATCCAGCGAGAGAACTACAGCGAGGTTTGTTGGATCGCCGACCCGACCGGAGATGAGCGGCGGACAGGAGCTGAATCTGCCGCCGGGCTTCCGGTTCCACCCGACGGACGAGGAGCTGGTGACGCACTACCTCTGCCGCCGCTGCGCCGGCGCGCCCATCGCCGTCCCCATCATCACCGAGATCGACCTCTACAAGTTCGACCCCTGGCAGCTCCCAAGTACGTTTTTCACCAATCCTCCACGCGCTTGATCCGTCCAGCTATCTGTTTTAATCTTTGGAATTACTAACCATGTTCTCGTGATCTGTTGTGCAGAGATGGCGCTGTACGGCGAGAAGGAGTGGTACTTCTTCTCCCCGCGGGACCGCAAGTACCCCAACGGGTCCAGGCCCAACAGGGCCGCCGGGTCAGGGTACTGGAAGGCGACGGGGGCCGACAAGCCCGTGGGCACCCCCAAGCCGCTGGCCATCAAGAAGGCGCTCGTCTTCTACGCCGGCAAGGCCCCCAAGGGCGAGAAGACCAACTGGATCATGCACGAGTACCGCCTCGCCGACGTCGACCGATCCGCCCGCAAGAAGAACAGCCTCAGGGTAAGCAAACCATGCATCCATGTCAGCCTCGCGGCAGTAATTCCAGTATCTTGTACTAATAAATCACCTCGTTAATTAATTAAATTGAAATCGCCGTAGATAGATTAGATCGACGGGGGATATTTTAGTGCGATATTTCCATGATCTGGCAATTACGACGGCACAGTAGATTTTTTTTTTCGGGGTACAGTGGATTGTTGCTTTCGAAATAAATGGGCGGATAGGCGGCGCCCGTGGATTTGGGCCGCGGGATTTCACGGCGGATGGGCCAGGGGGGCCGCACCCGGTGCAACTTGCTCAATGATTCGCGCTGTGTGAATGCGGTCGATGCCATCACCTCATCCCTTTCAGTTTGAGGACCCATGATTCGCCCATGCGACGGCGACGGCGCCGGCGCCGACGGGAACGCCGCTGTACCGGTAGAGAGCATCACAGCAACTGGCCGACTCGATAATGCTAAAATAATGAAGCTGTCAGAGTGATCGTCATCTGTGATCTGTGATCGTTTGTCTGACATGTTTGTGGTTTGGTTCTGTGCAGTTGGATGACTGGGTGCTGTGCCGCATCTACAACAAGAAGGGCGGCTTGGAGAAGCCGGCGTCCGTGGACCGCAAGCCGGCGGCCATGGGCGGCTACGGGGGTCCTCCTGGGGCCATGGTGAGCTCCCCGCAGGAGCAGAAGCCCGTCATGGGGATGAACGCCAACGGCGGCGGTGGCGTGCAGCCGTTCCCGGACTTCGCGGCGTACTACGACCGGCCGTCCGACTCGATGCCGCGGCTGCACGCCGACTCGAGCTGCTCGGAGCAGGTGCTGTCGCCGGACTTCCCGGCCGGGGAGGTGCAGAGCCAGCCCAAGATCAGCGAGTGGGAGCGCTCATTCGCCTCCGGCGGCGACCCTGTGAACCCGGCGGCCGGCTCCATGCTCGAGCCCAACGGCGGCTTCGGCGGCGACCCGCTCCTCCAGGACATCCTCATGTACTGGGGCAAGCCGTTCTAAGCAGCAAACAAACCGATCGATCGGTCGAAGCGAGTACCTCCATCCTTGGCGTTTGGGGCGATGAAACGGGCGAGCCGCCATTGTTGACCTGATGAAGGGGAGATAATTTAAGAAGATATTAGACGGGAGATAAGACAAAATCAGGTGCTTGATGACGACGACGACGAAGATTGGAAGGTGGCGGCGATGATACCGTGGGTCCCCGGGCTCTCTCACCAGCTTGACATGACCGACGCCCAAGATGCTTCAAAGCGTTCGCCGCATTGCATCATCGGGCGGGCGGTTGTGCGCTAGCATGCATGCATGTGCGTGTATATGGATGGGTGTACATACATGGAGATCATGATTGGTTCGGTGCAGGGGTTGCTGTTTCTTGATTGGTTAGTTGTAATATTTTTTTTTTTTGCGGGTGAGTTGTAAGGGTTTATTGATAAGTTGATACCATACCATACCAGTGCTAGCCGCCGTGCGTGGTGCTGGCTAGCTGTAGTCCGATGGTAGTAGTGTAACTGTAAGCCATTCATCAAATGAAACTGAATAATATGTTATTCTTGCCCCTCCACTTGCTGAGATGTCTCAAGAAAAATTCTCCGTGGCTGAATTAGGCGAGCTGCGGTTGTGGTATCTGGAGAAAAATCGGTGTGTAAATAGTGATTTTCTTGGCGTATTTACCCACTACCAAAAGAGCACGCTTCACCGATTTTCTTGGAGTAGCTGCATGCGCTCCAGCTGTGGAGGAGATAAGCTTTCGTACGGAGGAAACGTGTTTGTGGCCGCACCTTCCAGGAAGGAGGAGGGGAAAACGTGATGGAAATCAGCGGTGCAGGCATTGAGCAGACTTTTAACCTTGGACGCACGTACGGCTGATGCTTATCGGGGAAGACCATGTGCACGTGTGTGCGGGCGGGTGGACCCCGATAATTCACGGCGCCGTACGTGCGCCTGGACCGGCTGATTTCCACGTTCACACGCGGATGGATCACGCTGGAGAACCTCGTGCTTATCGCCTCCTGTCAGCTGGGCTGCGCGACGAGACGCCGTCAAGACTCACCCCTCCGCCAGACTATTCCTTGATGATCAGTCCGAACAAACCTGCTATACACGAGTGCGTTTTCGTTGAAGCACGCCACAGAACTCCCGCGAAAAACAGTTGGGTGGTGCATGGGGATTCGTTGGCTAGCATTTTATTTCAGCAATCGAACACACGACTGCGACGTCTCCGGCTGGAGCTGGTTCGCTGGGATTATTTTGGGAGGGATCGTCCAGGTACTCCGCACCCCGGAATGGCCAGAGCGGCGGCGGCGGCCGCCGCCGTTGTTCCGCGGAGACCACCGCCCTGGCCTGATCCTGCTATGGGTGTGTGCACACTGCTTTATAGCGAGGACAAAACAGCTGACTGCTACGGCTGGGATGAGGTTAATCTGGCATATAAACCAAGCGGCGGCGTCGCCTTCCTCGAACTTTCGTCTTGACACCTTCGTCGTCCACTGGGCCGGGAGGTTCGCTGCTCCGCTTTCTGGGGTTGAGCGGCAGCGGTTTGCTGATCGTGTGCTGGTTCTGTTCACCGGTTTGAGCGGAAGGTGGCGCTAGTAGGTGGGGTGATACCCACTTCGCGAATTTGCAACTAGACGCTTTGGGCATGTATATTAAGCTCATGCGAGTGACTAAGGCCAACTCCACCGCGCGGACACGGACTAAGGCCAACTCCATCGCGCGACCCCATCGTATCCGCGCGCGTTCGTTTGGGGTAAAACGGACGAACCAGACGGCCCAACGCGCCGGAGCAAACGGATTTTTGTCCGTTTTCGACCCATCCCCGGCCAAGTTTGCGCCGATTTTGGAATGAAACGGACAGGCGCGGACGGGCGGGACGCGCGCGCTTATCCGCCTCTGGCCC